>NC_080175.1:25389790-25703348 GCF_950295315.1 Erinaceus europaeus | reverse complement strand
AGTGGCTGGGACCTACTATAACCATACATTACTCAGGACATTTCTTTCTGAACTCAAGACTAGACTCTGTGAATACAGCAGCTTAGACTTAAGCCCAGCACAGTATGTAGTAGTTATTTGGTTACTGTATAACAGATGACCTTCAAAGCCTTAACAACTGGGAAAAAAGTTTGAGGTTGTCTGACAGAAGAGAGACAACAGAAACTGGTTAGAGACAATAGACTGGCTCATTTAATAAAGACCATTTTTGGACAATGCCAAGTCACTTCATAACCTGGGGTTCCAGGGATCCCTGTTTGCTTGCCATTGCTAAATCACTTCCATCCAGTGTCTTTGTCAGCCTTTTCGTCTGCCTACTTAAGGAAACCTGGCCCCACAACGTGAGGACATAGTACAGTTGTGACAATAGATTGTGAGCTTAAACTGACGGGGACCCAGAGGTCATACAGTTAACTCCTTGCTAATTATTAATAGACATAGGCCCCAGCTGAGATTACTGTGGTACACAGTTAACTGCAATTATTGTTTCAACTTGAGAGCCACTCTCTTTGCTATAACACAGTTTTAAAGCTCTGTTCTCCATTTTAATACCATTCTCACAGATATTCTTTAAGTTTAATTAATATTAGTCTACAGTTCTTGCTTGTACTATCTAGACAATAAGACTGTGAGTCACAGACTGTGAGTCCCAAAGTCTGTCTCAAGAGTAGAAAGTACAGCTGCATATCAAAATAGAAGAAAAATACAAAGGTTACACTCCTACTCAATGTTGACTACATACTGCTGAAAATTGCTGTGCTTTGACTATCATTTGCTATAATAACTAATTTTCAAGCTGACTATCCAAGAGAAGACTCAGTGGGCCTTTGGAGCAGAAATTAAAACAGAAAGATGATAGCTCCAAAACTTGACCTACACACAACAGAAATTTATAGACTCAACCACTAATACAGTTTCTGTTCTCCATATTGGTTCCCTTACTATAATATGGTCATCTTTTCTTAGTATTTGCTGTTATAAAGTTAGCTATAATATTTGTTATAAAGTGATGCCATTTGACCTTTCTGAGTCATGTCACAAGCATCAAATGAAATGGGAGAGTCAAGTAATGTATAAAATTAATTGCAAATATTTGTACCAAGATTTCAGGACATCTATAAATTCCAGGCTTAACCCCCCTCCATATTCTGGTGTCTGTGAAAGCCCTGACAGCTTTAAGCCTTTTATTGCCTCTTCCCATCTCTTAGTCCTTGTATACCTAACTGTATATCATTAGCCAACCTTTCTTTGTGTATAAAAGAGAAATTCTGCTAAAAATTAGGACAAGAAGTTGTAGCAAGAGCTAATTCTGGGTCAGCACCAATGAACTCTGTTTTCCAGCACCCCAGGTGTAGTGGCTTTTATTTGGATACCCCTGTTTACAAGAGAGATACAGAAAGGAAGGTCAAAGAGCTTCCAGAGCACAGCTCAAGGTGGTTCTGGAGATTGAGCCTGGGACCTCTGAGCCTCAGGCATGAAAATCTTTTGCATAACCATTACACTCTCCCCTGCCCTCTAATTTTTTAAGTTTCTATTTCCTCCTTTGTAAAATGGCAACAATGGTGGAATATACCCCCTCAGGTTGTGTTTCAATGAGAATTGCTGCCTGTCAGGAATAAGTACTCATTCGGTACTTACCTTTGTAATTATTACACCAAAGTGGACATGCCTAGTGTCAACTATCCCGACAGAGGTGGGTCTTTACATTAGGAGGATTCTGAATGACGTCCACAATGGTGGAGATGGAAATTCTGCCCCTGTGGGCATCTTCTGCCATCCAGCATGTGTACATAGAGAAGTAGGGTCTAGAGTGAAGGTCTCTGGAGTGAGGCAGGAAGGCCCATGATAGCCCTGGAAGCCTCAACCACAGGGAAACTTGTAAGTGATGGGCGTCCAGGCATCCTGGCTGACATGGCCTTGCTGGCCCCTATTTCATCATGTTGACTTCCTGCCTCACTCTTTTTAATTACTTTAGGTTTTATTCCTTTTGCATTTCTAGTTATGTGGAAATTGGGTTACAGTGTTCTTTTTTTTTTCTTCTTTTTTTAGTTTTTCTTTGTTATCTTTATTTATTTACTGGATAGAGACAGTCAGAAATTGAGAGAGAAGGGGGTAATAAAGAGAGAAAGAGAGACACCTGCAGCCCTGCTTCATCACTCGTGAAGCTTCCCCCCTGCAGGTGGGGACCAGGGTCTCAAACTTGGGTCTTTGTGCACTGTAACACATGCACTCAACCAGGTGTACCATCACCTGGCCCCCTACAGTATTCTTATTAATGTGTTATTAAGTTTTGATATTATGATTTCTCTACTTTTGTAAAGTTATTAGGGAAAGTATCTATTTTTTACTATGTCCTATGACAAATTGTATAGCAGGGGGATTACCTATCTTCTTGACATTCTGAAGAAAGGTGACCATGAGATGTGCCCTAGTGCTGTTTTTGGTGAGATAATTGTCTAACATGATTTTCAGTTTATTCAATAGTTGGATCTACTCAACTCTTCTGAGTATTCTTGAGTAAATTCAGACACTTTTTTTCTTTGCTGTGTGATCTCATTATTATTATTATTATTAAGGGAATTAATGGCTTATAGTAAATAAAATTTTTGATACATATGTAAAATTTATCAATTTTCTGCAAAACACTCTCACCCCCAGCCTAGGTCCTCCTCCACCATCAGGCACCAGGTCCTGAAATCCCCCTCCCCCCAGAGTCCTTTTCTTTGGTGCAATACACCAAACCCAGTCTAAGTTCTGCTTTGTGTTCCCGTTTCAATTCTTATTTCTCAACTTCTGTCTACGAGACACCTTTTTTTTTTTTAACATTGCAAGTTCTCTTTTTCTTGACACAACTTGTCAGAGTTTTACTATTTTTTTCTCTAATGATCTCCCTGTGGGTTTGTTCATTATGTTTTTTATTATTGTGGTTTGACTTTGTTCTAATGTTGACAAATGACCACTGCAAAATACGTTATTTGACATTATACCAGAATTCAGATTGAAAGCTTGTATATATGCAGATTTTGTGCTCTACCACTGAGATATTTTCCCAGTGTGAAATTAGAGTTCTTGGGTCCTAAGTTCATGTATAGTGGCTAATGAGGCTTCTGATGCAAGTAAGAATAAGAAAGGACACAAGGGAAATGGACTTCATACTCAGGAGCTCTAATTTACATATAATCAACACAATGTGTGCATATGTTCGTGAGAGTTCATAGCAGCACTATTTGTAGTGATCCCAAACTATAAAAAACCATAATATTGGGAGTCGGGCTGTAGCGCAGCGGGTTAAGTGCAGGTGGCGCAAAGCACAAGGACCGGAGTAAGGATCTCGGTTCGAACCCCAGCTCCCCACCTGCAGGGAAGTCGCTTCACAGGCGGTGAAGCAGGTCTGCAGGTGTCTATCTTTCTCTCCTCCTCTCTGTCTTCCCCTCCTCTCTCCATTTCTCTCTGTCCTATCCAACAACGACAACAACAATAATAACTACAACAATAAAACAACAAGGGCAACAAAAGGGAATAAATAAATAAAATAAATATTAAGAAAAACATAATATTTATAGATTATAGAATGAATACATTGCCATTTATCATGCACTAAGTACTATATTGAGATGAGAATGAACTGTATAAACCCCAGTATGACTGACCTTCATACACAAAATAAAGAGCACAGAAATCAGACTCAAAGAATGAATAATGTATTATTTATATAAATCTAAAAAATCAATAAAATTAATCTATAGTTATGGGAGTCAGAATAGTGGGTACCCTTGGGATTAATGACTAAAGGATAATTAAAGAGTGGGTGTTTTGGGGAGCAGGTAGTGCTCGTACTCTTGACATTAAACTGGATACCACTTATTTATATGTTTGTTATAATTCAGTAAAAAGTTTGCTTTCACAGCTGGTGAAGTGGTTCAGTGGTAGAGTCACGGTTTGTGTATATAAAGTTCCAAGTTTTATCTGTGGCATCACATAGGCCAGAGTTCTCTCTCCCTGATAAATACAGATTTTTAAACATTTACTTTAAAAAATCACTATATAGAATGTATACCTTCCTGAGTGTATAAGTGTATTTTTTAATATTTTATTTATTTATTCATGAGAAAGATAGGAGGAGAGAGAAAGAACCAGACATCACTCTGGTACATGTGGTGCCGTGGATTGAACTCAAGACCTCATGCTTGAGAGTACAATGCTTTATCCACTGTGCCACCTCCCAGACCACAAGTGTATTTTATTTTTGGAGAAAGGATCAATAGCTTTTATCAGATTTTCAAAACAGTGACTGCCCAGGCCAGCGGGGTGGTGAACATGGGCTAGGAACCTAAGGACCTGGAATGACAGGGACAAGAGACACGAAAGAATGACAGCAAGACAGGTTTCTGATCAAGCTGCAAAATTTTATTGTGTTCACAGGCATTTTAAGGCTTTGGGGAAGGGGGAACATAGGGGGAAGGGGGAGGCAGAGATCGAGGTGGAGGGTCCCTTGAAACTATTTCTGTTAAACTATAACTATATGGTATGTCACTATAACTATGTGGTATGTCACTTAGTTTCTGGCAAACATCCTTCCTATGGGAATTAGAAACTTATCTCAAGGGCTTCTGTTGTTTCAAGGCTTAGCTTCTATCAAGCAGAGAAATGGCTTCTGGCAAGTGACTTTACAACATTTGCTCAAAGTACTCTTTTTATAATTTTTTCATTAGTAATTTAACAATGATTAATAAGATTGTAAGATAACAGGGGCACAATTCCATACAGTCCCTACCACCAGAGTTCCATGTCCCATCTTCTCCATTGGAAGCTTCCCTATTTTTTTATCCCTCTCTGGGAGTATGGATTGAAATTCTTTATGAGGTACAGAAGGTGGGGGTTTTGGCTTGTGTAATTACTTCTTCATTGGACATAGATGTTGGCAGGTCAATCCATACTCCCCAGCTTGTTTCTATCTTTCCCTAGTAGGGTAGTGCTCTGAGAGGTGAGATTTGGGGACACATATGTGAGGTCACCTGCCCAGGGAGGTCAGGATGGCATCTTGATAGTGTCTACAACTTGGTGGCTGAACGGTAGTAAGATAAAAAAGAAATTGCTCAATAAACAGGAACCCAAGGGTAGGAACAGAGCAAATGCAACTAGGGGTTTTCATGTGGAAAGGAGCTAGGAAGTCTATGCTAGGTATGTTCCATATGGCCCACGACTGGTAATTTTTGCCTGAGTTTGATTGCTAACATGCAGGTAGCCTGGGAAGACGGTGTCAGAGTTTAGAATAGGATTAGAAAGCTGGGTTAGTAGGGCAGAGAGTAGCTCTCAAATATAGAAAAAAAAAAAAATATATATATATATATATATATACCATTAACTGTTTACCCCATCAATCAGACCTAGGGCCCATATCTATTCATATTTAACACAGGAGCCTATGTAACCTCTATGTCCCTGTCAGTCTGAGCTCATAGTCTATGTTCACAGCTCTTACTCTACCCATAATACCATTTCATCTTATATCCCTCTCTCCAAAACCTTTTCCCTGAATCCTACATTACTCTATCTTTCTAAAACAAATACTCTTTCTTCTTTTCCTTACCTAACCATAAGATGCTTTTTTCTATACCTAAACTGAATTTTTCTGATGTTAGCTCTTCTTTCACCATTCTTTTGAAAGACAGTTAATGTTGATGTTAAGCAATGAAAATGACATCCTCTTCACTCCTCACAGCCTCCCAGACCACCACTCCTCCACCTTTTATGCATGCTTTCTTACTTTTATTTTCTTTTTTACCAGAGCATTGCTCAGCTCTAGCTTATGGTGGTGTGGGACTTTGCATGACCATTATGCTGTCTCCCCCTCACTGGGTTATTCTTTTGAAGCTTCATTCCTTTGTTATTGCTAATACCACCAACCTCCTGTTGTTTTCATATAAAATTCACTTTAAATTTTGGGTACCAGACTGACACCCTGTTGCAAATTTCACAATTTTAGAATCTATGGGGGATGATTCCAACCTCATAGTCCCTATACCTCCTCAGATCCAGATTGTCAATTTTACCTCCCTATCTTATTTCTTTGAACTTCAGATGTTACCCTCAATTATGAACTTAGCAGACGGTCTAATTTTTTTATTAATGATTTAATAATGACTGACAAGATTGTAGGATAAGAGGAGTACAATTCCATACAATTCCCACCACCAGAGTTCCATATCCCATCCCTTCCATTGAAAGCTTCCCTATTCATTATTCCTCTCGTAGTATGGACCAAAGATCTTTATGGGATGCAGAAGTGGAAAGTCTGGCTTCTGTAATTGCTTCTCCACTGAACATGAACATTGGCAGGTGGATCCATATCCCCAGCCTGTTTCTATCTTTCCCTGATGGGATAAGACTCTGGAGAGGTAAGGTTCCAGGACACAGTAGTTAGGCAGTAGCGCAGCAGGTTAAGCACACATGGTGCGAAGCGCGAAGGACCGTCAAAGGATCCAGGTTCGAGCCTCTGGCTCCCCACCTGCAGGGGAGTCGTTTCACAAGCAGTGAAGCAGGTCTGCAGGTATCTGTCTTTCGAGGGGGCAGGTAGTGGCACACCTGGTTGAGTGCACATGCTACAATGCCCAAGGTTCCAGGACACATTGGTGAGGTCATTTGCCTAGGGAAGTCAGGATAGGGTCATGGTAGCATCTGTTACTTGGCGGCTGAAAAGCATTACAATATACAGCAGAACAAATTGTTTAATAATCAGAAATAAAAAAAAATAAGAATAGTGCAGACGGAACTAAGGGTCTTCATGTGGGAAGAAGCAAGGAATATTTTTTACTTAAGAAATCTGAGAGCATTGAATATAATATTCCTTATTTTCTTTCCTTCAATCTGGAGAGTTGCCATACCTGTTTCTAATTAATCTCAAATCAACAATTTGGCAAAATCACAATAAACTTATTGAGTACCTACTATCTCATTCAACATTTACAAAAACTATATAGGGGCATGCTCCAGGAGGCTATGCAGTGGCTAGTGTTGGACTTGGAAACATGAGGTCTTGAGTTCTAGCTCCAGCATCACATGTATCAGAGTGATGCTCTCTCTCTCTCTCTCTCTCCCCCACTCTCTCTCATGGTAACAGATAAAATCTCTTCTTAAAAAACTGTGGAAGGGTCAGGAGATAGCTCACTTTGGCAGAGCACACAGTTTAAAATTTTTTTGTTATTAATAATGTCAAAAGATTGTAAGATTATAATGTTTACTTCCACACCACACCCACCACAAAAATTCTGTATCTCCAGCTTCCCAAAGATAACCACCATAGTTCTCATAAATCTTACAGTTTCCTTGCTTGTGTTTTGTTTGACTTTTTTTTTTTGTTTTGGCAAGTTCATTTAAATCAGATCTCTAGATTCTACATATGAGTGAAACCATCTAGTAGTTATTTTTCATCTCTTTACTTATTTTGCTAAGCATAATCACCTCTAGTTCCATCCATTTTGCCCCCAAGGACACATCATATTTTTTTATTGCAAAGTAGTGTTCCATGGAACATATATCCCATAATTTCTTTAGCTAGTCATCTGATGATGGGCACCTAGGCTGCTTCCACTCTTTGTCTATTGTGAACAGTGTAGCCATGAACATAGGGGTGCATATGTCCCTTTGGATTAGTGCTTGAGTGTCCACTGGATACCCAATACAGAGCACTTTACTATGTGTTTACTAGGTTCAAGCCACTGGACACCACATGGAGACACCATGTGAAAGAGAGGTTCTTTCTTTTTTTAATTTGTTTTTTATTAGTGATTTAATAATGATTGACAAGACTGTAAGTTAAGAGGGGTACAATTCCATACAATTCCCACCACCAGGGTCCAGTATCCCATCCTCTCCAATGGAAGCTTCCCTGTTCTTTATCCCTCTGGAAGTATGGACCAAAGGTCTTTATGGGTTGCAGAAGGTGGGAGGTCTGGCAACTGTAACTGCTTCTCTGCTGGACATGGGCATTGAAAGGTCGACCCATACCCTCAGCCTCTTTCAATCTTTCCCTAGTGGGGCAGGGCTTTGGGGAGGTGGGGTTCCAGGACACAATGATGAGGTCATCTGCCCAGGGAAGTCAGGTTGGCATCATGGTAGCATCTGCAACTTGGTGATTGAAAAGCATTAAGATATAAAGCAGAAAAAAACTGCTTAATACTCAGGAACCTAAAGGTAAGAATAGAGATGAGATTTGGTGTCTCCATGTTAGAAGAAGCTAGAAAGTTTATTTCAGGTTTGTTCCAAGCAGCCCATGACTTTACTAATTTTTGCCTGAGTGGCAAACTATGTTGATGCAGCCTCCCTTCAGAGAGTGGGGCAGTTTCTACCATTATTGTTCTACATTGAGGGAAAGGTCCTATAGAGGCTCACATGAGGGTATATGATGCTGCTCCTGATGGAGATGACCAGTGATAGTGGAGAGAAGGATCTACTAGAGGCCTAAGCCCATCCCATGTGGGAATCGAGGATTCCCTGACTAGGGCCCCAGATGATGGGGTGACCTGGTAGTGACCAAAAGAGCCATCAGTAAAGTATGCCGGTCTCTTGCCCTTAACCAGCTTTTGTAGTCCCTACTTTATCTGACAGTTATCCTTAGAGTGATTGAGGGAAATGAAATAGAAAGTAGGTGAGGAGGGTATCTAAGTCTAAGTAGAAAATATTGTGGTCCAGGAGGTGGCACAGTGGATAAAGCATTGGGCTCTCAAGTATGAGGTCCTGAGTTCAACCCCTGGCAGCACATGTACCAGAGTGATGTCTGGCTCTTTCTCTCTCTCCTTCTGTCTTTCTCATTAATAAATAAATAAATAAATAAATAATTTTAAAAAATTTTAAAAAAAGAAAAGATTTGGGCCCAGTCACTGAGCTGCTGCTGAGGACTCAGCAGCCTCCCCCTTGAGCCCTCTTGCTTCCTGATGCTCGGCGCCGCCACCTTCCACAGGCCATTTCCACCGAGGAAAAGGAATCATATCGTATGTCCGCTATCCAGAACTTCCACTCTTTCGACCCCTTTGCTGATGCAAGTAAGGGTGATGATTTGCTTCCTGCTGGCACTGAGGATTATATCCATATAAGAATTCAACAGAGAGTGGTCCAGGAGGTGGCGCAGTGTTAAAGCTTTGGGCTCTCAAGCATGAGGTCTTGAGTTTGATCCCCTGCAGCATATGTGCCAGAGTGATGTCTGGTTCTTTCTCTCTCCTCCTATCTTTCTCATAAATAAATAAAATCTTTAACAAAAATAAAGTAAGAAAGAAAAGAATTCAACAGAAATGGCAGGAAGATCCTTACTACTGTCCAAGGGATGGTTGATGATTACGATAAAAAGAAACTAGTGAAGGCGTTAAAGAAGAAATTTGCCTTCAATGGTACTGTAATTGAGCATCCAGAATATGGAGAAGTAATTCAGCTACAGGGTGACCAGCACAAGAACATATGCTAGTTCCTTGTTGAGACTGGACTGGCTAAGGATGACCAGCTGAAGGTTCATGGGTTTTAAGTGCTTTCTGCTCACTGAAGCTTAAGTGAGGATTTCCTTGCAATGGGTAGAATTCTCCTTCTGTCCCTTGTCACAAGTTTAAAAACCTCATAGCTTATATAATGTAACCATTTGGGGTCTTCTTTAACTTGGACTAGTGTAACTCCTTCATTCAATAAACTAAAAAGAGCCATGCTGTTTAGTCTTGAAGTCCCTCATTTAAAAAGAGATGGAGCAGTAGGCGCCTGGCAGTGTCCAGCCTGAAACAAAGCACTAATAGTGATGTTTCAGCCAAGCCCAGAGTCCCAAGATCACTACCAGCTATGTCTGGCCAGAAGCTTGCCAGCTCTCCTTAGGAGTTCTCTGCCCTGAGACAAAGTTATGACCTGAAACTTCGCTGAAGCTGAGAGGAGAGAATGGAGTCAGGCAGCTGGCTGTGCCACTAGAGGGGTGGGGGGAGCCTTTAGTAGTAAAAGATGCCCTGGTGTTTCCAACCTGACTGCGTGAGCAGAGCTTAGAGAGACCACCTTCCCTTGATGGAAGTGACAAGACATCTGACTTACCACCAAGGTCTTTTGACCCAACATCCTAGCTGATTGATGTCCAGACAGCATAATTTGAGGCCAACTTTCTACCAGTTAAACTTATGACAAGGGAACAAATTTCAAACATGCGTCAGTCATGTAGCTAGCTATAGAGCTTATCACTTAATAGCAGCTGCCCAATGCCATGTGACAGTGGTAACAAACTGGTTCTCTCCCCCACATTCAGTTTTAATCTTATGTAATGTATTTAAATAAAACTTGTTTTCAGGAAAAAAAAAAAAAAGAAAGAAAATATTTGATTAAGTATTTTATGGTTTTTTTTTTTTTTTTTTTACCTCCAGGGTTATTGCTGGGGCTTGGTGTTTGCATTACGAATACACTGCTGCTGGAGGCTATTTTTTTTATCCCTTTTGTTGCCCTTGTTCTTTTATTGTTGTAGTTACTATTGTCGTTGTTATTGATGCCCTTGTAGTTGGGTAGGACAGAGAAATGAAGAGAAGAGGGGAAGACAGAGAGGGGTAGAGAAAGATAGACACCTTCACCGCCTGTGAAACGGCTCCCCTGTAGGTGGGGAGCCGAGAGCTCGAACTGGAATCCTTACACTGGTTCTTGTGCTTTGCGCCATTAACCCGATGCTCTATCCCCGACTCCCCTTATCTTTTTTTTTTTTTTGCCTCTAGGGTTATCGCTGGGGCTAGGTGCCAGCACGAATCCACTGCTCCTGGAGGCTTTTTTCCCCCCATCTTGTTGCCCTTGTGGTTATTGCTGTTATAGCTGTTGTTGGATAGGACAAAGAGAAATCGAGAGAAGAGAGAGACAGAGGGGGAGAAAAAGATAGACACCTGCAAACCTGCTTCACCGCTTTTGAAGCGACTCCCCTGCAGGTGGGGGACTGGGGGCTCCATATGGGATCCTTACCCCTGCCCCTCGCTTGGCGCCATGTGCGCTTAACCCGCTGCGCTACCACCCCACCCCCTCCCGGTATCTTTTTAAAGTGTTTCTCCTTGCTTGCTTCACTTATTAACTCATTGCAGACTATTGTGCACTTTTACTTTAAGGTATATATTTTCCCCTAACTTACAGATACATGTGCACATGTGCCCTGTTTCACGGGCCCTGGTCTATATCTAAGTGCTTTGTTAGGAAGTGCACTACCCAAAATGGAATTAAGGAGTCCTTTGAGCTAGGAAAGGTCTCACCTGAGTACTGGAGCTGAAGGGTTGACATCCCAGGCCTGGTGTCTCTGGACATAGTCCCAAGTGAAACATATCGAGGTACTGGTTTGCACTGATTTGTTTGAGATCAGCAGATGTGGTATCAAGTGTATGGATAAAAGAAGCATGAAAGAAAGTGAACAAAGCCCTAGAATTGTATAGAGAATGAGGGAGGTTCCTTGCTGTCTTAAGAGTTTAAGAAGGTAATAGATAATTATTATTATAACCAAGTTATTTAGGAACTTGGTTTACTTTGAAAATCACATGGTACCATGATGTATGTCATTCAATGCTATTTACAACTAACACCTGTCATAAACATCACCCAGGAAAGAAATTATGTTGAATTACTTCATTAAAACTTACAACTGTATGGATAAAGTCACTGATCAGAAAGTGAAGAGATGAGCCACACATTGAGGGGAAATAATTTGCAAAGCACGTATTTGGTTTTAAAAAATACTTGTATTCAGAATCAACAAAGAAACTAAGTTGTTCCAACTTGTTAAGTTTTATTGAAGTAACACTGACTTACAAGGCTGTTGGTTTTCGAGATTCAACTTCATACCTTATCTCACCCACCACAAAGTACCAACAATCTTGCAGCGAAGTCTGTTGGATCCCCTGCACTCAGAACATTCCCTTTCTCCTCCCCCTTTAGTAACCAGAATCCTGCAGTTAGAGACTAAGAGCGAGCTTATTTTCCTTTGACTTACTTCCCCACGAATAACTTTTAATACTCAACAGTAAGAAAACAATCCAGTGGGGAAAACGAGCAAATTATATTAAGTGACATCTCACCATAGAACATATATGGATGGCAAAAAATCATACTAAAAGATGTTCACTGTCATATGTCTTTAAGGAACTACATATTAAATAATCAGGTAACCCTACACATCTAGTGGAATGGGTAAGAACTCTTCATTCTATTTTTAATGTCTCCACTTCCCCCCTTAAATATGTGCTTATTTACGTAAGTAGATAGACTAATTTCAGGCCTGCACCCAGGGACGCAACAAGAAACCCCAGGAATGCAAATACTGCTTTCTACCACTGAGCACCCCGCAGATTCCAGGTCTGTTGATTCTAAACCATTGACTACTAACATTGCCCTCCATCCTCTCTAAAGATATTTGTCTGAACCCTGTCTTCCTCTGAATATAAACACGAGTATTGGGAATGAATTTAAAGTTAACAAGTCAACTTCCGGTGGGCGCATGCGTGAATTCCTTTTATAGTCCCATGATGGAAAAAAAGACACCGCCTCTTTTCGTTCGGCAGTACAGCTCTTTTGACCCCAGCGACTCGCCATCTTCTGGGCGAAGACGTTCACCAGTCGAGGTGATGGCGACTGGACCCCCAGATTCACAAGCGCGATTTGGTCAATCTGTGAAGGGGCTTCTCACAGAGAAAGTCAATACTTGTGGTACTGACATTATCGCGCTCACTAAACAGGTGCTGAAGGGCTCCCGGAGCGCAGAGGTGAGTTGTGAATAGACTGCAAGGACCTGATAGCACCAGGTCCCTCTAGAAGCCGTGGGAAGGGGGTCGCGTTGCATTCTGGGGATTGTAGGCTGTGAACTGGTGGCGGAAAGGCGCTGTTTCCGGAAATAACGCGAGTTGCATTGTGGGTTGTGTAGTCTCTTTACTGGGGTAGGCTAATTGTGCTCCTGCGGCTCCAGACAGACTATGACCCACATAGTCAACGACTGCCACCTCTCCAGATTCAAAGGAGGTCTCGAAACTTTACATCAGGCTCAACCTGACGCTGTTGACTGGCTACGGAAGAAGGGCAAACGCTAGAAGAAGAAGAATTGTGCCTTAAGGGAAGATTGGGATAGGTGGTAGGCTAATTGTACCTTAAGGGAAGATTGGGATAGGAACGTGCCCTAACCAGTATCTGAGAAGAAGAAGAAAGAAGTCCGCAGTGGAGTTGTGTGGGTACAGAACCCCTGCAAAAACTCTACAAAACAACAAACAAAAGCACTTCTAGTTCTCTCATACATATGAGAGGGAACTAGAGTAGCGCTCTAGCATGTGTGACTCAGTGGGGAAGAGAAGATGGGGGTGGGGGAAGGAAACAAGGAGACAAGGAAAGGAGAAAGACTTCAATTTGTCCTCAGGAACTTGACAAAATTAGGAAAGGAAAGTTGGAATCCATATCAGTGTTCCATGAATCATTTTTTCCTCCACTTCTTCCTCCCCACTGACATTATTGTCTTCTTTACTTTTACCTTCCTTCCCTTCTTCATCGTTATCTTCCAGTCCTTCTTCATCATTGTCATCAAACTGAGAAGTTGAGCCTAAGAGGGACTGGAACCTTTGAACAGCCCTGAGATTGCTCTGAGAACTGGTCCACAGATTGGGTCTTGGTTTTATACACTATTTACATATGAGGGCTGAAGTCCTCAGTTTAATTCACTAATAAATTTACCTGACATCTAAGCACTGTCCTGTTTTTCAGATAACACCACGTACTGTGTAACTTTGGACAAGATAAATTCCTATCTGTAAGAAAAAAAAAAAAAAGAAAGAAAGAAAAAAGAAACCCCCTTATTGGTGATTATAAAGACTAAGTGAAATTTAGGGAGCTGGGCATACCGGGTTAAATGCACATAGTTCTAAGCACAAGGATCCCGGTTCAAGCTCTGCTCCCTATTTGCAGGGGGACACTTCACAAGTAGTCTGTAGGTGTCTATCTTTCTCCCTCTCTCTCTCTCCCCTCCTCTCTTAATTTCTCCCTGTCCTAGCCAATAAAATAGAAAAAATGGCCCCCAGGAGCGGTGGGTTCTTAGTGTCGGCACCAAGCCTCAGCAATAACCATGGAGGCAAAAAAAGACTAAGTGAATATTATAAAGTAGAATAATTTTCTCTTTAATTGTTTCTGCATGTTGTTGCAACCCAGCAAGGCCATTTAACTTTTTTCTACTTCCTTTGTTAAGCCATTCTTTTGGGAACTGGAGGTCGAGCATTGTGGATCAGCTGTTATTTGGGCAGCCGTGATGATTAATGGTCATCATGACCTTGAACTGTGCATGCATTTTTGTTTTTTGTTTTCCTTCCTTCTTTCCAGAGAATATGAAATCTGCATGTGTGGCCTCTTCCTATGATCAGAGCAACTGTGTGTCTTAACTTTTGATACACTAAACATATAGAAAAAAAAAGCCTGTTTCTTTGATAATTTATGGTCCCTTTAACACTAGGAAGGGAGAGATTGGAGTCAGACTTAGGCATGTGGTTCAAGGCTGCCTCTTGGATACCATCTCTATGTGGTACTAGTTGAATTACCTTTATTAAGCCATTGTGCTACATTTTCTGCCCTAATGCTTTCAATTCTTTATGTATTTTTCACAGATTCCTCCTGTAATAGGTTTAGATTGGGTGCTCAGTAAGTGGTATGGATTGAGTTCATCTAGAATCAGTTCAGTTTTCTGGGACAAGATTGACATATCATCTCTCAATTCCCTGAAGTTTATCTTTTTACAGAAAAATTTTTTTTTCTTCTTTCTCTCTCTCAATGATAATCACTTGTAGGGGCTGAGAAATGGCTCAGCTGGTAGAGTGCACACTTCATGCACAAGGACCTAGGTCCAAGCCCCTGACCACCACGTAGGGGTACTACATAAAGCGTGGAAGCTTCATGAGCAGTGTAGCAGTAGTATGGTATCACTGCTCCTTCTCTCTGTCTCTTTTTCCTTTCCTGTATTTCACTGTCTAATAATAATATGAAAGAGTCTGTTGGGAGTGGTGGAATTGTGCAGGCATGAAGCCCCAGCAAAGCCCTGGTGGGGAAAAAAACAAAACAAAAACTTGTATCATCTATTCAGCCTTTCACATAGCTTCAAGTAACACTCATTCCACACTGCTCATTTAGCAAACATTTATTGAGTGCCTACTAAGTACCAGGAACTGCTCTGGGTACAAGAAAAATGGTGGGTGGGGGTAGATAGCATAATGGTTATGCAAAGAGACTCTCATGCCTGAGGCTCTGAAATCACAGGTTCAATCCCCTGCACCACCATAAAAACCTTGAGATCAATCTCAGTCTCAGGCAGAAGTTGAAAAACAAGATCAGAAGAGAAAACACAAGTAGAACCTGAACTGGAGTTGGCGTATTGCACCAAAATAAAAGACTCTGGGGTGGGAAGAGGGGAGAATACAGGTCCAAAAAGGATGACACAGGACATAGTGGGGGTTGTATTGTTATATGTGTTATATGGAAAACTGGGAAATGTTATGCATGTACAAACTATTGTATTTACTGTTGAATGTAAAACATTAATTCCCCAATAAAGAAATTAAAACACACACACACACACACACACACACACACACACAAAACGAGCTGAGTAGTGCTCTGGTAAGAAAAAAAAAAAAACAGAAGAAAAAGGTGGTAAATAAAATATAAGTCCCTGTGTCTACGAAACTGACATTTTAGTGAAGAGACAAGCTGATGAAACAGCATCAATAGAAAAGTTAAGTGATGCTAGATATTCTGAAGGAAAATAAAGCTGAGAATAGAGTGATAAAAGGATTGGCTCTAAATAGAGTGGTCAGGAAAGGGTTTTCTTAGTGACATTTGAAAGAAGAGAGGTACCAAGCCATTTGGATATGAGGAAGCAGAGTGTTCCCAGTGGAGGAAAATTTTCAAGGGAAGACCTTGGAATTTTTCCAAGGAAGAAAGGCCTTGAAATAGGAATGTGCAAGGAATGTCAGGAGGTTAGAAAAGCCAATGCACAAAGGGAGGGAAAAAATGTGGTAACTTGTGCCCAAAGCTCAACAGATGCTTGTGACTGATGCAGTCCTCTCTCAGGCATACTGCCTTGCTCCTCCAGTTGAATTATTTGCTTGTTTGCTTTTTTCATTGCTGAGTTTTGTAAGCTGTTTGTACATTTTCATTACTAGCCTTTTTGTCTTCTGTGTGGTATATTGAAGTGTTTTTTTTTTTTCTCATTAAGTTGGGTGTCTTTTTGTTTTGATGACAGTTCCTTTTGCTGTACAGAAGCTTTTCAGTTTGATGTAATCCCATTGGTTAATTTTTGCTTTTGTTTTACATTTTGTTGGACTTGAGTCTATCCAGGCATTTCTGAAGCATGTATTATCAAGTTCTGCCAATAGTTTCTTCTACATATTTTATGCTTTCCAGCCTAACATCCAAGTCTTTGGTTGATTTTGACTTGGCTTTTATGCATAGTCAGATGTTGTGGTCCTGTCACAACCCAAAATCTCTAACATCACTATTGGGTGAGCGACTGGGGGATGTGGGGGAGTGGGTGTAGGGGGACCAGGACTCTTTTTTTCTCCCATTGTCTGTTCTTGGTCCCCTTATAATAAATTAACTGTCCATGTGCATAAGGGCTTATTTCTGGCCTCTCTGTTCTATTCCATTTATCTATGTGTCTGTTTTTGTTTAAGTATCATGTTGTTTTGATCACTATAAATCTATAGTATCATTTGATGTCAGGAAGTATAATGCTTCCATTCTTGTTTTTCTCCCCTTTTTAAAAAAAATTTTTTTATTATCTTTATTTATTTATTGGATAGAGACAGCCAGAAGTCGAGAGGAAGGGGAGACAGAGAGGGAGAGAGACAGAGAGACACCTGCAGCCCTGCTTCACCACTTGCAAAGCTTTTCCCCTGCAGGTGGGGACCGGGAGCTCGAACCTGGGTCCTTGTGCACTGTAACGTGCACTCAACCAGGTGTGCCACCACCCGGGCCTTTTTCTCCCCTTTTGAGGTTGCATTGGTGATTCTGGGTCTTTTATGGTTCCAGATAAACTTTTGCAGCATTTGTTCTATTTCCTTAAAGAAATTTAATGGGAATTTGATAAGAATTTCCTTGAATCTGTATATCGTTCTGGGAAAGATGGTCATTTTAACGATGTTAATTATTCCAATCCACCGGCATGAAACATTTATTTCTTTTTGTCTTCTGTTTTCTTTAGTGTAATGACTCAATAGTTTACATTAAGCAAGGTTTTTTTTTTTTTTGCCTCTTTATTTAAATTTATTCCTAGATACCTAATTACTTAATTTTTTTATTAGGGATATTAATAGTTTACAGCCAACAGAAAACACATTGTTGGTATATGTGTAGCATTTCTCAGTTTGTTGCAATGCACTCTAACCTCTGCCTAGGTCCTTCACCGTCATGCACCAAGACCTGACCCCCCCCCCCCATGCCTAAATACTTTTATTGTATTGAAAATGATATTGAAATCTTGATTTCTTCATTTAGTTCACTGCTTGTATAGAGGAATGCCACCAATTTTGTGTGTGTGTGTATGTGTGTGTTAATTTTGTAGCTTGGCACCTTACAGTGCTGCCCAGTTGTTTCAGTTTTCTGTGGGATTCTTCAGGAGTTTTTGTGTAGACTGTCACATCATCTGCAAATGGTATTAATTTTGTTTTTTCTCTTCCACTTTGTATGAGAATGGGCTTCTTTTATAGTAGACTTACTACTAAAGTGGTATATTAAGTGGGTATTGTTCGAGTTAAGTTAAAAGCAGTTAAGTCCAGTTTTCTGGATCACACACGTCATCTCTGTCTCTGACCTTTTTCTTTTTGAGTCACTTGTATGGCACTTGCCACACAGCACAGTTTCCTTGATTAGCAAACTGCACTTCTGTTATTAAGGAAAAGACCCTGGATCCATTTAACAACCATGATAGTGTTCTAGGTAACTACAAATCCCGTTGAAATCTATCTTTTGAGTCTGTCTTTAAATGTCTTGCAACACTTCCTCTATTTCCCTGAGGAAAAAAATTCCAATGTGTGGAATTTAATTTGTTAACATGGTGAGTTTCTTTTTTTCCCCTCTCTTTCATTCTATTTCTTTATAAAAAAATTACTTATCTATGAAATAAAGAGAGAGACCATAGCACCACTTAGCTCTGGCAAAGACAGTACCAGGAATTGAACTTGGGGCTTAAAGCATGCAAGTCTTATGCCCTACGGATGAGGTATCTCTCCAGCCCCCCACTTCTAAGCAACAATGTTTCTTCACTTCTTTACAGTCCTGCTCTCTCCCCTTCTTTTTTCTTTCTTATTTTCCCTTTAGTTGCCCTTGTTTTGTGTTGTTGTTATTGATGTTGTTGTTGGATAGGACAGAGAGAGATGGAGAGAGGAGGGTAAGACAGAGAGGGGGAGAGAAAGACAGACACCTGCAGACCTGCTTCACCGCCTGTGAAGCGACGCCCCTGCAGGTGGGGAGCCGGGGGCTGGAACCGGGATCCTCACGCCGGTCCCTGCGCTTCGCACCACGTGCTCTTAACCCGCTACCACCCGACTCCCCCTCTTACTCCTCTTAAAACACCCCTAGGGAGTCGGGCTGTAGCTCAGCGGGTAAAGTGCAGGTGGCACAAAGCATAAGGACCGGCATAGGGATCCCGGTTCCAGCCCCCGGCTCCCCACCTGCAGGGGAGTCGCTTCACAGGTGGTGAAGCAGGTCTGCAGGTGTCTGTCTTTCTCTCCCCCCCTGTCTTCCCCTCCTCTCTCCATTTCTCTCTGTCCTATCCAACAACGATGACATCAATAACTACAACAATGAAACAACAAGGGCAACAAAAGGGAATAAATAAATATAAAAGAAAAGAAAAAAAAAACCCTAGCCTCAAATTTGCCTTTAAAAATTCAGAAGTGGGAGTCAGGCAGTAGCGCAGCGGGTTAACTGCACATGGCACAAAGCGCAAGCACTGGCTTAAGGATCCTGGTTTGAGCCCCCGGCTCCCCACCTGCAGGGGAGTTGCTTCACAGCTGTGAAGTAGGCCTGCAGGTGTCTGTCTTTCTCTCCCTCTGTCTTCCCCTTCTCTTTAGATTTCTCTCCGTCCTATTTAACAATGACAACATCAATAACAATAATAACTACAACAATAAAAAAAAACAAGGGCAATAAAAAGGAATAAATAAATAATATTTTAAAAAATCTTTTAAAAAATTTGGTAGTTTCTCACTAGGCTTGTGGAGCCAAAGTATTTTTTACAGACTTCTTCTCTCAGGACTCAGTCAATAAGCTATGCAGAAAGCTCCGCAGCTCTGGAGCACAGGCAGTGTGGTCTTTGGAGCAGCCGTCAAGCCCAGGCTGGAATGAAAATCCATCATCATGACAAATAGAAAATGAACCTCTGGGTGCCATCCTGGGAGTTGACATCCACCACAAGGACCAAAAGGTTTGGCTCAAGGAGCCAAAGAGCCAAGACATCTGCCTTAGGCTGCTGGTCAGGCACTACAGGTTCCTGGTCAAGTGGACCAACTCCACCTTCAACCAGGTTGTGCTAAAGAGGTTGTTCATGAGCCGGACCAACCGGCCGCCCCTGTCCCTCTCCCAGATGATCCGGAAGATGAAGCTTCCTGGCCAGGAAGGCAAACCAGCGGTGGTGGTCAGGACTATAACTGATGATGTGTGTATCCAGGAGGTGCCCAAGCTGAAGGTGTGTGCCCTGCATGTGACCACCTGTGCCCATAGCCGCATCCTCAAGGCTGGGGCACCAGCTGGCCCTGGACTCCCCCAAGGGCTGTGGCACCGTCCTGCTCTCTGGACCTCATAAGGGCAGAGAGGTGTACAGGCATTTCAGCAAGGACCCAGGCACCCCACAAGCCACACCAAGCCTTATGTAGGCTTCAAGGGCCGGAAGTTCAAGAAAACCAGAGGCCGAAGGGCCAGCCGTGGCTACAAAAATTAACCCCAGATCCTGCCTTGTTAATAAAAAGAATTTGAATTCTGAAAAAGAAAAAAAAGAAAAGAAAAGTAACCTCTGTTACACTTGGAATGTTTGTAGTTGTAGCATGTCAGAGAATGAGGTGGGAAGAAGAGGTGGTGGTGTATGTCACCTGGGGCCCTAGTCGGGGAGCCCCGGGATTCCCACACAGACATGATGCGCCTGGACCTCTGACAGATCCCTCTCGCCACTGTCACTGGTCATCTCCATTAGGAACAACATAATGGACCCCTCTGTGGGCCCCCATCGGACCTGGCCCTCAGTGTGAATCAACAATGGTAGGGAATGGTCCATTCTCTGAAGGGAGGTTGGATAACATACTCTGCCTATCACCCGAGGATGATGGGTCCTGAAATTGGTGCAGCCTGGAATGTTCCTAGCCATGACCACAGAATAAGAGCTCAGACCTACAGGGATGCAGAGGTTACATAGGCTCCTGTGCTGACTATGGGCTCCAGATCAGATTGATGGAATTTACAGTTAACAATATTTATATGCTTTTCCCATATTTGGGAGCTACTCTCTTCCCTGATCCAGCTTTCTGGTCCTTTTTATTTATTTATTGATTGATTTTTAATTTTTTATTTAAGAAAGGATTAATTAACAAAACCATAGGGTAGGAGGGGTACAACTCCACACAGTTCCCACCACCCAATCTCCATATCCCACCCCCTCCCCTGATAGCTTTCCCATTCTCTATCCCTCTGGGAGCATGGACCCAGGGTCGTTGAGGGTTGCAGAAGGTAGAAGGTCTGGCTTCTATAATTGCTTCCCCGCTGAACATGGGCGTTGACTGGTCGGTCCATACTCCCAGTCTGCCTCTCTCTTTCCCTAGTAGGGTGTGTCTCTGGGGAAGCGGAGCTCCAGGACACATTGGTGCGGTCTTCAATCCAGGGAAGCCTGGCCAGCATCCTGATGGCATCTGGAACCTGGTGACTGAAAAGAGAGTTAACATACGAAGCCAAACAAATTGTTGAGCAATCATGGACCCAAAGCTTGGAATAGTGGAGAGGAAGTGTTAGGGAGGTACTCACTGCAAACTCTAGTGTACTTCTGCTTTCAGGCATATATTTTGCAGTAGTTTATGGATACGTGTGAACATATGCTCTCTCTCACAGAAACTGGTGTATATCTAGGCTTTGGTCTGGTCCTTTTTCTAACTGTGACATCATCCCCCCAGACAATAGCTTAGGTCACCTGCATATTGGATGTCATGTGCAGGCAAAAATTAGTTGGGTCATGGGCCCCTTGGAATATACCTAAAATAGACCTACTAGCTTTTTCCAAATGGAGACCCCAAATCTCCATCCACAGTATTCTTGCCTTTAGGTTCATGATTTGTCAACAATTTGCTCTTCTTTCTATCTTAACTCTTTTTCAGCCACCAGGTTCCAGATGCTACTATGATGCCAACTGGACTTCTCAGGGCAGGCAACCCCGCCAATGTGTCCTGGAGCCCCACCTCTCCAGATCCCTGCTCCACTAGGGAAAGAGAGAGTTAGGCTGGGAGTGTGGATCGACCAGTCAAAGCCCATGTTCATCAGGGAAGCAATTACAAAAGCCAGACCTTCCACCTTCTGCACCCCACAATGTCCCTGAGTCCATGCTCCCAGAAGGTTAAAGAATAGGAAAGCTATCAGGGAATGGGATATAGAGTTCCGGTGGCCGGAATTGTGTGGAATTTTATCCCTCTTAGCCTATGGTCTTGACAGTGTTTCCATTTTATAAACAAAAACTTAAAAAAAGAAAAAAAGAAAAAGTGGTGGTATAACAGATGCAGAGAGAAGATTATAGAAAGCTTGGAAACCTTTGGTTGTTAACACTTTACTTTTGTCTTCCAGCTGCTGGGACAGGCAGCTCGAAACATGGTTTTACAGGAAGATGCCATCTTGCACTCCGAAGATGTAAGAAAGAATTTCTTACATGATTTGGATTTTTTTTAGTCTTTGAAGCTACAGAAAAATGGAATGTTCTATGTTTTCTTTTTTCTCTTCTAAATTCAGAGCTTAAGGAAAATGGCCATAATAACAACACATCTTCAGTACCAGTGAGTATACCATTTCCCATGACTACTTGCTGCAGATGCATTATTCTCAAACTATTTCTTATTGCCTTAGTGCATTCTCACATTTCTTCTCTGGAATATAGGTGGGGTTGGTCAAGAATGAGTCAGATTCCTCTGGAAAAGATATCTGAGACTGCAGAAGAAGCTGGGGTAGGAACTGAAATAAGGAGCAAGGCACGTCTTTTGTGGACCTCCTGGCGCAAATAGTGGGAGAGATTATAAATCCTAAAAGGGCAGGCCCATTCTAGGATCATGTTAGTGCCATACTCAGCTCCCAGGAAGTTATGGATAACACATACTGACTGATGTGTTGTGTCCAAGATCTCTCCTGGGGAGTCTAGTCTTCGCTAAGGAGCCAGGTGCAATTGTGATCTATATCTAACTTTGCCAAACAGAGCCCAGCCCTCAGTACATATAAATCATCCAGGAGATTTTTGAGATATACAGACCCTCTGTTACATGACCATTTGGACTAGAATTATAATTTGATTAGGTTTCCATCTTACTTTATATCTTCTCTACTTGTTATTATACAAGTGCACCTATTGGAAATGCTTGATTTGGGAATGCAGTTCTCTAAATAGCAAAGTGTTTGTTCATATATATGTGACCACTTGACTCCACAAATCCAGACTGAATCTGAGCCACACAGGTAGTTTACTGGATCACATCTTTAGATTTAGAACTAAAAATATTCATCAGCTCTGTTCTCTGATATCAAGCTGGGGTTCAATATCACAGTCTTAGGTGGCAGAGAAATATGGAATCTCTCAAATAAATATATAAAAAACATGGAATGTGACATAAGCTGGACATGTGCTTATATAAATCTGTGTGTAAATAACTTCTACTAGTTTGTTGAGTTTTCTTATCTTTATTTTCCTTTCCCCCCCTTTCTGATTTAGACAAGAAGCTATTCAGAAAAAGTAAGTAAGTCCAAGGGGTAAAGGGTAAGGGGTGGGGGGACCAACTGAAGCATATACCAAGGAGAATTACACTGCTGGCCTTAGGGCTGGCGCAGAACTCTTGTCAAGACGTTCTTTGGGATAGATTAATCAGCATATAAAGAATACAGTATTTTTCTAAGGCAATCAGTAAGTCACGTCATTGCTAACAAAGGACTTCAAAAAGTTAAAGTGGGGAGTCAGGCTGTAGTGCAGCGGGGTAAGTGCAGGTGGCGCAAAGCGCAAGGGCCGGCATAAAGATCCTGGTTCGAGCCCCTGGCTCCCTACCTGCAGGGGTGTCGCTTCACAAGCGGGGAAGCAGGTCTGCAGGAGTCTGTCTTTCTCTCGCTCTCTCTATCTTCCCCTCTTCTCTCCATTTCTCTGTCCAATCCAACAATGACGAACGACATCAATAACAACAACGATTATAGCTACAACAACAAAAACAAGGGCAACAAAAGGGAATAAATAAGTAAATATTAAAAAAAAGTTAAAGTGTAGAGCCTGATTGTGAGGAATAGAAAACCTTTTACATTAATAATATTCATTAAGTAAATATGCTAGTCATTAAACAACTTTGGTTTTTTTAAATGGATTAGATTTGTCCTTTGCAGTACTGTCTGCATTACTAATTGGCTTGATAGATCTCTTCTTCTTAGCTTAAGCATTTCTGGAAGCCTAGTGGGAGAATATAATTTTTTACTTAATTTCAGCAGTACTTATGCATTAAAGCACATAAAGATTGTACAATGAGATACCTTTCTTGTATGTTCCATATCATTCTTTTTCTCTATTCTCATTTCTAGTGTTGAGCAATCATCAGAACTACAGGACCAGCTAAATCATCTGTTGAAATAGATTGATTTGTCAGAGTCAAAAGCACTTTGTCTGATGATGAAGAGGAAACATTTTATATAACCATTGTTTTCTTCAAAATTCAAACCAGAAAAGATTTGTGATGATAGTTTCTTCTGAGAGTGAAATAGGTGTTTGAATTTTAGAAGCTCTTCTTGACTTGACTAACCCTATGTTGTTACTGAATTTTTAAGTTGCTCTATTAATTTAATAGAAGTTTTTAATAGAACTCTAATATGTCAAAGTATTGCCTAAATGTGATTATTAGACAAATACTGATTAATATTTTAAATTCAGAGGTAGAGTTGTTAGGGTCCAGGGAGGTGATTGAATGAATCATTTGCCTTTAAAATCCTTCCATGGGTGAGACCTCAGGTTTAGTTTTTGATACCACATAATACATAGAGGGCTTTGGTCTGTTTGGCAAAGGAAGGAAAGAAGGAAGGAGGAAGGGACAGGAAGAGGGAGGGGAGAGAGAGAAAAGAAAGTAAGAGGGAGAGGAAGGGAGGGAGGGAGGGAGGGAGGGAGGGAGGAAGGAAGGAAGGAAGGAAGGAAGGAAGGAAGGGAGGAAAACAAAACCAGACAACATGATAAATACTGTTGTGGTAGGACCTGATGTTGTCTTACCCCGTTGGGTACACACATTGCCATGTGCAAGGATGTTGGTTCACAGCCTTGGTCCCTACCTGTGGTCGGTGGAGCAGTGCTGCAGGCATCTCACCTTCCTTCTTTTTTCTCCCTCTCCATCTCTTTCTGTCACTATCTGTATTATAAAATGGCCACAGGGAATGGTATAGTTGTGCAGGCACCAAGCCCCAGCGGTAACCCTGGTGGGTAAAAGAAAATGGTGGAATGGTGCTCTGGTGTCACTCATAAAACAGAAGAGAGGGAGAAAGGGAAAGAAAGACTCTATTTTGAGCAGGGCCGGGTGGTGGCGCATCTGGTTGAGTATACATATTATCATGGGCAGGACCCAGGTTCAAGCCACCAGTTCCCTCCTACAAGCAGTAGGTCTTTCTTTTTTCCTTCCTTCCTTCCTTCCTTCCTTCCTTCCTTCCTTCCTTCCTTCCTTCCTTCCTTCCTTCCTTCCTTCTTCCCTCCCTCCCTCTGTCTCTCACTTTCTTTCTTTCTTTTGCCTCCAGGGTTATTGCTGGGGCTCGGTGCCTGTGTTATGAATCCATTGCTTCTGGAAGCCATTTTCCCCATTTTTTGCTGCCCTTGTTATTGTTATAGCTGTTGTTGTTGTTGGACAGGACTGAGAGAAATTGAGAGGGGGGAAAACAGAGAGGGGGAGAGAAAGATAGACACCTGCAGACCTGCTTCACTGCTTGTGAAGTGACCCCCCCAACAGGTGGGAAGCTGGGGCTGGAACCAAGATCCTTATGCCCGTGCTTGTGCTTTGTACCATGTGCGCTTAACCCACTGTGCTACCACGCGGCCCCCTGTAGGTCTCTCTGTCCCTCTCTATCTATTCCTTCCCTCTCAATTTCTCTCTGTTTCTATCCAAAATAAAGAAATAAATATTTTTTAAAGGACACATAATAATGGTACACTATTTTTTTTCACATTTATGTAATTTTTTTTTTCCTTTTTAAAAATTTCTTTCTTGGGGGATCAATGTTTTATGTTCAACAATAAGTACAATGGTTTGTACATGCATAACATTTCTCAGTTTTCCACATAACAATACAACCCCCACTAGGTCCTCTGTCATCCTTTTTGGACCTGTGCTCTCCCTCCACCCACCCTGGAGTCTTTCAGTACACGCTATTTTAAAAAGATTTATCTTACTCATACACTTAGGAAATACTGTTTTAGTTCATGGTCACAGAATAGTGTTTGGTAAGATTTGCTTTCTGGTAACTCAGAGACAATACTTTATTCGTTGTGGCAGATTTCTAGGTGAAAATTAGCCAAATGGTATCATTTCTGACCAGCTGTAGCCTCATACCTTGACTTGCATTCCAAAGGGGTTTTGTTGTTGTTGTTTTGTTTTTTCTTGGTTTTTGTTGTTGTTGCTGTGATTCTGTGATTCTTTTTTTTTTAATTAGAAAATGTTATTTTTCTTACCAGATACTCTAAATCAAGTTTCATCTAACTCCCATATCTTTCCAGATTTATGATTAATATAACACTCTCTACTTTCCAAAGCTGATAATATAACTCTTTAGTTCCATATTAATGAACTTGTTACCCTTCTAATCACATATTAGAAAAAAAAATTTTTTACCATAAATATCTTACCATGGCAGGAACCCTTTGACACTCCTAAAAAATATTTTTTTGAAGTTTATTTATTTATAGATAGAGAATGAGAGTGGAAGAGGAGAAAGAGAAATCACTGCTTTCCTCTGGTGGTGCCAAGAATGCTGTGATTCTTAACTAAGTGGCCTTGGACTCGTTTTGTTAGCTATCAGCAAGTTCACTTGTATGACATTATTGCTAAATGCCAAGGCAGTTGAACTACTGTGATATACCATGTATTCCACAATTAAAGCTGTATGTCTATAGACATTTCTTTGAATGATCACTGAATTCATCCTGTTAAATAACAGTACCATTGTCTCTTATCAGGTCTGAATGTCTTTATTTTGTTTAAATTTCAAGTGGGATTCTACCCTGTTCTCATTCAGTGATTGATTTCTAGGGGATTGAGAGAAAACAAACATAGATACACATAAAGATGTAAAATTTCTCCTAAATGTTTGGAAAAACTGACTATAGAAATATTCTGAAGTTACTAAAAACAATTCCAAAATAGAAAATAGAATTTCCAGGTTCATTCCCCAGCATACCATACCATAAAACACAGCTAAGCAGTGCTCTGGTTAAAAGAAAATATATATATATATCTTAACATTTGGTGAAAAATAAATAATTATATAATCTCAGATTATGAGCATGATTGAATATAACCCCATATTATACAGATGAGAAGGCAGCCAGGAAGATGAAATGATTGATGCAAGATATCTAAGTTTGATGCTGCCTACCTAGTAACCATGGAAATAACTGAGTCTTGGTTCATATACCCCTGCTATAGCACTTCTGGCTAATAAACATCTAGCTGGTCAAACTCACTTCTGTTTGAATGCTTCTAGTGTTTGGGGAATGCTGGCCATATTTGAAAATTCTGCTTCCTGAAAGATAGTTCTGTGTACTGAACCAAATAGGCCTTTCTTACTTTTCTGGAATTGTTAGACCAGCAGCTTCAAGGTGGGATGTATGAAATATAAAAATGTCTGTATGCTTCACTTAGAAAAATTAGCTTTTGATAATACTGAAAATATGGCATGGTGTGAGAGCCCTAATTCATTCTAAGCTGCATGCCATTGTACATAGTATACCTGTCATTTAGTAGGGATGGCATTTAAAAAGACACACACATATATACACCTACCCATGGCTGAGGTGTTGACCAATCAAAATGAAGAATGCCACAGAAATCTGATCTACAATGAACCCTGCATGCTAGATACTTAGGGGGAAGTGGAATAACTCAACTCAAGTTGATTGTAATTTGCTTCATTGAAATATTATCTCTGTGTGGCTAAGTGTAGTGAAGGATTATCAAATGATTTCTGTAAGTAACCACATATTGAAAATAAAATAATATGGGGTAGAGGGGGAGAATACAGGTCCAAGAAGGATGACAGAGGACCTAGAGGGGGTTGTATTGATAGATGGAAAACTGAGAAATGTTATGCATGTACAAACCATTGTATTTACTGTCAAATGTAAAACATTAATTCCCCAATAAAGAAATAATAATAAAAAAATAATAAAGCACAAGTGCAGTGGAGAATGGCAGACCCTGTACATTGCATTCATGGCAAAGGTACCATTTTAATAATGAGTG
Organism: Erinaceus europaeus; assembly: GCF_950295315.1. Classification (NCBI taxonomy): domain Eukaryota; kingdom Metazoa; phylum Chordata; class Mammalia; order Eulipotyphla; family Erinaceidae; genus Erinaceus; species Erinaceus europaeus. The sequence goes on along the minus strand of NC_080175.1, from coordinate 25,675,614 downwards.
AGAAAGTGCTTTTCTTTTTTTTATTAATACACATAGACTTCATTTATTCAGCCCATATTTTTTAGAGTCAGCTATCTAATAGATAGTTGTGAGAATCAAATGAAATATAATTCATGCAAAGCCTACTGAGAACACAGGCTAACACATATATTAAGTGCATTTGATCTCCATAAATTTCCTACATTTTCAGCTCACTTTGTAAGTCTGATTGTCTTCAGACCTCCATAATCTTTGGACTGTCATATTCCTGTTCTCTCATTACCTATCACCTCATTTACTCAAGATGCCTAATGTGACCCTCATACAAACCTACTATCTTTTTAAATTTTTTTTTATTTATTTAAAAAAGACATTAACAAAACCATAGGATAAGAGGGGTACAACTCCACACAATTCCCACCACCAGATCTCTGTATCTCATCCCCTCCCCTGATAGCTTTCCTATTCCTATCCTCTGGGTGTATGGACCCAAGGTCATTGTGGGATGCAGAAGGTGGAAGGTCTGGCTTCTGTAATTGCTTCCCAGCTGAACATGGGTGTTGACTGGTCAATCCATACTCCCAGCCTGTCTCTTTCCCTAGTAGATTGGGGCTCTGGGGAAGTGGAGCTCCAGTACACATTGGTGGGGTCATCTATCCAGGGAAGTCTGGTTGGCATCATGCTAGCATCTGGAACCTGGTGGCTGAAAAGAGAGTTAACATACAAAGCCAAACAAATTGTTGAGCAATCATGGACCTAAATGCTGGAATAGTGCAGATGAAGTGCTGGGGGGTATTCTGCAGACTATTGTGTACTTATGCTTTCAGGTATATATTTTGCCCTAGTTTATGGATACGTGTGAACATATGCTCTACCTCACGGGACCTGGTCTACATCTAGGTTTTGGGACTTTGTTAGGAAGTGAACCACCTGGAATGGAATTAGAGAATACTATGAAAGGAAAGGTCTCACCCGAGTAATGAAGCTGAAGGGTTGTCCTTCCACACCTGAAGTCTCTGGACACAGTCTGAAGTTAAGCATGCTGAGGTGGTACTCATTGCATTGATTAGGTTGGGATTGGCGGATGCAATATTATTTAGTATGAATTGAGAGAAGCATGCAGGAAAAAAGTTTGCCCCACCCTAAGGTTCCAGGACTGGGGGAAATATAGCTCTATAGTGGAAATGTGAGGTACTGTCTGCTGTCTTTAGGGTTCAAGAAGACAATAGATAGTTATTGTTATAATCACACTATTTGGTAATTGGGTTAACTTTGGAAAATCCCTTTGTTAGGATTTGTTGTATAATACCCAACATCACCATAATTTATGTCCTTTGACACTATTTGTATATAGCTGTGCCCCTGGTTGCTTCTGTTCTCCCTGGTCTAGGCTTTTGAGAGAGTCAACATATCAAAGACTCAGCCTATGTATTAAAAAGACTCAGTCTGTGCTTTAAAAAGTTTGAGACATACAATCAATTTTTCCCCTCTCATATTAATTAGTGATTTTTAAAAAATTTATTTATTCACTTTTGTTGCCCTTGTTTTATTGTTGTAGTTGTGTTGGATAGGACAGAGAGAAATGGATAGAGGAAGGGAAGACAGAGAGGGGGAGAGAAAGACACCTGCAGACCTGCATGTGGGGAGCCGGGAGCTTGAACCAGAATCCTTGCGCTTGTCCTTGCACTTTGCGCCACGTGCGTTTAACTCGCTGTGCTACCGCCTGACTCCCTAAATAGTGATTTATATGACTACAAATTAATAGGAGTGTACATAAACACCATTCCCACCACCAAAAGACTGTGTCCCATCCCACCCACCCACCCCACCCCCTGCCGCCCCAGGAAGCTGAATATCTACCCTCTCCCTCCTCCCAGGGTTTTTACTTTGGTGCCCTACTCCAGAAGAGCTACTATCTTTGCGTAGTAGGTAACATATTTATGAACCTTGTACCCATGCTCATAAAGTTCTAAAGAGTTATTAACTAATCTAAAAGAGTTAATGTCTACCAGACCTACAAATCTGTCAAAGACCCTCATTTTTCATAAAGCTGTCTCCATTTAATAGTATGTTTCAGAGGTAATCTCCTCTAAGGCATAATTGCGTTATCATTGCCATTCCTGGACCAGACTACAGGGAATATGGGAACTATCATCTGAATTTTTTTTTTTAAGTTTCTAAAAAATCTTTCATTATATGTGAAAGTTAATCACTTTAAGTCCATAATTACTCAAAGTAACAAAGTGCTTTTCTTAAGGAACTAATTTTATGGAGTGTTGGGAAAAAAAAAAGAGAAAGAGGACTGTCTTAAGCAGTGTACCACTTCCAGAAAACTCAGTGACACTCATTTTGCACAAAATTGGAAATAGTCCCACCTATAAAAAGACTGCAACAAGAATTGTTTCCAAGGGCTCCATTTGCTGAATATATATATACCTTTATATTAATACATAACAGTTGACATCCGGGAATATTATTACTGCCCATAAGATTGAACAATGAATGTAATTTAGTGAATCTTGCATTTAGCTATCCTTTCACTGGAAAGTCCATACCACTTTGCAATCCTAAGAATAGAAATGCTTGTTAGAACCACAAAAGGAAATAAAATATATAGCTATAGTGGTTGAAATAAAAATGACTTTCTGTAATATAAAATGACAGGGCCCCTGTGGTAGTCCCTGTGGTAGAGTTTATAGTTACCATGCAGGAGAGTCCAGGTTCAAATGACCCCCCCTGCAGTTGACAGGCCGAAGTGCTACAGGTGTCTCTCTCCCTTTCTACCCCACTCTTCCTCTCTATGTCTCTATTTAAAAAAAAAGAAAAAAGAAAGGAAAAAGTGGGGAAATGGCCACCAGGTGCAGTGGAGTCATCCTGCAGGTACTGAGCTCCAGCTATAACCCTGGTGGCAAACAAAACAGAAACTCTAGAAAACACAAATGAATTAACTAAAAATTACTACAGATTGAAAATGAAGGTAAGAGCAGCCCCAGGGGTGGTGCAGCCAGTTGAGTGCTGAATTTGCAAATCTGAGCACCTAATTTCCATCCTTGTGCCAGAGTGATGCCTAGAAAGTTGTTTTTCTAAATACAATTGATAATAGAATGACAATGACTCCCTGTTGTGATCCACCTCTACGACATTCTTACTACACCCTCACATGCTCAGACATTCCAACAATAGGAGAGTTCTGTGGTATTTTGGCGGGGGGGGGGGGGGGGGGGACTAGCCAAAGTTTTAGTACAAAGAGGGGCAGAGCAATGCTTTGGGGAGAGAGAAATGTCTTGATTGTTCTGATAGGTATTCGTTTACCAGAATCTTCAGAACTTTGAGAAACGTGAATTTTACTGAATGTAACATATCTCAGTAAGCCTGACATTTATAAGGATTGAGAGTGATTTCATTCCCCAAAGAAAATACATAAATGTAACAAACAAAAACCATTGTAGATGTGGATGCTCGGCTAAACCAGAATACAAAATGCATGCAGTGGCGCACAGAAGGAGGACACCAGGTTATAGTAATGTCCTAGGGCAGGGTCTGGCTCTGAGTGGCTGTGGGGTCCAAAGTCCTAGAGTTCAGAGACCTATGGGAACAGTGAATAGGCTTCCCTGTCTTGCTTCTAGTGTAGCCCCAGTCTTTCTCCCTGCTCCCCCGCTTTCCGATCATCACCACTAGTACCAACAGCTAATTCTCCCGTGTACTTGCTCAGCGCACTAGCCAGTCTGCTCAATGGCCGCCCTGAGAGACGCAAAGATCCATAAGGACGTGCAGGTGAAGCAGCTGGGTCTGCAGTGCTGGGGGAAGGGGGCTGGAGGAAGGGAGGGGGTGCAGCCGAGGCGGGAGGTGGGCGCGGGGGGAGGGAGGAGAGCTCTGGAAGTCAAGCCTCGCCTGGTCCCAAATTACCGCAGAAAACTGGGATCGACCAAGCCTGGAAGGGTGGGACGGGGATGTTGGTGTTCTGGGGTCCTTCACCTTACTCTCGCTCCCTGGGTCAGGACTACTACGGTCAGGTGCTGAAGAAATCTGAAGACCTCCAAACCAATGCCTGTGTCACACCGGCTAGGCCTGTTCCCAAGTACATCCGGGAAGCCTTGCAGAATGTGCATGAAGAAGTAACCTTGAGGTAAAGTGCCCTCTGTTGTCCCTTGGCGCACCAGGACTGCAGTTTACCCAAATGAGGGAGGTGCTCGCTCGGTTACTGGAGAGCCGGCCAACTCCCCTAATCTGGGTGATTTGCTTTGTCTGTCATACTGCGCAGCACGGAGATCGGATCATTTTACCACTGTGTTAAGATCTTACAACAATCTGCCCCCGCACGTGCATACAACACATTCTTCACTCACATTCACGCTCCTTGGATCTGACATTCGAAACTGCCCAGTTTGGGGCTGGGCGGTGGCACGCCAAGTTGAGCACCTACTACTATGTAGATGGACCTAGGTTCAAGGCCCCGGTCAACCAGGGGGGAAACTTCAAGAGTGGTGAAGCACTGCTGCAGGCATCTCTCTATCTCCCCCTTCTTTCTCGATTTCTCTCTGTCCCTACCCAAAAAATAAATTAAATAAATAAATATTTGTTAAAAACAAAAACAAAAAACGGGCGCGGGTAGATAGCATAATGGTTATGCAAACAGACCCTCATGCCTGAGGCTACAAGGCTCCAGGTTCAAAACCCTACACCACCATAAGCCAGACCTTGAGTAGTGCTCTGGTAAATAAATAAATAAGTAATCAAAACAAAACAAAAAAACCTGCCCAGCTTGCCTCCTTTCCTAGCCAGCCTTGGCCTGCTCTGATGCTCACTTCCACCAGTACTGCCCAGATGATTTCTGCCTGCCTAGCCTGCAGTTGTCAGTATGGAATACCTTCCCTCTCTTCCTTGACTTCCATATCCTGCTAATCCAACACGGAATGTGTCCTACCTACTTGACAGCATTCTCTCCATGTCTTGAGTTCCCCCTCCCCCAAACCACAACTGCACTTACCAGTGTCCTGTGCCACTCAGTTTGTCATTGATGGGTCTTGGAAAATATTTTCTGTGCTCATATATTTTATACCCCAATTAGAGTATACACCTAGGGTACAAAACTCTTGTCTGACATTTTTGCTTCAATAACTAGCACTACCTGGACCCGCACTAGATATTCAACTAATGCCTAGTGTATTTATTGAACAAATATTATAGATGGCTTATTTGTCTTAGTATATGGCACAGTACCCAGCAATTAAATGACAAAGCAGATAGAGTTCCACCTTTAATGAAGAAGACTAAAAACCCAACTAGAAATTGAGTTAATAGTGGAAGGAAGAAAAGAAAAAAGAATATATAAGACTTACCTGTTCCACATCTTGTAGTGTGTAGAAGGGTAATATGTATATATGCATTCTCTATTTCCCAGGTATTATGGCTGTGGTCTGGTCATCCCCGAGCATCTGAAAAACTGCTGGATTTTAGACCTGGGTAGTGGAAGTGGCAGAGATTGCTATGCAGTCAGTCAGCTGGTTGGTGAGATGGGACATGTCACCGGAATAGACATGACGGAAAGTCAGGTGAGGTGATGATTTGGAAGACCTAGAAAAACATTTTTCAAAAGTATTCTTTTAGAGATAAAGTTGATTCCTTTATGGCCTCAAGGATAATTGAAAGCTGCTCTTATAGAGTGGTCATTTGTGCCATGAGTACTTCCTGTCCTGGAAGCAAAGACCTTTGATAACTGGAGCCTCTCATAGGAGAATATAGAGTCTGACATTTGATCTAACATAAGAATATCATGCTGATCTGAAGCACCTTCCTTCTGCCATTTATCCTGAAAGATTTTGTTAGTGAAGGATTTACTTCAGTGAAATTTTTTAATCAAGCAGAATGTTTATGCTCCACTGAGCTGCATCAGGATGTATATAATATATCCTGTATGCTCAGAGGAATCTTGTATAGTTAAAAGCAGTCTTGGGGGAGTCGGGCGGTAGCACAGCAGGTTAAGCACAAGGACCGGCGTAAGGATCCTGGTTCGAGTCCCCGGCTCCCCACCTGCAGGGGACAAGTGGTGAAGCAGGTCTACAGGTGTCTATCTTTCTCTCCCCCTCTCTGTCTTCCCCTCTTCTTTCTACTTCTCTCTGTCTTATCCAACAACGACTACAACAATAAAACAACAAGAGCAACTAAAGGGAATAAATAAAAAATAATTCTTGGGAGTCGGGCTGTAGCGCAGCGGGTTAAGCGCAGGTGGTGCAAAGCACAAGGACCGGTATTAAGGATCCCGGTTCGAGCCCCGGCTCCCCACCTGCAGGGGAGTCGCTTCACAGGCGGTGAAGCAGGTCTGCAGGTGTCTATCTTTCTCTCCTACTCTCTGTCTTCCCCTCCTCTCTCCATTTCTCTCTGTCCTATGCAACAACAACAACAATAATAACTACAACAATAAAACAACAAGGGCAACAAAGGAAATAAATAAATAAATAAAATAAAAATAAAAAAGAGTTTACACTCTTAAAAAAATAATTCTTCAAAAAAGTTATAATTTAAAAAAAAAATGCAGCCTTGGGGAAATATCTTCCCATTAGGAACAAGGAACACTTAAGGAAAAAGTAGTAGGTTTACTTAATTAATTAACAGATGGAGATCAAACTCAGGGCCTCATCGTTGCAAAGCATATGTCTTGTCAGAGAGCTATGACCCTGACTGAAAAAAGTAATATATTTCTTAAGTGTTGATTATCAAATCTGTATTTTTCTTCCTTTAGGTAGAAGTGGCTAAGAAGTACATCGGATATCACATGAACAAATATGGCTTCCAGATACCCAATGTAACTTTTATCCATGGCTACATAGAGAAGTTGGGAGAAGCTGGAATTAAGAGTGATAGTTATGATATTGTCATGTAGGTCAATATCTTTATATGAACACAGTTCATTCCCTTTGGACTTACAAATGTCACTACTTTTTGCTGAATTAAGTAGCATTTAAAGTATTAGAACTAAACTTAACATGATTTCATAGTGGGAGGGAACTGCTCTGAATTGCTTGTAGCCCACTGGTCAGAGAGTACTCTAGTCGAAAAGAGAATTAATTAATTAATTAATTAATCTATTATCAGGGTTATCACTGGGTCTGGTGCCAGCAGGACAACTCCACCACTCCTGGATGCCATCTTTTCCCCTTTTTTCTTTGCTAGAGAGTGAGAGATAGAGATGGAAAAGGAAAGAGCCAGAGAGAAGGGGAGACACTGGTAACACTGTTTCTCCACTCATGAAATTTCCCCTTCCCTGCAGGTGGGGACTTAGTAAACTGTTTTTGAGGAGATTGGGCTGTTTGCATATGACATATGAAATGACTTGTGGAGAAGGCATCTAGCCCCACATTTTTTTTTTTTTTTGTACAGCAAAAACATATGGACAGAAACAAATAAGAATTACATCTGATTTTTTTTTCTGCATTCCTAAACCTGTTAGTAATTTACTGAGAAATCAAACATTCTGTTCACCTCCTTTACTTTGGGAAAATATTAAGTGCAGAGAAGAGAGAATGGAGGCAAGAAGAATGGTATAGTTTTGAGAAACAGTGGGAGTTCCTAGGGACTGAAAGGATTTGAAAAATCTTTGAATAGTGAGCAGATTTGCTCGCAACTCTATCTCTTCTTCTTTTTCTTTCTTTTTTTCTTTTTAGATCAAATTGTGTTGTTAACCTAGTGCCTGACAAGCAGCAAGTACTACAGGAGGTATATCGAGTGCTCAAGGTGAGAGAAAGAAGAGTGTTGACCTTTAAATACCATGAGGGCTGGTCCATCTGTTTTGTTCTTGCTCTGTTCAGCTGAGAATTCAAATTTTAATTTATCCACCAAATTAAAAAGGGTGGCATGGACTGGGGTGATAGCTCAAACTTACATGGGTGGCAGGTTCAGCCTCTGGCACCACCTGTGCCAGAGTTGGGCACTACCCAGGTCCTCTTCCTCCCTCTACTCTCATTAAAAAAATAAATCTTTCAAATAAAAAACTCCCCCCCCTTCCCCAGCTACACAGGGGATGCTTCATGTGATGAATTTGTTGTGTACACAAGCAGGCCCCAGAAATAACCCTGGAAGCAAGAAAAAAAAAGAGCCTTTAAAAAAAATATTATTCATTGGATAGAGAGAGAAATCAAGAGGGGGAGGGGAATATAGGGAAAAAGAGAAAGAGAGACACCGGTAGCACTGTTTCACTGCTTGTGAAGCTTTCTCCTCTGCAGGTGGGGACAGGAGGCTTGAACTCAGTTCCTTGTTCATTGTAACATGTGCGTCCAGCCAGGTGTGACACCACCTCGCCCCTAGAAAGAATTTTTAAAAAGACATGGGTAGTGGTAGAAAAGGGGCCATGTTAGGAATACCTAAGTAAGGGCTCTTTTTCCTCTTTTATTGGAAAAGACAACCTGAGGGTCAGGATTGTCATTGACTTATTTATTTATTTATTTATTTATTTTATGGTTGTATTTAAAAATTTTTTTTTTGTATTTATAAAAAGGAAACATTGACTAAACCATAGGATAAGAGGGGTACAACTCCACACAGTTCCCACCACCAGATCTCTGTATCCCATTCCCTCCCCTGACAGCTTTCCTATTCTTTTCCTATTCCTATCCTCTGGGAGTATGGACCAAGGTCATTGTGGGATGCAGAAGGTGGAAGGTCTGGCTTCTGTAATTGCTTCCCAGCTGAACATGGGCATTGACAGGTCAATCCATACTCCCAGCCTGTATCTCTCTTTCCCTAGTGGGGTGGGGTTCTGGGGAATCGGAGCTCCAGGACACATTGGTGGGGTCATCTGTCCAGGGAAGTCTGGTCGGCATCATGCTAGCATCTGGCACCTGGTGGTTGACAAGAGAGTTAACATACAAAGCCAAACAAATTGTTGAGCAGTCATGGGTCTAAAGGCTGGAATAGTGCAGATGAAGGGTTTGGGGGGGGGGGGTGGTCTCTGTTTTGTAGATAGCTAGTAGGCATATTTTAGTTATATTCCAAAGGGCCTGTAGCTATGCTAGTACTTTTTTTCTTTTTTCTTTTTTCCCCTGAGCCTGAAATCTGATATGCATGTGGACCCAAGTTATTGTCTGGGGAGATGATGTCATGGCTGGGAAAAGGACCAGACATCTGGATCAGGGAAGAGAGTAGCTCCCTAATATGAGAAAGGGATATAAATATTGTTGACTGTAAACCCCATTGATTTGGTGTGATCTGGGGCCCATATTCAGCTTAGGAGCCTAAGTGACCTCTGCATCCCTATAGATCTGAGCTCACATTCTGTGGTCATCAGTAGGAACCTTCCAAGGTGCCCCAATTTCAGAACCCATCTTCCTCAGGTGTAGCATAGAGTATGTTGTCCATCCTCCCTTTGGAGGATGGGACATTCTTTACTATTGTTGATCCAAGTTGAGGGCAGGGTCCTATGGGGGCCCACAAAGGGGTCTATTGTGTTATTCCTGATAGAAATGACCAGTAACAATAGAGAGAGGAATTTATTCGAGGTCTAGGCCCATCATGTCTGTTTGGGAATCTCAGGACTCCCACTCATAAACAGAAGCTGAGAATGAATAACAGAAAGAAAAACTAAAAGCAGGATTTCACTAAATTTGGAGTAGGGCACCAAAGTAAAAACCCTGGGTTGAGGGTGAGGATGGATGTTCTGCTTCATGGGGCAAGGGAAGGGGGGTGGAGAGCGGAGGGGGAGGAGATGGGACACAGTCTTTTGGTGGTGGGAATGGTGTTTATGTACACTCCTATTAATTTGTAGTCATATAAATCACTATTTAATTAATATGAGAGGGGAAAATTGATTGTATATCTCAAACTTTTTAAAGCACAGACTGAGTCTTTTTAGTACATAGGCTGAGTCTTTGATATGTTGACTCTCTCAAAAGCCTAGACCAGGAAGAACAGAAGCAACCGGTGGCACAGCTATATACAAATAATGTCAGAGGACATAAATTATGGTGATGTTGTGTATGATACAGCAAATTATAATAAAGGGATATTTCAAAGTTAACCCAGTCGCCAAATACTGTGATTATAGCAATAACTATCTATTGTCTTCTTAAACCCTAAGACAGCAGGAGCCTCCCACTTCCTCTAGAGCCTGTATGTCGTTGGCTTATTTAAAACATTTATTTCACTGTCGTGAATGCTGCTGTATGGGACCCAAGAAGAGCAGCTTCAGAGCTGTGGGAATCTCTGGCTGACCACTATAAGTTGCCATGAATTACTTTTCCAACGCATAGTGCTTCGCAGGGCTACTTATTTTAGAGCGATACCTCTCTCTCTCTCTCATTCTCCCTCCCTCTCTCTCTCTCAACAGAGGAGAGAAGGAGAGACACCTGCGTCACTGCTCTATGACTTGTGAAACATATCCCCAGCAAATGGGAGGCTCAAACTCCAGTTCTTGCTCATAGTAACATGTGTTCTGCCAGGTGTGCCCCACCTGATCCGGAGTCACGTTATTTATAAGGGAGAGGAGGTGAGGAATGCTGCTTACTTCTGTTAAGTTAACAATCTGGAGCTGCATTTGACTCAGCTTGGCTAGAATTTTAGGTAGTCTGAGTATCTTTCTTTAGGAGACAGACATTGTATAGGTATAATTGTAAACATATCATTTATTATCCTTTATATTTGTTCATTTACAATGTCTAGTGTCCTTTATAATAATCAATAGCATTTCACCTTTAATTAAGGCAAATCTGAAAATCATTGAATGCAACTTGGTCTCTTCATGAACTTTCAACTTACAACATTTCTATGTGAGAAACATACCAAAGATTATTTTATTAAGAGCCACTTCAAGGAGGCCAAGAAGTGGCACACCCAGTTAAGAGCACATAGTACTAAAGGCAAGGACCCAGGCCAGGATCCAAATTCAAGCCCCCCACTCCTCACCTGCAAGGGGGATGCTTCACAAGTGATGAAGCAGGTCTGCAGGGGTCTCTCTTCTTCTCTATCTCCCCCTCCCTTCTCAATTTGTCTCTGCCCTATCCAATAAAAAGGGGAAAAAAATGTCTGCCAGGAGCAGTGGATTTGTAATGCAGGCACCAAGACCCAATGATAACCCTGGAGGCAATAAGTAAATAAAAATAAATAGCCACTTCAACACCAGAAAGAGCAATGAAAGATTTTGAACCTAGTTTCTTTTTTTTTTTTTAATTTTTAAAAAATATTAATTTATTTTCCCTTTTTGTTGCCCTTGTTGTTTTTCATTGCTGTTGTAGTTCTTACTGTTGTTGTTGTTGATGATGATATCATTGTTGGATAGGACAGAGAGAAATGGAGAGAGAAGGGGAAGACAGAGAGGGAGAGAGAAAGACAGACACCTGCAAACCTGCTTCATCGCCTGTGAAGCGCCTCCCGTGCAGGTGGGGAGCCAGGGGCTCAAACTGGGATCCTTACGCCGGTCCTTGCACTTTGCGCCACCTGCGCTTAACCCACTGTGCTACCGCCCGACTCCCTAGTTTATTTTTTCAAAGGATACCCTTCCCTTGTCTCAAATTCCAATTGTTGTTGTTATTATTATTTATTATTACTATTATTTTTTACCAGAGAGCGTGATCAGCTCTGGGTTATGGTGGTGCGGGGGACTGAACCTGGGACTCTGGAGCCTCAAGCATGAGAGTCTTTTGCATAACCATTATGCTATACCCCAGCCCACTATTTGTCATCCATCCTTAGCAGTAGTTTGGCTTCAATATTCTGTCACATCAATTTAATTCCATTCAAGTTCTTCTTGGGTGGTCTGTTTTACCTGTTAACTTATATTTCTGGATTTTTGAAAGTTATTCTATTGTTTCATCTTCTTTCATTTCTGTTTTATGATGGGAATTAGAAGTGTCCACCAAGGTGATATTGCTTGTGAATGTTGTAGGACTAATTGCGGGATGATGACTTTCCATGAACTGCCCCCCCCCCGTTGTCTTTGACATAGTCATACAACACATAAGGCATTGCTACCCCAAATATATTCCCACAACTTGCAACTTAACTTGTATAGTTTGACAGCTGATAGTATGGTATTGTTTTTTAGAAGTTCATAGATATAACGAAGAAGTTTAGGGATCTGCTTCTATCCAGGAAATCTCTTTGGGTTCACCATTTTTACCTACTCTATATTGAAGTGCATTGCAGAACTGGATGGGCAGATGGGGTGCCAGGGTGTCTAGGAGACACTCTGGAGAAGCTATTTTATTGCCCTTGGGGTAGGGTATGGAAAAAAATGTTGGCATTTGACTACTGATTATAACTAGTGAGACAACTATTCGTTGTTCACAAGGGTCAGCTTAATCACTTCCATTGGGGCTGGGTGGTGGCGCACCTGGTTGAGCGCACTTGTTACAATGCACAAGGACCCAGGTTCGAGTCCCCGGTCCCCACCTGCAGGGGGAAAGCTTTGCAAGTGGTAAAGCAGGGCTGTAGTGACCTCTGCCACTCCCCCTCACTCTTTCCCCCTTTCCTCTCAATTTCTGGCTGTCTCTATCCAATAAATAAATAAAGATAATCAAAAAATTTAAAAAAAACAAAAATATTTTCATTGATTTTTCAAAAACTGATTTTATCCCCTCCATTTTTTTTTCTATCTGGACCTAGTATATTCTAATCTTATTTGTACTAATTCTGTTGTTTCAGCATGGTGGGGAATTGTATTTCAGTGACATCTATGCTAGCCTTGAATTGCCAGAAGAGACCAGGAAGCACAAAATTTTATGGGGTAGGTATTTATTTGCTTTAGTTGTGAGATTGTTTGGGTACACTGGTCCATTCTGCTAAAGTCCAGGCTTGTGACAAGAGAACATGAATGGAACATGAAGGGTCAAGCCAAAGAGACTTAGGTTCTGCTGCTCCAAATGGTATGACTTTGACCATTTTTTTTTTTTTTTAAATCCAGAGCACTGAACAGCTCTGGCTTATGGTGGTGTAAGGGATTGAACGTGGGACTTCGGAGCCTCAGACATAGGAGTCTCTTTGCATAATCATTATGCTATCTACCCCTGCCCACCATGTTAATGAAGCTTCTTGAGTCATTGCTCTCCAAAACTGTAAAATGCAAGTAAGAGTACAGTCTGCCTTATATGACTGTTACATAGATTAAATGGATGCTGAATGCAAAAATGCTTTGAAGAAATTTAGTGTAGAAATGAGGACAATGTTCCAGGGTTGCTCACTTAATTCCTTTATGATATCATCATGATTGAGTTGTCTATTATTATTTTTTAAATCATTTCCATGGAGACTCTGAAATTTCAGACCTGTGCTGGGGGAAGAGAAGGAATAATATGTGTTCCAGAACTCAGATCCAGCCTGACTGAGCCCTTTCATTGTAGTGAGATATATAATACCCCTCTCACCATCTCCCCACTCCATGAGAAATAATGAACTTGGCCAGGATGACTCCATAGCTGACCCCATGGCAGATTTCTGTGTGCATGTGGAGGAACCACAATAGAAGAGTAGAGCTGTTCTCCAAGATAACCAGCTTTGGTTCACAGACATAAAGGGGTTTGGGGCACAGTGCAGATGTCCTCAAAATGTAAAGTCAAGTGGGTTTCCTCTTCAGCAATCTAGGGCATACTATAATTTATTATTTGACTCTTTCTCTATTGGTGAGCATTTAAGTTGTTCCTCATTTATTGATGTAATATACTTTAAACCCATAAACTACCTTATGAACATTAGTAGTGGTTACTTTTCTAGTAGCAGTTCATTGTAATAGTCCTCTGGAGTTGAGTCAATTCTGTGATTTCTTTTTTAATATTGTTTTACTCACACAGCATATAGTACTTTTTAGACTAATACTTATAATACTTTAATAGATCTAATACACCCATGAGTGTTATGATGACAGCCAAGTGGAGCACATTGTCATCCCTTGACAGTTACAAATAGGCCGTTAGCTAGCACATCTAGATTTTATTCATGACTACCTTGAGGGAATACGTGGGCCCTTCTTCTATTTCTAGGACCTTAATTTTAACTAATATGAATTATAATGAATTGTGTGGAAGACTAATATATTAATCTGTCTGTGTTTTGCTTTTTATTCTTTTTCAGGAGAGTGCTTGGGTGGTGCTTTGTACTGGAAGGACCTTGCCATCCTTGCCCAAAAAATTGGGTTCTGTCCTCCACGTTTGGTTGATGCCCATGTCATTACTGTTCAAAACAAAGAACTAGAATCTGTGATTGGTAAGAAACTATAGTGGGAGTGTGTGTGTGGGGGGCAGGCAGTGGTACACCTGGTTAAGCATATATAGTACTTAATTCAAGGACCCATGTAAAGATACAGGTTCAAGCCCCAGAGACCCCCCCCTGCAGGGGAAGAGGGGAGTTTCAGGAGTAATGAAACAGGTCTACAGCTGTCCTTCTTTCTCTCTCCCTCTTTATCTCCCTCTCCCCTCTCAATTTCTCTCTGTCCTATCCAATAAATGGAAAAAATGGCTGCCAGGAGCAGTGGATTCTTAGCACTTGGACTGACCCCCAGCGATTTAAAAAAAAAAAAAAGGGAGTCCGGCAGTAGCGCAGCAGGTTAAGCACAGATGGTGCAAAGCGCAAGGACTGGCATAAGGATCCGGGTTCGAGCCCCTGACTCCCCACCTGCAAGAGAGTCGCTTCACAAGCGGTGAAGCAGTTCTGCAGGTATCTCTTTCTCTCCCCCTCTATCTTCCCCTCCTCTTTCCATTTCTCTCTGTTGTATCCAACAATGACATCAACAACAACAATAATAAAAACAAGGACAACAAAAAGGAAAGCAAATTTTAAAAAAGAAGAGAAAAAAGAAAAAGGAATAGAAAAGAAAGAATAGCAGGGACTATTATATTCAAATTCTCCTAAGTGACAACCATTGAGGGAGACTTTATGCTTTGTGGAAAACCCCTAGTTTGTCTCCCTACTTGATAGCAACCTCCCGGAGTCCAGCATTTATTCAAGCACTTTGAAGTTGCTGATTGAAAGAGTGAAATACTTGAGAAGATAGTTGTTGGTTAACAGCCAACAATTGTTGGCTTATTAAGAAGCAAATCATCTTTATAATATATGTACACATATCACCTGACGAGCAAACCAATGGCTGTTGGTGTGCTGGAGGTGAACCATAGATAAATCCTGTTTTCAGGTGACTGTCGTTTTGTTTCTGCAACATTTCGACTCTTCAAACTCCCTAAGACAGTGCCAGCCAAAAGGTATCAAGTTATTTACAATGGAGGAATCACAGGACATGAAGAAGAGCTAGTCTTTGATACAAATTTCACATTTAAGGTAAATAAAAATAATCATGATTTTTGATATTTTAAATATTTTTCTTCAGCTGTGGTGGTGATGGTAGTTCTTGAGTTTACTGAATTATTGAAAGTAAGTTGCAGGCATTTTTATTTTACTCCAGCTTGGGAATAAAGTATTCTCCTACATAGCCACAATACCATTAAAAATAATACTTATGGGAATCGGGCTGTAGCGCAGCGGGTTAAGCGCAGCGGGTTAAGCGCAGGTGGCGCAAAGCGCAAGGACCTGCGTAAGGATCCCTGTTCCAGCCCTGGCTCCCCACCTGCAGGGGAGTCGCTTCACAAGCAGTGAAGCAGGTCTGCAGGTGTCTATCTTTCTCTCCTCCTCTCTGTCTTCCCCTCCTCTCTCCATTTCTCTCTGTCCTATCCAACATTGATGACAATAATAACTACAACAATGGCAACAAAAGGGAATAAAAAATAAATATTAAAAAATATTTTAAAAAACATAAGAAATGCTCTTTAAGAGTTGTTTTTCAGGCATCAGATTAATGAAATTATAGAGAAGCAAGATGAAAAAAGGAGCACTTGTATAAGAGCATTTCAGTTTCTGAGCCATGTTCTGAAATTAAGGAATTATTGGTATTTAGTGATGACACTAATTCATATTCATACCACAGGTGGCCTTCTTTTCTCAAAGTGAAAAAGTGTAGGCTTTGGAATTAGAAATCTGTCCTCAAATTCTGACTCTGAGATCTATTAATGGGTAGATTCCAACAAATTACCAGAAACTTTGAGACCTAATTTGCTTTACTATAAAATCAGGATAAATAATACCCATTCTGCAGAATTTCTACAAAAAAGTAGTAATAATACAATAAAACATTGGTGCACACTGTAAGCTCAGTGGACAGAGGAAATGATTATTATTTGTTCCAAAGGTAGAAGGACTTCCTTTTTTTTTTTTTTTTTTTGCTCCTCTTAGATTTTAATCCTTTTCTCACCAAGATCCAACATTAATTAGTTAGTTTTTATTATGGTAGCGCTGTCAAATATCAGAACTACTTCCTGATACACTGGTGCCTTTAGTGCTTTTTCATTGCTACTTTGCTTTTTGATGCCTGTCTGCCCCTATAAATTTACAGAGTCAGAGTGGGAAAATCCACTGAAACAACTGACTTTGTCTAGTAGTTTAGAAAAAAAAAAATAGCAGCATTCTTGTTAAGCAAAATATTATTTAAAACACCAGTACAAGAGGCCAGGTGGTGGCACACCTGGTTGAGCATACACATTACCATGGTGGGGGGGAGCTTCACTAGTAGTGAAACATTGCTGCTGGAATCTCTTGCACTTTCTCTCTCTCTTCCATCTCAATTTCTCTCTGTCTCTATCCTAAATACTGAGTTTTCAGAAAAGTCATGAGTTTCTCCCTATATTTTTTCTTTTTTTAAAAAATTTTTTATATTGATTTATTTTCCCTTTTGTTGCCCTTGTTGTTTTTTATTGTTGTTGTAGTTACTGTTGTTGTCATTGTTAGGACAGAGAGAAATAGAGAGAGAAGAGGAAGACAGAGAGGGGAAGAGAAAGATAGACACCTGCAGACCTGCTTTACCGCCTGTGAAGTGACTCCCTTGCAGGTGGGGAGCCGGGGGCTCGAACTGGGATCCTTATGCTGGTCCTTGGCGCTTGGCGCCACTTGCGCTTACTCCACTGCTACCGCCCAGACTCCCTCTCCCTATGTTTTTTCTATGCAAAAATGCATCATGACTTTTCCAACAACCCAATAAATAAATGCTTAATTAAATTAGAAAATAAAACAAAACACCAGTACTTAGTATAAATTAGACATTGTTTTTGCATAACCCTAATATCTAGAAAGATACAAGCAAGCAGGCTTTATCTGAAGGGAGCAGGGTTTGGAACACCCAGAAATGAGATAAGATGGAAATGACTTGAACTCCTCCCTCCTAGCCACACATAGCTTGCAAATCAAGAGGGGAAAAAAAGTCTCTGTCCATTTATTTCCATTCAGAGTTTCTCTGAGAGAAGCCAGTGCTTAAGTCCTCCCAGTGACCCCACTCTCACCGTCCTACCAGTAAGCAGTAGTGAGTGTGCCTGCTTAGGCACCTGCACAATGGATAAACCTCCATCTGCCTCAAGCCAGGGGGTCACTGATTGTTTCCTGATGCCCAGGTGTATAGTGTGCATGCTGGCTGGAGGATGGATCTGACCATGAGCCATATCTGTGCTCTCATTGGCGGGCCTTATGTGAACAGACACACTGTCTGTGTGAGACTGGAGGACCTTTCTACCTGTGTATTGACTGCATGCCCTTACCTCCTTAATATTATTCGGAGATTCCCCTAGAAGAGGAGTGTCTTGTGTGTCCTCGTCCTGTCCCCCCCCACACACACCATGAAGAGCAGGCCTATAGGCCTGCTGCCATGAGCTGGCTGCCCTGTGTTTAGATCTAGGCCCTTAATAAATATCTTGTCTCTGGTTAACTGTCTTCATGTCAGAATCTGGTGCATGAGAACCCGTGGACCTAAGGTTGAAAACAGAATAATTTCCTGTGCTTGCTCCTAGTTCCCCAGACATGGGCCCTTTGCACACCTCATAGACACTTGGGGCTCAAATAAATATGTATTTTAATATTTTTGTATTTATTTTTGTATTTTGAATAGAGACAGAAATTGAGAGGAAAGGAAGAGGTAGAGGACAGAGAAGGACACCTACAATACTGTTTCACCACACTTGAAGCTTCCCCATTCAGGTGGGGACCAGGAGCTTGAACCTGAGCCCTTGTGTAGTGTGATGTGTGTGTTTTATGAGGTGCACCACCACCCAGCTTCAGGAAATATATTTTAAAACCGCTAATTCTCTAACTGTAGGAAGGTGGCTCAGGAGGCAAAGTATAGGACTTTGATATTTGAGGCCCCAGGTTTGATCCCTGATACAACATATACCATAGTGATGCTCTCTCATCAGTTGCTCTCTCACACATAGAATAAATACATCTTTTTAAATGTATTTTAAAAAGTGTTTTCTTTACTTTTTATTTCTGAGTGAGATGAAGAGAGAAAGACACAAAGAGAGAAACACCAGAGCACTGTTCAGCCAGAATAAATACATCTTTTTTTAAAAAAAAAACTAATTCAAAACTGTCCTTTTAGTGATGAACAAGGTAAAACATCAGAGAAAGGTATTTTTCTAGTGAGAAGAGACTAGACCCTGGCACAAAGAGTCTGTTTTTCATTATGACTAGCATTGTCACCAATGAAAACTTGATTATGACACTGGTCAGTTCCATCTGGAACTTAGCAACACTGACTGAACATGCTCTGTCAGAAGTGTAGAATCTTATTCTAAAGTGTCAGTCATTAGTCACATTGCTTTGCTTTGGCTTGTTTCCTTATGGAGACCAAAATGATATTGCTCACTTTTTTAAAATGTTTATATATTATTATTTGTATTATTACATTACTACTCAGCTCATGTTGATGGTGGTCCCAACTATTAAACTTGGGATCTCCAAGATTTGAGCATAAAAGTCTCTTGTGTAAAATTCTGTGCTATCATATTACAATGTGCAAGGACCTGGGTTGAGCCCTGTCCCCACCTGCAGGGGGAAAGATTTGCGAGTGGTGAAGCAGTGCTGCAGATGTCTCTCTGTCTCTCTCTCCCTTCCTATCACTCCTTCCCTTTCAATTTCTGACTGTCTCTATCTAGTAAATAAAGATAATAAAAATTAAAAAATGAAATAAATTTCTGTACTATCTCCCTAGCTCCCAGATTGCACCTGTTAATGTGGTTTTCATGCTACCCTTTAGGAAGGTGAAAGTGTTGAAGTGGGTGGAGAAACTGCAGCTATACTGGAAAATTCACGATTTGCTCAACATTTCCTGATCACACCAGTTGGAGAGAAGTTGCCAACACCTGGAGAATGTACTGTTTCAGAATCAAAGGTATGTTTGGCTTTTAAGTCTCTATCCTCAGATCCAGTCATTTGAAAATAATCATTAAGGTTGCCATAGACTACTAAAGTAATAAATAAGCATTATTCTTTAAGTTGGCTACCATAACTTATCTCTAAAATATCCATATTTATAAAATGACTTACATTGATTTTATTATTTCATTTTCCCAATCCTGACTGAAAGTTAGAGATTTCAAACTTGGTATATCATGAGTGGAATACAAAATGTTCATGAACCTCTTAAAGTTGTATGTGTATATTTGTTCAGGAAGGATTCTGTTGTTTCCATCATGTTCTCAAAGAGATTCCCATATAAGAAAGGTTTAATTATACATAAATCTGTTGAGTTTTATTTAAAGACGTGATCAGGTTGCCTTCTAGAAAAATCACACCAATTTACATGCCTGTACTTACCTGCATTATGTGAAAGTACCTTTTCCTTACACTTTTACTAGTATTAGGTATTGTTATTATTTAAAGCATTGTATTCTTTTTTTTTTTTTTTTTAAAAAAAAACCTTTATTTGATAGGACAGAAAAAGGGGAAGGGGATAGTGGAAAGGGAAAGGGAGACCGAGACAGAGAAACACCTGCAGCACTGCTTTACTGTTTGTGAAGGTAGAGTTCAGGGCTTGAACCTGGGTCCTTGCACATGGTTAACACATGCACTTGACCAGGTGTGCCACCAGCCAGCCCTCGGATATTATTTTTATAAGAGTTCACTTGCATGATAGGTGGAAAGTGTTGGACTCTTCGTGGTGGTGAGGCCTCTTCCTGGGCACAAACTCTTGGCTTACCTGCTCTATTGCACACCAGATGTGGGGCCCAGAAAGAATGTCTGGGGCAGTAGGAATGAGCTGACTGGATCTCTCCCTGCTTATGTAGCAAGAGATGCAACCAGAGATCACCAGGGGAATGTTTCATGAACAATTTATTTATTTATTTTTTATTTCTTTATTGGGGAACTAATGTTTTACATTCAACAGTAAATACAATAGTTTGTACATGCATAACATTCCCCAGTTTCCCATATAACAATACAACCCCCACTAGGTCCTCTGTCATCCTTCTTGGACCTATATTCTCCCCACCCACTCACCCCCACCCCAGAGTCTTTTACTTTGGTGCGATACGCCAATTCCAGTTCAGGTTCTACTTGTTTTTTTTTTTTTTTCTTCTTCTTCTGATCTTGTTTTTCAACTTCTGCCTGAGAGTGAGATCATCCCATATTCATCCTTCTGTTTCTGACTTATTTCACTTAACATGAATTTTTCAAGGTCATCCAAGATCAGCTGAAAACGATGAAGTCACCATTTTTTACAGCTGAGTAGTATTCCATTGTGTACATATAGCACAATGCTTGCTCAGCCACTCATCTGTTGTTGGACACCTGGGTTGCTTCCAGGTTTTGGCTATTACAAATTGTGCTTCTAAGAACATATGTGTACACAGATCTTTTTGGATGGGTGTGTTGGGTTCCTTAGGACATATCCCCAGGAGAGGAACTGCAGGATCATAGGGTAGGTCCATTTCTAGCCTTCTGAGAGTTCTCCAGACTGTGCTCCACAGAGGTTGGACCAATTGACATTCCCACCAGCAGTGCAGGAGGGTTCCTTTGACCCCACAATGTCTCCAGCATTTGCTGCTGTTACCTTTTCTGATGTATGACATTCTCACAGGAGTGAAGTGGTATCTCATTGTCTGTTGGGACTATGTGATAGCTTGGTAGAGCATAGGGGAGCTCTCCCATCCTTGGATGGAGGTCTGGACAGACACCCCGCTGGTAAGTCTCTCTTGTCATAGAGGTGAGCCAAGAGGGAAAAGGTCTCCCAGACTAAGCTTGACTTGTTAGTCTCTCAAGCCCACAGAAACCCCAGTACTTCCCTCCAATAACTGCAGGCCACATGGCCATCTACTTTAATACTCACTTACTCAAAGTTCACAGAGGAGAACACACCTTATCACACACTCCTAGCAGTGCCCTTTGATATCCTTAATTTGCTTATCTTGCCTTAAGTGGTTCAGCCTCTCTCCTCCCCTCAAATGCCTTTGGGTAATTAAATGCCTGCATCAGGAGACTAACTATCTTGACCTTTATGTATCTGCATCAATTCTTGCCATACCAGCCCCCTACCATGGGGGCAAGCCGACCTTTAAGAAACCTGTAATTTCTGACAAATTTGAATAATGTTCTTTGTTTGGTTTTCTACTTAAACCTTGCCCACCTGCTAATAAACGAGACCTGAGACCTGAGACCTGAGACTTGAGATCTGAGGTCTGAGCACGCTGCAGGTCTCCCCAGTGTCTTTTACTTTGTGTCGTCTCTTGCGCAAGCGAGAAAGAACCGGCCCATTACCTTTCCCCTGGAGGTCACCCAGCCAGAGACCCTGACATCTGTCGTCTTTATTTGCATTTTTCTGACAATCAGAGACTTGGAGCATTTTTTCATGTGTTTCTCAGCCTTTTGGATCTCTTCTGTGGTGAATATTCTGTCCATGTCCTCCCCCCATTTTTGGATGGGGTTATTTGTTGTCTTGTTGTTGAATTTGGCAAGCTCTTTATATATGTTGGTTATTAAACTCTTGTCTAATGTATGGCATGTAAAGATCTTCTCCCATTCTGTGAGGGGTCTCTTGGTTTGGGTAGTGGTTTCTTTTGCTGTGCAGAAGCTTTTGAATGTGATGTAGTCCCATAGGTTTATGCTTGCCTTAGTCTTCTTTGTAATTGGATTTGTTTCATTAAAGATGTCTTTAAAATTTATGCAGAAAAGAGTTCTGCCAATATTTTCTTCTAAGTATCTGATAGTTTCTGGTCTAACATCCAAGTCCTTGATCCACTTGGAATTTACTTTTGTATTTGGTGAAATACAGTGGTTCAGCTTCATTCTTCTGCATGTTTCAACCCATTGTTTCCAACTGGTTTGAGAACAAAGAAATGGGCTGCATGTAGAGTCTTTTGTGAGGCAAAGAGGCTTACAGAGAAGACATTTCCTGGTGGTCATTTCCCTCCATGCTAAATCTCAGGTAAAGAGCCACTGACAGAAAGGTCATGCCATCCTGGCACCCACTTTTCAATGGGAGGTCCCACACCATGCTCAACCATATCCTCACAATTTCCCTACAGGAAAGTAATTTTATTTGCATGTAGTATGCTTCTGGCATACTTATTAAGCATTTCCATGCTATCATGGTGAACATCTGATGTAGTTATTTAACTATTTTCTGTTAGAATGGCATTCGTGTTTTTATTGCTATATGAGAGATTGCTTATTATGCTACAAATATTTTTTCTTAGCATATCGTTTTTTTGACTTGTGCTATTTTTTAAACTAAATATGCATTTTAAATTCCTATGTTGCCATTTGCACTATGGTGTCTTTGCCTTTGAGGTCATGATTAGAAGGAAGTGCTCCACCTGAATACTAGAAATATACCTGTCTCCTTTTAGTATTTTTACAAATTTCTAGTAAAACTCACATAACAAAATTCACAATGCTTATTTTAAAGTTAGGAATTGAGTGTGAGTTTGGGTATATTTACATCGTGCAGCCATCTAGGTCTAGTTTTAAAAATCTTTAATCAGCCCTCAAATATATAGCAAACCTTTCTACAGTCATTCCACATCCTCCTCCAACCCCGGCTCCTGGCAACAACTAAACTGCTTTGTTTGTAGGGTAGTGCTGAGAGGTGCTGTACATAACTTGAAATAATAAAATGCTTTAGAAAATGTAATGTCAAGGGAGCGAGGCAAGGCACACCTGGTTAAGTGCACACATTACGGTGCACAGCGACCTGGATTCAAGCCCCTGGTCCCTACCCGCAGGGGGAATGTTTCACAAGTGGTGAGGCAGGGCTGCAGATGTCTCTCTGTCTAGTTCCCTCTCTATGTCCTTTCTCCTCTCAATTTTTCTGTCTCTACCCTATAATAAATAAATATATATATATTTCAAATAAGTAAAGTTTTTTTTTTAAATTTTTTATTTAAGAAAGGATTAGTGAACAAAAACATAAGGTAGGAGGGGTACAACTCCACACAATTCCCACCACCCAATCCCTATAACCCACCCCCTCCCATGATAGCTTTCCCATTCTCTAGCCCTCTGGGAGCATGGACCCAGGGTCGTTGAGGGTTGCAGAAGGTAGAAGGTCTGGCTTCTGTAATTGCTTCCCCGCTGAACATGGGCGTTGACTGGTCGGTCCATACTCCCAGTCTGCCTCTCTCTTTCCCTAGTAAGGTGTGTCTCTGGGGAAGCTGAGCTCCAGGACACATTGGTGGGGTCTTCAATCCAGGGAAGCCTAGCCAGCATCCTGGTGGCATCTGGAACCTGGTGATTGAAAAGAGAGTTAACATATGAAGCTAGACAATTTGTTGAGCAATCATGGATCCCAAGCTTGGAATAGTGGAGAGGCAGTGTTAGGGAGGTACTCACTGCAAACTCTAGTGTACTTCTGCTTTCAGGTATATATTTTGCAGTAGTTTATGGATACGTGTGCACATAAGCTCTCTCTCACAGAAACTGGTGTATATCTAGGTTATGGGACTTTGTTAGAAAGTGAACTACCTGAGATGAAATTAGAGTGTACTATAAAAGGAAAGGTCTCACCCGAGTAATGAAGTTGAAGGGTTGTCATTCCACACGTGAAGTCTCTGGATACAGCCTGAGGTGAAGCATGTTGAGGTGGCAATCGTTGCTTTGGTTAGGTTGTGATTGGCGGATGCAATATTATTTGGTTTGGATTGGGAGATGCATACGGGAAAGTGGGCCCTATCCAAGGGTTCCAGGACTGGGGGAAGTAGGGGCTCTATAGTGGAGATGTGAGGTTCCTGCTGTCTTAGGGTTCAAAAAGACAATCGATAGTTAATATTATCATCACATTATTTGTTAATTGGGTTAACTTTGAAAAGTCCCTTTGTTATGGTTTGCTGTACAGTATCCAGTATCTTGTATATAGCTGTGCTATTGGATGCTTCTAATCTACTTGGTCTAGGCTTTTGAGAGAGTCCGCATATCAAATACATAGCCTATATATTAAAAAGATTCAGTTTGTGTTTTGAGAAACTTTGAGACATACAATTGATTTCCCCCCTCTCATATTAATTAACTACTGATTTATGTGTCTACATTTTGCTAGGAGTGTACATAAACACCATTCCCACCACCAAAGGACTGTGACCCATCCCTCCCACCCACTCCCACCCCCCACTGTCCCAGGAAGCTGTATGTCTACCCCTCACCACTGGGTTTTTACTTTGGTGCCCTACTTACAATTTGATCAGGTCCTGCTTTTAGTTTCCCTTTCAGATCTTCTTAGCCAGCTTCTGTTGATGAGTGGGATCATCCCATACTCATCTTTATCTTTCTGACTTAGTTCACTTAACATAATTCCTTCTAGCTCTGTCCAAGATGGGTCAGAGAAGGTGGGTTCATTGTTTTTGATAGCTGCATAGTATTCCATTGTGTATATATACCACAGCTTTCTCAGCCACTCATCTGTTGTTGGGCACCTGGGTTGCTTCCAGGTTTTAGCTATTATGAATTGTGCTGCTATGAACATAGGAGTACACACCTCTTTTTGGTTGGGTGTTATGGAGTCCTTGGGGTATAATAAGTAAAGTTTTTTTAAAGAAAATATAATGTCAATATTTCAGTTACTAGGATAATCCTAAAAATGTATCTACTATATATGGCATATTTCACCAACTAAACGATCTTGGGGGAAAAGGAAAAGGGACAGGATGAAGGAACAGTGAAGTCCTGATGTGTTTCCTAGACAGAAATCATGGGGAGATAGGCAGCTACACCCGAATATTAAAGACTAGACTCTAAACCGTTAGCCATCTAGTTAAAAATAAAATAAATCTGAGACACATAAAATAATCACTTTAGAATACAATGTAAAAATAGCTTAGTTATACATTTAAAAAAATTAAGATTGACAAAAATTGGCATTTCAAGACTTCAAATAAATTCTTATTTAATAACAAAATAGGGAACTTTGATCTAGTTAATAAATAACCTTCACTCTGTCTCAATACTTGTGCTAAACTAAATTCCAGCTGGATTAAAATTTTAATGTGAAAGACAAGACTATGGAAGCACAGAAGAATTTTCGTGACCTTGGATAAAGGAATGAATTCTTTTTCTGTTTAAATTTTTTATTTATAAAAAGGAAACATTGACTGAACCATAGGATAAGAGGGGTACAACTCCACACAATTCCTACCACCAGAACTCTGTAACCCATCCCCTCCCCTGATAGCTTTCCTATTCTTTAACCCTGTGGGAGTATGGACCCAAGGTCATTGTGGGATGCAGAAGGTAAAAGGTCTGGCTTCTGTAATTGCTTCCCAGCTGAACATGGGCATTGACAGGTCAATCCATACTCCCAGCCTGTATCTCTCTTTTCCTAGTGGGGTGGGGTTCTGGGGTATCAGAGCTCCAGGACACATTGGTGGGGTCATCTGTCCAGGGAAGTCTGGTTGGCATCATGCTAGCATCTGGCACCTGGTGGTTGACAAGAGAGTTAACATACAAAGCCAAACAAATTGTTGAGCAATCATGGACCTAAATGCTGGAATAGTGCAGATGGAGAGTGTGTGTGTGTGGGGGTCCTCCATTTTGTAGATAGCTAGTAGGCATATTTTAGTTATATTCCAAAGGGCCTGTAGCTATACTAGTGTTTTTTTTTTTGTTGTTGTTGTTTGTTTGTTTGTTTTGTTTTGTTTTTCCTGAGCCTGAAATCTGATATGCATGTGGACCCAAGTTATTGTCCAGGGAGATAATGTCATGGCTGGGAAAAGGACCAGAAAGCTGCAACAGGGAAGAGAGTAGCTCCCTAATATGGGAAAGGGATATAAATATTGTTGACTGTAAACCCCATCGATTTGATGTGATCTGGGGCCCATATTCAGCTTAAGAGCCTAAGTGACCTCTGCATCCCTGTAGATCTGAGCTCACCTTCTGTGGTCATGAGTAGGAACCTTCTAAGCTGCCCCAATTTTAGGACCCATCTTCCTCAGGTGTAGCATAGAGTGTGTTGTCCATCCTCCCTCTGGAGGATGGGACATTCTCTACCATTGTAGGAATGAATTCTTAACTATACTACTTAAAACATAAGTAGCCAAAGGGAAAAAATAAATACATTTTTGATTTGGTCAAAATTAAAGCCTTTTTGTCATCAACAGATGCAGTTAAGAAAGTGAAAAGGGAACAAAAAGGGTGGAAATTTTCAAATCATATCTGATAAGAATTTATTATCGAGACTATATTATAATTGTATCATAAAGACAACCCGGTTACAAATAGGCAAAATATACATTAGAGTAGACATTTCTCCAAAGAAAACAGAGAAGTATTGAAGTGGTTAACAGGCATTTGAAAGAAAGAAAAATAAAAACCCACTTAATTTAACATTGTTAGCAATTAAGGAAATGGAAATCAGAAGCACACTTCACACAGACTAGGATAGTCTATAATCAATAAAAAAATATAATAACTGTTAGAAAGGATTTAGCAAAATAGGAGCTTTTGTACATTGTGGGAGGAATGTAAAATAGTGCAACTTTTATGGAAAATAATTTGGTGATTCTTGAAAAGGTTAAAAGTAGAGGAGAAGGATGAACAGCAAAGGCTGTGTAACCAGAAAGTTCTTCATCAAACAGGTGTATGAACTGCTAGACTCCAGTGTGTATGTGTATAGGTGTGGGGCAGGGGCATATGTACTTTTTATTTATTTATTTATTTATTTATTTTTATAAGAATAGTTAACTGCCTTCGAGGGCTCTCTTCATGATGGGCAATGCTCCTTTTCACCTTCTAGGCTTGGGAACAACTTGCTGGAGGTGTTTAATTTTATAACTGCGAAGTTATTTCCTCCTAGCACAATCTCTCTTTTCCAGCACATGTCAGTTCAAACTTAAAAAAACAAAACAAGACAAAACAAAACAAAAACAGTGCCCTCTTCAGGTGGTGTTTTGAGGTGACCTCAAATACTGAGTTGATACTGACAGGATTCTGGAATGATGATTTCACTATCCTCGACTATGTTAACTATGAGAATTAAGACTTAGAATGCAGTCTCTTATAAAACTATGAAATATATCTGGAAGAAAACTGTGACCAGAGGCTATAACTCCAAGGGACTTTGAAAGCTTTAAGGCTGAACTTAGCCCAATAGTGAAGGATATCTGAGCTGTGCCAAATTTGAGCTATTACAAATAGTGTTGCTATGAACACAGGGCATGTTTGATTTTTTTTTCATTGTCACCAAGGCTTTACAACTCTAGCCTAAAATTTTAGGGGGGGGGGCAGAAAGAGAGAGAGGGACAGAGAGGAGAGAGTGGGAGAGAGAGAGAGAGAGAGAGCACAGCATTATGGCATCCTCCCAGTGACGGGGGCCTTGAGAAATCAGAACAGAAGAGAAGACACAGTGAAGAATTTGGACTGGGTTTGGGATGGTGGAGGGGGAGGGGGAAGGTCCCAGAACATGATGGCAGAGGAGGACCTAATGGGGGTTGAATTGTTATGTGGAAAACTGAGAAATGTTACACATGTACAAACTACTATATTCTACTGTTAACTGTAAACCATTAATCCCCAAATAAAAAAATTTAAAAGTTATAAAAATTAAAATACAAAAATGTCACCTGAAAAAAAAAAGTAGAGGGGGCAGTGCCAAAAGGGTCAAATATGGGGAACCTGTGTTTACTTCTGTTCTCAGTAACAGCGAAGTTGGCCCAACGCCTGGGACAATCTATATAGAAACAGACTTGAGACCCAGGGGAACCTGGAAGCAGTCCTCAGATTGCTGTGAATACTAGTCCAAGATTTGGGGCCTGGTGTGACGTTTTTATGCAATATGGGGTCGTCGAAAAAGTCACGACTTATTTTTAATATCTTCTCTGTTCCAAAAATGTGTCATGACTTTTCCAAAAGCCAAATACTTTTCTGAGGGCTGAGAGAGAGAGAAAGAGAGAGAGAGAGAGACAGAGAGAGACAGAGAAAGAGAGACAGAGATCCAGCACTACTCTACCATTCATGAAGCTTCACCTGGCAGCATACATGATGCTCCCATGTAGTGCCAGGGGTTTGAACCCAGGTCCTTTTGCATGATAAAGTGTGTATTCTGCTGGGTGGCTATCTCCTGGTCTTCCCTGCAGAATTTTTAAAAGAATTGTTTAATTTATTGATTTTATATTGGCTTACTATGTCATAGAACTTTAGAAGTGTAGTTTCACGTGTGTGTGTGTGTGTGTGTGTGTGCGTGCGTGCGTGTGTAAAGTACCACACCCTCCACCAAGTTCCACTGTTCTTACACCAGAGCCCTACTCTGCCTCTCTCTTCCCACTGATAACCACCACTGAGCACCACTGTCTTCACAAAGCCTAAGTCTGTTTTTTTTTTTTTTTTGTTATTTTCAGAATATTTTAAAATAATTATCCTTCTTCCTCTTTTTCCTGGGCTCAGAAACTTCAATTTTTCTCTCTTTTGTTTTTGTTTTACTTTTTGTTGCTTGTGTTTTATAGTAGTTTTGGATACATTGAAAGTACATTGATAGACCAGTAATACTTTTGCCTCCTTTTGCTAATTCATAAGCAATCTTCAAAAGTAAAGTTTAATGAGAGCTTACTATCAAAAGTGGTAAATTCATAGTTGGGAAAGTTTAATGGGACACAAGAAATAAGAATCTTGACCCCAAAACTGTAATATGTTCTGGTTTGGTCTCTCTCTCTTTTAACATTTTATTATTTATTTGTTTGTTTGTCTATTGGATAGAGACACACAAAGAAAAATGGAGAGGGAAGGAGAAAGAGAAAGAGAGACACCTGCAGCACAGCTGCACTGCTTATGAAGCTTCCCACCTGCAGGTGGGGACTGGGGACTTGAACCTGGGTCCTTTTGCATTATACAGCATATATGCTCTAACAGGTATGCCACCACCCAGTCCTTTTGTCCTTTTGTTTAGTCTCTTTTCTCAGCATAAATCAAGCCTGAGATATTTCTTTTTTGTATTATTTGTATTAATTAAACCTCTTTGATTTGATATATATATATATATTACGTGTCAACAGGGGTTTGAATCCACACCATTACCAGCACTAGAGTTCTGAATGCCCAGTTTCCCCACTGTAAGCCACCACAGTTCCCCTGAGGTTGTAGACATGGGCCAACCATCATCTCTACAACTATCTGTCCACATTTATACATAATTGCCCCCCTTTTTGATTCAACCCTCTCTTCCTCTTCACACCACTCATGACAACATAACTACCTCCATATGTCCTTCTCCTTTCCCTCCTCTCTCTCTGGTGCTGATGGAGCTGGAGTTCAGAGCCCTCTTCGCTTTATCCTGTCACTTCTCCCCTGCTGGGAGTGTGCATCAAGGTTGCTTTGGGGGAGCAGAAGGCAGGAGTTCTGAGCCTGAGCTATTTCTAGAGCTGAATGATATTGTGCTTTATTAATTTTTTTTTACTTCAGGGTTAATGCTGGGGCTACAAATACACTGCTCCTAGTGACCATTTTTTCATTTTTAAAATTTTACTCAACAAGACAGAGAAATTGAGAGGAGAGGGGAAATAGGAGGGGAGAGAAAGATAGACACCTGTAGACCTGCTTCCCCGCCTGTGAGGGGACCCCTTCTGCAAGTGGGAAGACGGGGCCTGGAACCGCATCCCTGTGCAAGTCCTTGGCTTTGTACTATGTGCATTTAACCCTGCTTTATTAAACTTTTGAGATCTCTCTGATACAGCACTTGGAAAAAAATGTTTAAATTTCTTTATTGGGGAATTAATGCTTTACATTCGACAGTAAATACAATAGTTTGTACATGCATAACATTTCCCAGTTTTCCTTATAACAATACAACCCCCACTATGTCCTGTGTCATCCTTTTTGGACCTGTATTCTCCCCTCTGCCCAACCCAGAGTCTTTTACTTTGGTGAAATACGCCAACTCCAGTTCAGGTTCTACTTGTGTTTGCTCTTCTGATCTTGTTTTTCAACTTCTGCCTGAGAGTGAGATCATCCCATATTCATTCTTCTGTTTCTGACTTATTTCACTTAACATGAATTTTTCAAGGTCTATCCAAGATCGGCTGAAAATGGTGAAGTCACCATTCTTTATACTGAGTAGTATTCTATTGTGTATATATACCACAACTTGCTTAGCCACTCACCTGTTGTTGGACACCTGGGTTGCTTCCAGGTTTTGGCTATTACAAATTGTGCTTCTAAGAATATAGGTGTACACAGATCTTTTTGGATGGGTGTGTTGGGTTCCTTAGGATATATCCCCAGGAGAGGAACTGCAGGATCATAGGGTAGGTCCATTTCTAGCCTTCTGAGAGTTCTCCAGACTGTGCTCCACAGAGGTTGGACCAATTGACATTCCCACAAGCAGTGCAGGAAGGTTCCTTTGACCCCACAATGTCTCCAGCATTTGCTGCTGTTACCTTTTCTGATGTATGACATTCTCACAGGAGTGAAGTGGTATCTCATTGTTGTCTTTATTTCCATTTCTTTGACAATCAAAGACTTGGAGCATTTTTTTCATGTGTTTCTGGGCCTTTTGGATCTCTTCTGTGGTGAATATTCTGTCTATGTCTTCTCCCCATTTTTGCATGGGGTTATTTGTTGTCTTGTTGTTGAGTTTGGCAAGATCTTTATATATTTTGGTTATTAGCCTCTTGTCTGATGTATGGCATGTAAAGATCTTCTCCCATTCTGTGAGGCGTCTCTTGGTTTGGGTAGTGGTTTCTTTTGTTGTGCAGAAGCTTTTTAATTTAATGTAGTCCCATAGATTTATGCTTGCCTTAGTCTTCTTTGTAATTGGATTTGTTTCATTGAAGATGTCTTTAAAATTTATGCAGAAAAGAGTTCTGCCAATATTTTTCCTCTAAATATTTGATAGTTTCTTGTCTAACATCCAAGTCCTTGATCCACCTGGAATGTACTTTTGTTTCGGTGACATACGGGGGTTCAGTTTCATTCTTCGGCATGTTTCAACCCTTGTTTCCAACGCCATTTGTTGAATTGCCCCCCTTCCAGAAAGAATGTTTTAAAAGTTTCCCAGAGAGTAGAGGAATAGCCCATGCGTGAGATCCCAATGCTATGAGAGAGGCAAGTGGGGGTTGGAGAAGAAGGAGGAGGAGAAGAAGAAAGAAAAAAAAATGAAATAACTATGTGTCCTAGAAAAATAGCCTTGGACTCTTGGGGAAGGAATTTTTCATCTTTATCATGGAAGACCTTTTTGATAAACTCCAGTGTAGACAGTCCACAAAGAATTGCTCTTATGTCTTACCATAAGTTGTGCAATAGAGGAAGGAAAAATACTGCCTTTTCTGAAAGTCAGTGGAGTAAATATTTTTGAGAGCCTTTTTTCTCCTCCCCTTCTCCCCCTTTCTCATCTTTTTTAACCCTGAAAAACACAATGTATGGTACTTTTAAAAGAAATATACCATGAAGACATAGGTGCATCTGAAAGATCTGCATGGCCTTCAATTCACAGTAGTGCTAGTAATAACAGAGACAGCAGTAGTAATGATAGAGAACCTTCTAAATTTTATTTTTATTATTTTTAATAGTGATTTAATATTGATTTACAAAATTATGAGATAACAGGGGTATAATTCCATACTGTTCCCACCACCAGAGCTCTGTATTCCCACACCCTCCATTGGAAACTGCAGTCATTTTCTCAAGGTCACAGATATGAGTTGATTATTATTTCTATAACCATCTATATTTATTTCTATTTGCCCATTTTTCCTATAGCCCAGCCTTCTCTTGCTGTCTAAGTCACACCTACACCTACTACTGTTTCTGAATGTCCTTCCTTCTCTTCTCTGTCTGGGTCCTGATGGAGTTGGAGTTCAGGGTCCTCTGGTCATCTTCCCCTAACATTTCTCCCCCTCTGGGAGTATGGACCAAAATTCTTTATGCGGTGCAGAAGGTGGGCGTTCTGGCTTCTGCAATTGCTTCCCCACTGGACATGAGCATTGGCAGGTGGATCCATACCCCCAGCATGTTTCTGTCTTTCCCTAATGGGGTAGGGTCTGGAGAGGTGAGGTTCTGGGACACATTGGTGAGATCTTCTGCCCAGAGATTTCAGGATGAAATTATAGTAGCATGTGCAACTTGGTGGCTGAAACACAGTAAGATATAAAGGAAGACAAAATGTTTAATGAACAGGATCATAAGGTAGGAATAAAGCAGATGGGAATAGGACTTTTAGGTTGGAGAGAAGCTAGGAAATCTATTTTAGGTTTGTTCATAGGGGCCCATGACTGTGGTAATTTTTGCTTGAGCTTGATAGCTAACTGCAGGTGGACTAAAAATATTGTCTGGGAAGATGGTTTCAAGAGTTGAGAATAGGACTAGAAAGCTGGATCAGGGCAGAGAGTAGTTCCCAAACTTGAAGAAAATAAATACATACAGTCAAGTGTTTACCATATAGATCTGGCCTGAGGCCCATTATCGATTCATATTTAGCACAGGAGCCTGTATAACCTCTGAGTCCCCATCAGTCTGTGTTTTCAGTGGTCACAGCTGGGAACATTCTAAGCTGCACTCATTTCAAGACCAGTTTTCCCCAAGTGGCAGAGTAGAATGACCCAGCCTCCCTTTGGAGAGTGGTGCTGTCCTTACCATTGGTAGTTCATAATGAGGGTAAGGTACTGAAGAAGGACACAAGAAGGTTTATAATGATGTTTCTGATGGAAGTGATCAGTGACGGTGGAGAGAGGAGTTTATCATGCATTAGGAAAGGTCTCACCAAATTATTGGGATTGGAAGGTTGACATCTAAGATTTACCATCTCTAGATACAATCCAAAGCAAAAAGGCAGTGGGGCATAACATGGCACGGTGACACTGGTTGCATTGATTCAGTTGATGTCAGCAGAGGCAGTGTAACAGGGTAAGGGATTGAGAAGAGAGGCATCAGGAAATATAAGGAAAGTCCCAGAAGTTCCAGGAATAGGAGAAATACAGATTTTTAAAGAGAATGGGAATGGTTCTTTATTGTCTTGGTATTTATAAAAGACAATAGATAGGGAGTCAGGCAGTAGCACAGCAGGTTAAGGGCAGGTGATGCAAAGCTCAAGGACCAGTGTAAGGATCCCGTTTTGAGCCCCCGGCTCCCCACCTGCAGGGAAGTCCCTTCACAAGTGGTGAAGCAGGTCTGCAGGTGTCTGTCTTTCTCTCCTCATGTCTTCCCCTCCTCTCTCCATTTCTCTCTGTCTTATCCAACAATGATGACATCAATAACAACAACAACAAAAACAAAAGGGCAACAAAAAGGGAATAAATAAATATTAAAAGGCAATAGATTATTATTATAATCAAGTTAGTTGGGAGCTTGTTTTTCTTTCTTTTTTTTTTTAAAATAATTTATTTCTTTATTGGGGAATTAATGCTTTACATTCAACAGTAAATACAATAGTTTGAACATGCATAACATTCCCCAGATTCCCATTTAACAATACAACCCCCACTATGTCATTTATCATCTTTCATGGACCTTTATTCTCCCCACCCACCCACCCCAGAGTCTTTTACTTTGGTGTAATACTCCAATTCCATTTCAGGTTCGACTTGTGTTTTCTTTTCTGATCTTGTTTTTCAACTTCGGCCTGAGAGTGAGATCATCCCATATTCATCCTTCTGTTTCTGACTTATTTCACTCAACATGATTTTTTCAAGGTCCATCCAAGATCGGCTGAAAACGGTGAAGTCACCATTTTTTACAGCTGAGTAGTATTCCATTGTGTATATATACCACAACTTGCTCAGCCACTCATCTGTTGTTGGACACCTGGGTTGCTTCCAGGTTTTGGCTATTACAAATTGTGCTTCTAAGAATATAGGTGTACACAGATCTTTTTGGATGGGTGTGTTGGGTTCCTTAGGATATATCCCCAGGAGGGGAATTGCAGGGTCATAGGGTAGGTCCATTTCTAGCCTTCTGAGAGTTCTCCAGACTGTTCTCCACAGAGGTTGGACCAATTGACATTCCAACCAGCAGTGCAGGAGGGTTCCTTTGACCCCACACCCTCTCCAGCATTTGCTGCTGTTACCTTTTCTGATGTATGACATTCTCACAGGAGTGAAGTGATATCTCATTGTTGTCTTGATTTGCATTTCTCTGACAATCAGAGACTTGGAGCATTTTTCATGTGTTTCTCGGCCTTTTGGATCTCTTCTGTGGTGAATATTCTGTCCAAGTCCTCCCCCCATTTTTGGATGGGGTTATTTGTTGTCTTGTTGTTGAGTCTGGCAAGCTCTTTATATATATTGGTTATTAAACTCTTATCTGATGTATGGCATGTAAAGATCTTCTCCCATTCTGTGAGGGGTCTCTTGGTTTGGGTAGTGGTTTCTTTTGCTGTGAAGAAGCTTTTTAATTTGATGTAGTCCCATAGGTTTATACTTGCCTTAGTCTTCCTTGTAATTGGATTCGTTTCATTGAAAATGTCTTTAAAATTTATGCGGAAAAAAGTTCTGCCAATATTTTCCTCTAAGTATCTGATAGTTTCTGGTCTAACATCCAAGTCCTTGATCCACTTGGAATTTACTTTTGTTTTTGGTGAAATACAGTGATTCAGTTTCATTCTTCTGCATGTTTCAACCCATTGTTTCCAACACCATTTGTTGAAGAGACTCTGCTTTCCCCATG
Organism: Erinaceus europaeus; assembly: GCF_950295315.1. NCBI lineage: Eukaryota > Metazoa > Chordata > Mammalia > Eulipotyphla > Erinaceidae > Erinaceus > Erinaceus europaeus. The sequence goes on along the minus strand of NC_080175.1, from coordinate 25,640,772 downwards.
TAATAGTCTGGGCCCCTTTGTCAAAGATTAGATGTCCATAGGTGTGGGGCCTCATTTCTGGGCTCTCAATTCTATTCCACTGGTCAGTGTGTCTGTTCATGTTCCAGTACCAAGCAGTTTTGATGACAGTGGCCCTATAATACAGTTTGAGATCTGGGAGTGTGATGCCTCCAGTTCTGTTCTTTTTTCTCAAGATTGTTTTGGCAATTCTAGGTCTTTTCTGGTTCCAGATAAACATTTGTAGCATTTTTTCTATTCTCCTAAAAAATGTGCTTGGGATCTTGATGGGGATAGCATTCAATTTGTAGATGGCTCTGGGTAATATATTCATTTTGATGATGTTAATTCTTCCAACCTATGAACATGGAATATCTTTCCACTTCTTTGTGTCTTTTTCAATTTCTTTGAGTAGTGACTCATAATTTTCAGTATACAAGTCTTTCACTTCTTTGGTTAGGTTTATTCCTAGATATTTTATTGTTTTTGTTGCTATAGAAAAAGGAACTGATTTCTGGATTTCAATTTCTTCTAACTTAGTGTTTGCATAGAGGAATGCCACTGACTTCTGAATGTTAATTTTATAGCCTGACATATTACTGTATTGCCTGATGATTTCCAAAAGCTTCTTGCTGGTTTCCTTAGGTTTTTCCATGTATACTATCATGTCATCTGCAAATAAGGAGAGTTTGACTTCTTCTCTTCCAATCTGTACCCCTTTAATTCCTTGCTCCTGCCTGATTGCTATGGCAAGAACTTCCAACACTATGTTGAATAGTAATGGTGATAGTGGGCAGCCCTGTCTAGTACCTGATCTGAGGGGAAATGCTTCCAGTTTTTCACCATTGAGTATGATGTTGGCTGTAGGTTTGCTATATATAGACTCCACTATCTTCAGGAATTTTCCATCTATTCCCATTTTTTGTAGTGTTTTGATCATAAAGGGATGTTGTATTTTGTCAAAGGCTTTTTCTGCATCTATTGATATAACCATGTGGTTTTTGGTCTTGCTTTTGTTGATGTGGTGGATCACATTGATTGATTTACGTATATTAAACCAACATGCCTTGCATGCCTGGGATAAACCCCACTTGGTCATGATGAACAATCTTTTTGATATACTGCTGTATCCGGTTGGCTAGAATTTTGTTCAATATTTTCGCATCTATATTCATCAGAGATATTGGTCTGTAGTTTTCTTTTTTGGTTGTGTCCCTGTCTGCTTTTGGTATCAGGGTGATGTTGGCTTCATAGAAGCTGGCAGGGAGTATCCCAGTGTCTTCAATCTTCTGGAAGACTTTTAAAAGTAGAGGTATTAGTTCTTCTTTGAAAGTTTTGTAGAATTCATTTGTAAAACCATCTGGTCCAGGACTTTTATTTTTGGGAAGATTTTTGATAACTGTTTCAATTTCATTAGCTGTGATGGGCCTGTTCATGTTATTCACTTCCTCTTTACTTAGTTTTGGAAGTTGGTAAGTATCTAGGAAATCATTCATTTCTTCCAGGTTCTCTAGCTTGGTGGCATATAGTTGTTCATAGAAGCCTCGCATGATATGTTGAATTTCTGCGGTGTCTGTTGTGATATCTCCTCTTTCATTTACTATCTGATTTATTTGGGTCTTCTCCCTTTTTTTGTTTTGTGAGTCTGGCTAAAGGTTTGTCGATTTTGTTTACTCTTTCGAAGAACCAACATTTACTTTCATTGATGTTTTGTATGGTTTTCCTATTCTCAATGTTATTTATTTCTGCCCTAACTTTAGTGATTTCTGTCCTGGTTGCTTTAGGATTCCTTTGTTGTTCTTCTTCTAGGTCTTTAAGATGTGCAATCAGGCTGTTTATTTGTGCCTTTTCTTGTTTCCTAATGTGTGCTTGTATAGCTATGAACTTCCCTCTTAGGACTGCTTTAGCTGTGTCCCAAATATTTTGATAGCTTGTGTCTTCATTTTCATTGAACTCTCGAAACATTTTGATTTCTTCCTTGATTTCCTCTTTGACCCAGAAGTTGTTAAGAAGTGTACTGTTGAGCTTCCACATTTTGGCACTGTTACTAATCTTTTGTTGATTGTTAAGTGTTAGTTTAATTCCACTGTGGTCTGAGAAGATGCTTGGGATGATTTCAATGCTCTTGAATTGGCTGATGCTGTCTTTGTGGCCTAACATCTGGTCTATCCTTGAGAATGATCCATGTTGATTTGAGTAAAATGTGTATTCCAGTTTCTTGGGATGAATGACTCTGAAAATGTCCAATAGTTCTAGTTTATCTATCTCTTCATTTAGCTCCCTTATGTCTTTACTGATTTTCTTCCTGGATGATCTGTCAAGTTGAGATAGTGGGGTGTTGAAGTCCCCTACTATGATTGTGTTACTGTTAATATATTGCTGTAGCTCCTTCAGTAGAAGTTTGATGTATTTAGATGGCTTCTCATTGGGTGCATAGATATTAATAATTGTTAAGTCCTCTTGATTGACTGTTCCTCTGAGCATTAATTAGTGTCCATTCCTATCTTTTTTAATCTTATCTATTTTAAAGTCTATCATGTCAGATATGAGAATAGCTGTTCCTGCCCTTTTTTGTGGGCCATTGGCTTGTATGATAGTTTTCCATCCTTTCACTTTAAGTCTGTGTTTGTCTTGTTGCGTTAGGTGAGTTTCCTGTAGACAACATATTGTTGGGTTGTGTTTTCTGATCCATCTTCCTACTCTGTGTCTTTTAATAGGTGAATTCAGGCCATTGACATTTATTGATATCAAAGATTGAAGATATTTTAATGCCATTCTTGTAGAGTTTTAGAGTGTTTTGATATATGTCCTATTTGTGGTGGTCTGGTTGTTTATAGGAGACCTTTCAGAACTTCTTTCATGGCAGGCTTGGTGATGGTTGCTTCCTTCAACTGTTGCTTGTCTGAGAAGGTTTTGATGCCTCTATCTAGTCTGAATGACAGTCTAGCAGGATATAGTATTCTTGGCTGAAAGCCTTTCTCATTGAGCACTCGATAGATATCTTGCCATTCTCTTCTGGCCTGTAGTGTTTGTATGGAGAAGTCTGCTGCTAATCTTATGGGTTTTCCTTTGTAGGTGACTCTTTGTTTTTCTCTTGCAGCCTTGAGGATCCTTTCTTTATCCTTATTCCTTTCCAATCTAAGTATGACATGTCTTGGTGTCTTTAGGTCTGGGTTAATTCTGTTTGGGACCCTCTGGGCTTCTTGAATCTTTATGTCTTTGGTGTTGTCTAGACTAGAGAAATTTTCAGCTATTATGGCCTGGAGAATGCTTTCTTCCTCCCCTTCTCTTTCTTCCTCTGGTAAGCCTATAATGCATATATTGTTTCTTTTGAAGTCATCCCATAGGACTCTGTTGTTGTTTTCAGCATCTCTTAATCTCTTTTTGAGATCTCTTACTTCTTTTTTAGTTGTCTCTAATTCATCCTCAATCTTGCTAATTCTGTTTTCAGCCTCATAGATTCTATTCTCTCTGCCCTCTACTGCTTTCTGGAGTTCATCTATTTTGTTGCCCTGCTCTGATACTGTTTTAGCTTGTTCAGCTAGTTGCCTTCTTAGCTCAGCGATTTCAGCTTTCAGCTCTCTAATAATCATGAGATAATTAGAATTTTCTTCCATTTTCTCATTTGTTGTTCCTGCATTTCTGATTACAATTTTTTCAAATTCTTTACTCACTCCTATTATTATTTCCTTAGCTAATGTTTGGATGTTGAACTCGTTGTTTTGTGCTTCACCCTCTGGAGGACTTTTAGCTGGACTCTTGTCCTGGTTCGAGTCTCCAATATTTTTTCTTGTTGCTTTAACCATTTTATATATGTTAACAGTTTTTTCAATCCCTGAGTTGGAGCTCAGTGGTGTAAAAGCCTCTTTTTTTTTCTTCCCTGTAGGCTATGGGAGCCTAAGGGCTTTTAAACTATCAATAGGCTTCTTAGCTTAATCACTGACTCCTGACCAAGAGATAAAGCAGGGTGTGGCAGAGATAATCTAGTGGTTATGCAAAGAGACTTTCACAGCCCCTCAGCTATGCCACCGAGGTATAGGTCTTCTGAGTTTCCCAGTTAGATCTCTGTCCCCTGGTGTCCCTCCCTGTTGCTGCTCCAGATTCTGAGGGTAGTAGCAATGGAGACTCAGAGTTGCACTTAGTGAATCTCTGGGGAGTCCTTTCCTCCCTTCAGCTGTCCCCTTGTTGTGGAGCAGACTGGAGGTGGTGTCTCCACTGATAAACTGTTGAACTGTTAGCAGCCACTTAATCTCTCCTTAGGACCCTCTCTCCTCTCTGTCACCAGCCACGCGTGTTTGTACTCACAGGTGATTTACTGGGTTCCTGTGGTCATTCTAGTCCTGTCTTGTTTCGGTCCGTGTGGTCTCCTTTGGTATTCCTAGTTGATCTGGGAGAGGAGAGGAGAGAAAGCGATCTGCTGCTTGTAGCTCCGCCTCCGGAAGTGGAATCGGGAGCTTGTTTTTCTTTGAACATCCTGTGGTAGGACTTACCTTACTACATTTGACCTCACCATGCTTTATATCATTTAATGATATCTATTAATAACAGTATCTTAGATAGTGACAGGACCAAATGATCTTGATCTATCTGGTCTAAGGTTGTAAGTAACTTAGTATTAAATAAATAAATAAATAAATAAATAAATAAATAAATAAATAAAATAGGGGGCTGGGTAATGGGTTAAGTGCACATGCTGCAAAGCACAAGGACCCGGTTCGAGCCCCCGGTTCCCCACTTGCAGGGGAGTTGCTTCACAAGCGGTGAAGTAGTTCTACAGGTGTCTTTCTCTCTCCCCTCTCTGTCTTCCCCTCCTCTCTTGATTTCTTTCTGTCATAGCCAACAACAACAACGGCAATGATAATAATAATGATGACGATGACAACAAGGACAACAAAATGGGAAAAATGGCCTCCAGGAGCAGTGGATTCCTAGTTCAGGCACTGAGCCCCAGTGATAACCATGGAGGCAAAAAAAAAAAAAAGGAGGGGGGGAATCATGTATATGTATTTTTAAAATTTATTATTTTTATTTATTATATAGAAACAGCCAGAAATCAAGAGGGTAAGAGGAGATACAGAGGGAGAGAGACAGAGAGACACCTGCAGCACTGCTTCACCACCACTCGCAAAGAGAGGAAGGGCAGCTACAGAGAAAGAGCTAGAGAGAGGAAAAGGAGCTAGACAAGGAGCTAGAGACACTTGTAGTCCTGTGAAACCTCCCCCTGCAGGTGAGGGCTGGGGGCTTGAACTGAGGTCCTTTGGAATTGTGACATGTGCTTTCAACCAGGTGCACTACCTCCCCTTTTTTTAAAAGAAAAAAAATATGTATTTGCCACCACCTCTGCCCTGGGATCTCACTGGCCTGCTTGCCAGGCTCAGCATCCGAACACCATCCACTGCTAGTGATGTCTCTTGTATCTGTGACTTACCCTCTGTCTTACATGCTTCTGGAGATTAGAATCACTCAAGAAGGCATCTCAGCATGTTAGTATGGTTGCTCCCAAAGGGTGAAAAACAAAAATGAACAAACAGGAATAAATTATTCTTGCCCAAGAAGGGTCACTTTAAGATCTTCAAAATTAAATCTACTTGCATTTACTTGATTAGAACCTTCAGGAAGCAGCCACCTGCATAACTGAGTGACTGACACCCTATTCTCAGGGTCCCACAGGGTTGTAAATTTTCATCTTCCTTCTAGGTAAATCGACCTACATCAAACAGAAATACAAGCATTCAAGTACATCAGAACACCTTTAACTTTTCCCTTGGCTTGGTTTTGTCTCTTGACAGGATATAATTACAGATCCATTCAAGCTTGCAGAAAAGTTGGGCAATTGGACATCCAGATGCTCCTCTAATGCTGCCAGCAGCTGCTGCAGCACAAAAAAAAGCTGCTAGAATTACAGTTGACCAGAAGTCAGTGAGCCAAGAAATGAGCCACACACAGCATAGACCAAAAGGAAGAATAAACAATGGAGCAAATGTTATTCTGGATCACTGGTGAAAATAAATTGAATTTTACGTGGTATTAAGGATCTATTTGCCAATCATCGAAAGACTGCCAACTTTTCTTTATTATATTAATGACTTTCTGCTGCTATCTAGTGGATATAAATGGAACTGGAAGGCAATCTTTCGGGGCTTCAGTCTAAAAATACTCCCCACTGCCAAGTTTGTATTATCAATAGTATGACAAGAATTGCTGATGACTTCGTTAAAAATTTATAAACCACTGTATATAATCTGGGTGGTGGCACACCTGGTTGAATGCACATGTCACGATTCTGAAGGACCTCAGTTCAAACCCCTAGTCCTCGCCTGCAGGGGACGTTTTCACAAGTGGTGAAGCAGTGCTACAAGTGTCTCTAGCTCCTGCATTAGATTCCCTTCTTCTCTTAGTTTCCCTCTGTTCTGTCAAATAAATAAATAAATAAATAAATAAATAAAACAAAAATTTAATTGTTCTGTCATCAATTTTAATTTATAATAAGCTACAGTATACCTAAAGGAAAACCAGTTAAAATTAGAGTTCCATTACAAATTAGTGAGGCAATACCTTTTATCATGAAATATAAATATAATAATAAAAATAGAAGTCTGGCTACAATTTATTCTACAGGTGGAACACATGAACAAAAACCATTTACAGTGAACTCAACAGTTGAATACAAAACCCAGCTTTTAATTGACAGGTGGCAACTGTATAGCAGTTTAAAACTCTTATCCATGTATGATACAGAAAATCCTAACAATGGGATTTTTCAAAGTCAATCCAATTACCAAATAATTTGATGATAGCCAAAGCTATCTTAAAGCCTTCTTAAACCCTTACACGGGAGGATCCTCCCACTTCCTTTATAAAGCCCAAATTTCTCCCAGTCCTGGAACCTCTAGGGTGGGGCTCACTTTCCTGCATGCTTTTCTCAATTCATAACTGATACTGCATCTGCTGATTCCAACCTATTCAATACAATGAGTATCACCTCAGCATGCTTCACTGCGGAATATGTCTAGAGATGTCAGCCCTTCAGCATCATTACTGGGATGAGATCTTTTCCTTTCTCATAGGACTCCTTAATTCTATTTCGGGTGGCCCACTTCCTAACAAAGCCTCAAAACCTAGATATAGACCAGGTCCGATGAGAAGAGGTATCCATAAATTAAGGCAAGAGTGCACAATAGTTTGCAAGAGCTCACAATAGTTTGCAGCGAGTCAATAAATGAAGCAAGCATTTGAAGAGACAGGCTGGGAGTATGGATCAACCTGTCAACTCCCATGGTCAGCAGGAAAGCAATTATAGAAGCCAGACCTTCCACCTTCTGCACCCCATAATGACCCTGGGTCCATATTCCAATGGGATTAAAGAATAGGAAAGCTATCAGGGGAGGGTATGAGATATGAAGCTCTGGTGGTGAGAATTGTACCCCTCTTATCCTATGGCCTTGTCAGTGTTTCTGTTTTATAAGTAAATAAATTTAAAAAAGAAATTATTATCCGATGCTCTTGAGCACAGTAAGAAGGATAAATGTCAAAGTGGGCTTTATTGGTCATAGTTGTGGGCAATGTCTGAAAGACTGTGCTTCTAGTTCTGTGGAAAAACTATCTCATCAAATTGCTGCTGTCTGTACACGACTTTTAATCTCCTTTGTCATCTCCACCAGTGAGCACCCCATCCAGGAAAAGCTGCAGAAATAACAGCTGGTAGGGGATTTCAGGAAAAACATCTTCCTTCTGATCAGCTCTCCAGCTGCTGTTGGACTTTTTATCATGTGTTCTTATTAGACAAGGCTACTGCTGAAGCCATGCTACTCATGCCGAAAGACTGACAAGTTGGATGTGGTAAGAGTACTTTTGAGGAAATTGGTCTTTGATGAAACAAATACTTGTAGTTTTGTAGTTAAATGAAGAAATGGGGACCAGGAGATGATACACCCAATAGAGTGCATACATTATGACCACACACAAGGACCAGGACTCCAGCCCCTGGTCCTTACCTACAGGTGGCAAAAAAAAAAAAAAATGAACAATAAACTAGTATATATTTATCACTCTATGTACTTTTCATCTAACAAATACTTGTTTATTCTGTTCTTTATTACTGATTTAATGGTGGTTTACAGGATCATAAGATTATAGGGTGTAGTTCCACCAAAATCCTATGTCCCCCACACCCCTGCCCTACCAGCTGACCACCTCCATAGTTCTGACAAAGTCTTAGAGACAGTGTAGCTATTCCTTTCTTCCTTTCTTTGTGGGTTCATGTGTCTTAATTGCTTGTTTTTATCTTTCACTTCCCATACTTACTTCACTTAGCATAATCAGATTGAGGAATATTTCAAGGATGATTATGTCAGTAAAGATTCAGAGCATTAAGAATAGATTCAGGGTGGTTAAATAAACTGAATTTCTGTTGTACTTTAAGACTTTGTTGAGAGATACTGGTAGTATAAATCAAAATAAGCCATGGTCTTTGTCATCAGGAGCAGATCAGATGCTTGGTTTGGCTTAGTTTAATATGTTTGTTGATAGAGACAGAGAGGCAGAGAGAGAGAGGGAGAGAGAGAGAGAGAGAGGAGGAGCAAGAAAGAGGTTGAGAAAGTTGGCATGCAAATTTCTTTCAATGTGGGGGCTGGGCATGAACCTGGGTCCTTCACGTGGCAAGGCAGCACAATATCCAAGTCAAGCAATTCAAGCTATTTCACCAGCCCAATAGTTCCAGTTATTATTATTATCTTTATTTATCGAATAGAGACAACTGGAAATTGAGAAGAAGGGGGAGACAGAGATAGAGAGACACCTGCAGCTGTGCTTCACCACTCACAAAGCATTTTTCATGCAAGTGGGGATCAGTTGCTTGAACTCGGATCATTGTACTTTGTAAAGTGTGCACTCTAGCAGGCGCACCACCACCTAGTCTCCCTGGGATGTATCTTTTAAAATCTATTCACACACATACACAAAAATGACCTATTCACCTCCCCACCACCGTGACCTTGATTCTAAACGGTGCTTAGAACTCTGGGTTCTAGAATTCAGCTGTCTACACAGCCATAATGTACTTGAGTGACTGCCCTACTTAAAGTGGCCTGTGAGCCTCAGGTTGAAAAGGCAGGGTATTCTAGTTATTGCATTCATTAGATGATGTATATTTGGGGCAAGAATGTATAAGCCCTTCACTTGATCTGCATTCTCATTTCCCCCAAAAGGATACTGAGTAATACTGGGCTGGAATATGGAAGTTCATGCTGGTTTTCTACTAGAAATAACAGACTTTATATATTCTTTTCCATCAAAGATAAACTTGTTTGTTTGTTTGCCTCCAGGGTTATTGCTGGGACTCAGTGCCTGCATTAAGAATCCATTACTCCTGGAGACTATTTCTTCCCTTTTCGTTGCCCTTGTTGTTTATCATTATTGTTATTATTGCTGTCATTGTTGGATAGGACAGAGAGAAATGGAGAGAGGAGGGGAAGACAGAGAGGGGGAGAGAAAGATAGACACCTGCAGACCTGCATCGCTGCCTGTAAAGGGACTTCCCTGCAGGTAGGGAGCCGGGGGCTCGAACCCAGATCCTAATGCATTCCTTGCGCTTAGCATCTCGTGCGCTTAACTCACTGTGCTACCGCCCAGCCCCCTAAGATACACATTTTATATGGGCCCTAGGTCAAATCGATGGAGAAAACAGTTAATTGTATTTATGTGTTTCCTTCAAATTTGTTAACTACTTTCTGCCCTGATCCAGCTTTTTAGCCCTATTCTCAACTCTTGACATCATCTTCCCAGACAATATTTTTGTCCACCTCCATCTCAGCTCTCAAGCTCAAGCAAAACTTACTAATATCATGAGCCCCTAGGAGCATACCTAAAATGTACTTCCTAGCTTCTCTCCACCCTAAGATCCCTAATTTCATCTGTTCTATTCCTACTTTATAGTTACTGTTTATTAAACATTTTGTCCTGCTTTATATTTTACCACCTTTCAGACACCAAGTTGCATATGCTACTACAATTTCATCCTAACATCTCTGGATATATGACCATACGTCCCAGAACCTCTCTAGAGTCTAACCCCACTAGGGAAAGATAGAAACAAGCTGGGGGCGTAGATCTACCTGCCAACACCTGTGTCTAGTGGAGAAGCTATTACAGAAGCCAGAACTCCCACCTTCTGCACATCAAAAAGAAATTTGGTCCACACTCCTAGAGGGGGAGAAATGTTAGGGGAAGATGACCTGAGGGCTCTGAAACCCAGTTCCATCAGGACTCAGAGAGAGAAGAGGAAAAAGAAAGGACATTTGGAAGTAGTAACAGATATAGGTGTAACTTAGAAAGGAAGAGAAGGCAGGACCATGGCGGGGGGGGGGGAAGGGAGCAAATATATGCAAATGTAAATAGATTGATATAGAAATAATAGTCAGGGAGTTGGGCGGTAGCTCAGCAGGTTAAAGCACAGGTGGGGCAAAGCACAAGGATCAGCGTAAGGATCCCAGTTCCAGCCCCCGGCTCCCCACCTGCAAGGGAGTCCCTTCACAAGTGGTGAAGCAGGTCTGCAGGTGTCTATCTTTTTCTCCCCCTCTCTGTCTTCTCCTCTTCTCTCCATTTCTCTCTGCCCTATCCAACAATGATGACATCATCAACAACAACAATAATAACTACAATACAGCAAGGGCAACAAAAGGGAATAAATATTTAAAAATTAAAAAAAGAAATAATAGTCAACCCATATCTGTGACCTTGGGAGAACGACTGCAGTTTCCAATGGAAGGAATGGGGACACAAAACTCTGGTGGTAGGAGCTGTGTGGTATTATACTCCTGTTATCTCATAATTTTGTAAATCAATATTAAATCACTAGTAAAAATTTAAAAAAGATAAACATTTGTCTCCAAATCACTCTAATATGGGAAATCATGACTTCTAGGACAGGTGGGTTAACCCCATCCAAAAATGGAGAGAAGACATGGACAGAATATTCACCACAGAAGAGATCCTAAAGGCCGAGAAACACATGAAAAAATGCTCCAAGTCTCTGATTGTCAGAGAAATGCAAATAAAGACGACAATGAGATACCACTTCACTCCTGTGAGAATGTCATACATCAGAAAAGGTAGCAGCAGCAAATGCTGGAGAGGGTGTGGGGTCAAAGGAACCCTCCTGCACTGCTTGTGGGAATGTCAATTGGTCCAACCTCTGTGGAGCACAGTCTGGAGAACTCTCAGAAGGCTAGAAATGGACCTACCCTATGATCCTGCAATTCCTCTCCTGGGGATATGTCCTAAGGAACCCAACACACCCATCCAAAAAGATCTGTGTACACATATGTTCTTAGAAGCACAATTTGTAATAGCTAAAACCTGGAAGCAACCCAGGTGTCCAACAACAGGTGAGTGGCTGAGCAAGTTGTGCTATATATATACAATGGAATACTACTCAGGTATAAAGAACGGTGACTTCACTGTTTTCAGCTGATCTTGGATGGACCTTGAAAAATTCATGTTAAGTGAAATAAGTCAGAAACAGAAGGATGAATATGGGATGATCTCACTCTCAAGTAGAAGTTGAAAAACAAGATCAGAAGAGCAAACACAAGTAGAACCTGAACTGGAGTTGGAGTATTGCACCAAAGTAAAAGACTCTGGGTTGGGCAGAGGGGAGAATACAGGTCCAAAAAGGATGACAGAGGACCTAGTGAGGGTTGTATTGTTATATGGAAAACTGGGAAATGTTATGCATGTATAAACTATTGTATTTACTGTTGAATGTAAAACATTAATTCGCCAATAAAGATATTTTTACAAAAATCTGTCTACCGTGTACCAGGCATAACAAGCCCTGGCCCTCTCAACTTACATTGAAAATGGATTCCAGAAGAATTTAAAGACGGGTGCTGTCTTTGTTGATCTCACAGCAGCCTATGACACGGTCTGGCACCATGGTCTCCTAGTCAAGATCTCAAGATGCCTGCCTCCATGGGTGGCCAACACTATATCGTTTCTTCTCCAAAACAGAAAATTCCGGGTGCATCTGGGTGACAAGTATAGCAGATGGAGACTTGTCTCAAGTGGCCTCCCCCAGGGCTCTGTTCTGGCTCCTACGCTATTTAATATTTACATTAATGGTCGACCTCCCAGAAACTTCTTCAAGGAAGTTCATCTACGCCGATGACATCTGCTGTGCAACTCAGGCATCCAAGTTCTACATCCTCGAGGAAACACTCATGAAAGACATGTCTCTGATATCTGATTACTGTAAAAAATGGCGACTAATCCCTAGCACTGCAAAAACGGTATCATCAGTTTTCCATCTACACCATGCCTCGGCCTCGCGTGAGCTTAATGTGCAGCTTGGCGATACGAGAATCCGGCATGAAGCCCAGCCAGTCTATCTTGGCGTTACTCTCGATCACACTCTGTCATTTCACGAACATCTCATAAAAACCGCAGCAAAGGTGGGCGCGAGGAATCACATCATTGCAAGTCTGGCCAGCTCCTCATGGGGCGCGAGCGCTTCCACACTACGATCATCATCTCTGGCATTATGCTATTCCACTGCAGAATACTGTGCCCCAGTATGGTTCCGTAGCCCCCATGTCCACTTGGTCGATTCCAAATTATATTCCTCCATGAGGATAATTTCTGGAACCATCCGTTCCACCCCGGTTCCATGGCTGCCAGTTCTTAGCAACATCACCCCGCCAGATATTCGTCGGGATGCGGCATCATCTAAGTTCATTTCCCACGTCTACGCTCAACCGGACCTGCCAATATACGCGGATATCTTCACCCACCCTGTCCAATGCTTGACGTCTCGTCACCCAATCTGGTCCCCTATGCCTACACTGAACTTCTCTGTTCCAGACTCTTGGAAACAGAGCTGGCAGTCAGCTGAGGTAAAGAACAAACACCTCATCACAGACCCCTGCAAGCGTCAACCCGGCTTTGACCTAGCACGTTATGATTGGGCCCTCCTCAATCGCTATCGAACAGGCCATGGCCGGTGCGCCGCTATGTTCCATCACTGGGGAGCCAGAGACACCCCGAACTGCCCCTGCGGCTACAGACAGACTATGACCCACATAGTCAACGACTGCCACCTCTCCAGATTCAAAGGAGGTCTCGAAACTTTACATCAGGCTCAACCTGACTCTGTTGACTGGCTACGGAAGAAGGGCAAACGCTAGAAGAAGAAGGCATAAAATGTTGGGAACACCATGTGCCAATGGGAAAAAACAAATAAGCATATTTTCTTTTTTTTTTAAATTTTTTATTTAAGAAAGGATTAATGAACAAAAACATAAGGTAGGAGGGGTACAACTCCACACAATTCCCACCACCCAATCTCCATAACCCACCCCCTCCATGATAGCTTTCCCATTCTCTAGCCCTCTGGGAGCATGGACCCAGGGTCATTGAGGGTTGCAGAAGGTAGAAGGTCTGGCTTCTGTAATTGCTTCCCCGCTGAACAGTCTGCCTCTCTCTTTCCCTAGTAAGGTGTGTCTCTGGGGAAGCAGAGTTCCAGGACACATTGGTGGGGTCTTCAATCCAGGGAAGCCTGGCCAGCATCCTGGTGGCATCTGGAACCTGGTGATTGAAAAGAGAGTTAACATACAAAGCCAAACAATTTGTTGAGCAATCATGGATCCCAAGCTTGGAATAGTGGAGAGGAAGTGTTAGGGAGGTACTCACTGCAAACTCTAATGTACTTCTGCTTTCCGGTATATATTTTGCAGTAGTTTATGGATACGTGTGAACAAAAGCTCTCTCTCACAGAAACTGGTGTATATCTAGGTTATGGGACTTTGTTAGAAAGTGAACTACCTGAGATGAAATTAGAGTGTACTATAAAAGGAAAGGTCTCACCCGAGTAATGAAGCTGAAGGGTTGTCATTCCACATGTGAAGTCTCTGGACGCAGTCTGAGGTGAAGCATGTTGAGGTGGCAATCGTTGCATTGGTTAGGTTGTGATCGGCGGATTGGGAGACGCATACGGGAAAGTGGGCCCTGTCCAAGGGTTCCAGGACTGGGGGAAGTAGGGGCTCTATAGTGGAGATGTGAGGTTCCTGCTGTCTTAGGGTTCAAAAAGACAATCGATAGTTAATGTTATCATCACATTATTTGGTAATTGGGTTAACTTTGAAAAGTCCTTTTGTTATGGTTTGCTGTACAGTATCCAGTATCTTGTACATAGCTGTGCTATTGGATGCTTCTAATCTACTTGGTCTAGGCTTTTGAGAGGGTCCGCATATCAAATACACAGCCTATATATTAAAAAGATTCAGTTTGTGTTTTGAGAAACTTTGAGACATACAACTGATTTCCCCCTCTCATATTAATTAACTACTGATTTATATGTCTACATTTTGCTAGGAGTGTACATACACACCATTCCCACCACCAAAAACCTGTGACCCATCCCTCCCACCCACTCCCACCCCCCACTGGCCCAGGAAGATGCATGTCTACCCCTCACCACAGGGTTTTTACTTTGGTGATAAGCATATTTTCTAAACATTATTGGCATACCTATGATTTGCCAAGGATTTTTTCAGCCATGCTCCACAAGTTGAGCCTAAACAAGGGTTGATTTTTAGAACCTGTCCTAACGGTCAATAAAGGGAGAGCTCAATAACTTATAAAAATCAGCGTTGGGCTAGGGAGATTTCTTACTTGCCTGAGGCTCCAGTAGACCTAGGTTCAATTCCTGGTATCACTGAATACTAGAGCTGAACAGTGCTCTGGGGTCTCTCTCTCTCTCTCTCTTTCTTCTCTCTCTCTCCTCTTTCTCTCCCTCTTTCTGCCTCACTATCTCTCTCTCCCTCTTATAGGTAAATAAATATTTAAGCAAATAATAAAAAAGAAGGTATATCCAAGCCAGCCCCCACTGCATTGACAGAAGCTTGGGTGCTATAGCCTGCCTCTCTCTTATTCTCTCTCTCTGTCTCTCTCTCTCCCCTCTGTCTCCAGCAAAAAAAAAGCAAACAAACTAATAATGAAAATTAAAAAATTTCTAAGAGCAGGTATAAGTGCCTAGCACCACAAGAAACTTAAAATAAATTAAAAAGAACACTGGTGGGGGCAGGTGGTGGCACACCTGGCTGAGCACGTTACAATGCGTAAGGACTTGGGTTTGAGCCCCTGGTCTCCATCTGCAGAGGGAAAGCTTCACAAGCGGTGAAGCAGTGTTGCAGGTGTCTGTCTGTCTGTCTCTTTCCTTCTCTGTCACCCCCTTCCTTCTCGATTTCTGGATGTCTCTATCCAATAGATAAAGATAATAAAAAAAATTTTAAAAAGAACACTGCTAAGTACAAAGCTAATAATCACCTGTGATGAACTTGACTGCTTCATCCCAGGCTCTATGAGATTGTTGACCCAGCAGTTCCTGGAAGCACAACCCCCACCCAGGTGGAAGGGAGTGCCATGGGGACCTAGGTTTGTACTTAGCCTTCTCCTGGTGAGTGAGATTTGCTTGTGTTGGAAGGAAGCCATACCAGTCCCCTTCCCAACAGGAGTGTGTCAGCCCTCTTCCCATGTAGTAGTGCCATGTGGAAGTGAAAGGCCTCAGGAGAGGGGAGAAGCAAATGTCCTGCCCCTGTACTGCTCCATTTCCTTACACAATCGCACAGCATCTCCTATGCTTTGCCAAGAATCCAGAAAGTGTCATCAAAGTGGAATGGTGAAGCCACCATGCCTGGGTGCACAGTAAGCCAGACTTGGACTTAACTCACTGTTCAACTGGATCTGAAGGCATTCACCTTTTCATTCAAAAGTGAGAAGCTCTACAGGAGATGAAAGGCAGGTAGGTACTCTTTCTGGCTCTGACTCTGCTATTGAATCTGCCTGGGGAATAAATCCTTTGCACTCTTTCAATGCTCACTGTTTCCATTCTATTAAACAAGAGTGTTGAATTCTGCCTGCTAGGTCCCCTTCCAGGCTCAGAAACAGCCGCGTGGCTCATTCTCGAGATTCTCAAAAGGTCACAGTCTTAAATTATGTGAGTTGGTTGCCCCCCGTTACAGATCAGAAGATGCCACATACGGTAGGACTCTGGAAGAAATGGTGAAAAAGATATCCTAGGATTGGTCTGTTCCTACACATCCTACAATTTTTAGTGCTCAATGACCATTGCTCTTCTTAAATTTCTAGGAGTCAATGTCTACTTTAATGTTAGCTATTTAATCTCATAAACCTAAATTCTATCCTTATCCCTCAGTACTCCATTGGCCAGTGTTAGACCTTAGCTGATGGTTTAGTGAATAAAGATTTAGCTCATTAAAAAAATGACTTTCTGGGAGTCGGGTGGTAGCACAGTGGGTTAAGCACATGTGGCGCAAAGCACAAGGACCAGCCTAAGGATCCAGGTTCAAGCCCCCGGCCCCCCACCTGCAGGGGAGTTGCTTCACAAGTGGTGAAACAGGTTTGCAGGTGTCTATCTTTCTCTCCTCCTCTCTATCTTCCCCTCTTCTCTCCTTTTCTCTCTGTCATATTCAACAACGATGACACCCACAACAATAACTACAACAATAAAAAAGGGCAACAAAAGGTAATAAATAAATATTTTTTAAAAAAATAATTCTGTATTGTCCTGGAACCAACCCCATATTCTCAGAGCCATGCACCACTCAGGAAGACAGAGACAGGCTGGGGGTATGGATCGACCTGCCAATGCCCGTGTCCAGCAGAAAAGCACAGAAGCCAGACTTCCCACCTTCTGCACCTCATAGAGATCTTTGGTCCATACTTCCAGAGGGATAAAGAATAGAGAACACTCCAATGGAGGGGTTCAGGTCCTGAAACATTATGGCAGAGGAGGACCAAGAGGGGGCTGAATTGCTATGTGGAAAACTGAGAAATGTTACACATGTACAAACTACTATATGTTACTGTCAATTGTAAATCATTAATTAATCCCCCAATAAAGAAAAAAAGAGAAAAAAAATTCTCTGGTTTCCCTTAAAAAGTTAGAAATGTTCACCTCATGGGCCCTGATTTTTTGCCCAGCCGTCTTGCTCACAGTGAGTAATGACTTCCCCTTCAGACGAGGCATGTTGGAAGGCTTTTGAGTGTGTTGTCCTGTTTTAGGACCAGAATGAACAATGCTATCAAAGCTACAGGTGAAGTTGATTTGTTTATTTATTTGCTTACTCATTTATGTATTTAGTGCCTTATAGTTCAAATGATGACCAGACAGTGACCTAATCAATGATTCTGGCTTATATATTTAATTCATTACAGGCATGAACCCCGAAAGGCACGCAAAGCCAGCCAGGGTGCCCACAGGAAGGCGCCCCAAAGCTGGAGCTGCTTATGGTAATGTGACATATAGCTCAGAGCCTAGTTGTGTCAGGTGGGGTGGCCAGGGCTTTTTGTTCTCTGTTCCCAGAATTAACAAGTGCCCACCCCCTACCTCCCTTTGTGAATAGTCAATGAGCACCCCCTGGAAGGCAATACTTCCAAATGTCAAATTGTCAGTGAGGAAAGGTTTGCACAGTAAGTGTGAACGGATCTGAGTGGCTCCGAGGCAGGATGGTTAATCTTTTATTAACAGTCCTTACTTTCTAGTTCATATTAACCTTATCATACCCCTTGATTGGATCTAACTAAGGGCAAGTGAAGGAGGCCCCTTTATTTTTTGCTTTTAAATAATGTAACAGGAACCCATGATGCTGATGCAGCCCTTTCAGAGTGGGTTTTTCTCATGGTAATGAGGAAGATTCCTTGGTTTCTGTGGATGTGAATTATGGCACATATACTCCAAATTGTTCCTTTACTCTGTCACACACACACACACACACACACACACACACACCCAACAAAGTAGATTGTTCCAGTTTTGCAGGTGAGTATATGGCTGAGTATATGTCAGTGGTTCACCTGATGGGTGGGTGTACAGTCTAAGGAGTATTGAAACCAAGACTAGGTCTCCTAACTCCTGTGCCACCATATGCCACTATATTTCCCTTGCTCTCCTTTAAGGTTTTCCTAAATTCAAAATAACAGCAATCAGAAAGGGAACTGATACAATAAAAGTACAGATAGATAGTGGTTACATTTAGAGTGGAGGCAAGGAGTATGATTGACAGCATTTTTCTACAGAGTTTTTCTTAACTAGAGGGTGGTTTCTTCTACCATTCTAAATTATAAAGTGAAGATGGGGAAGATAGCATAATAGTTATGCAGAAAGACTTGCATGTCTGAGGCTCCAATACTCCAGGTTCAACACCCCTTCACCACCACCACAAACCAAAGCTGACCAGTGTTCTGGAAAAGCAAACAAACACAAAAGCACCTGGACTATGATCAGAAATCCAAGTCAATTCAGATCTTTTGTTTGCTCTAAGGTTCAGGTTTGCTGCACAGATCACAGTGTCAGAAGCCATGATTTAGGTGTGAATTTCCTCAGCGGAGAGTGTGGTGTCCATTTTCTCAGACAATGTTTTTATCCAGCTGAGCCTAGATATCAAGCTCAAGCAAAAACTACCATAGTCATGGGGCCCTAGAAATATGCCTAAAATGGTCTTCAGAGCTTTCTTCAAGCCTAAGATCCCTAATCTCATCTGCTCTGTTCCTACTTTTAAGTTCCTGCTCATTAACCATTTAGTCTCACTTTATGTCCTACCACCAACTTGCAGACACTACCAGGATTCTACCCTGACTTCTCTGGGCAGACAACTTCATCAATCTGTCCTGGAATCTCAACCCCACTAGGGAAAGATAGAGACAGGCTGGGGGTGTGGATTGACCTGCCAATGTCCACATCTAGTGGAGAAGCAATTGCAGATGTCAGGACTCCTAAGTTCTGCACCTCAAAAAAACTTTGATCCATACTCCCAGTGGGGCAGAAGTGATAGGAGGGAGAGAATAAGAGTGCTCTGAACACTAGCTCCATCAGGTCTGAGAGAGGGGATGGGGGGGAGAAGAGAGGACAAAAAGGGGAGAGATATTTCGATGTAGTAATAGGGTTATGTGTGGCTTGGAGGGGAAGAGAGGATTGGACGTGGAAGAAAAAGGGGACAATTATGTACAAATGTAGACAGATAGTTGTAGAGATGACAGTTAACCTATGTCTGCAACCTTGGGAGAATCATAGTGGTTTGCAATGGAGGGACTTGGGATTCAGAACTCTGGTGGGAATGGTGTAGAATTATACCTCTGTTGACATGTAATTTTGTAAATCAATACTGACTCGCTAATTAAAAAAAAACAGATTTTCACCATTGAATATGATGTTGGCTGTAGGTTTGCTATATATGGACTCTACTATCTTGAGGAATTTTCCATCTATTGCCTTTCTTTTTTGTAGTGTTTTGATCATAAAAGGATGTTGGCTTTTGTCAAATGCTTTCTCTGCATCTATTAATATAATCATGTGGTTTTTGGTCTTGCTTTTATTGATGTGGTGGGTCACGCTGACTGATTTACATATATTAAACCAACCTTGCATCCCTGGGATAAGCCCTAATTGGTCATGACGAACAATCTTTTTAATATACTGCTGTATCCAGTTGGCAAGAATTTTGTTCAATATTTTAGCATCTATGTTCATCCTCTGATGAACATATATTGGTCTACAGTTTTCTTTTGTTGTTGTATCTTTGTCTGCTTTTAGTATTAAAGTAGTGTTGGCTATATAGAAGCTGGAAGGGAGTACTCCTGTGTTTTCAATCTTTTGGAAAAGTTTTAAAAGTAGAAGTATCAACTCCTAAAGGTTTTGTAGAATTCATTTGTAAAACCATCTGACCCAGAACATTTACTCTTGGGGAGGTTTTTGATAAGTTTTTAAATTCCTTTGGCTGTGATTGGCATGTTCATATTTTCTAGTGGCTCTTTGCTTAATTTTGGAAGTTTGTAGGTATCTAGGAACTTGTCCATTTCTTCCAGGTTCTCTAGCTTGGTGGCATATAGTTGTTCATAGAAGCCTCGCATGATACATTGGATTTTGGTGGTCTCTGTTGTGATATCTCTTCTTTAATTTACAATCCTATTTATTTGAGTCTTCTCCCTTTTTTGTTTTGTGAGTCTGGCTCAGGGCTTGTTAATTTTGTTTACTCCTTTGAAGAACTAACATTTAGCTTTGTTGATCTTTTGTAAGATGTGTGCTCACCTAAGTGCACACCACCCAGCCCCCTTCGTTGGTCTTTTGTATCATTCTCTTATTTTCAATGTTACTTATTTCTGCCCTGATTTAGTTATTCCAGTCTTCCTCGTTGCTTTAGGGCTCCTTCATTCCTCTTTTTCTAAGTCTTTATGGTGTGCAGTCAGGTTGTTTATTTGAGCTTTTTTCCCCCCTAATGTGTTCTTGTACGGCTATGAACTTCCCTCTCAGTACTGCCTTAGCTGTATCCCAAATAATTTAATAGCTTCTGTCTTCATTTTCATTGACTTCTCATTTTGATTTCTTTCTTAATTTCCTTGACTTAGTAGTTGCTAAAGTAGTGTACTGTTGAGTTTCTATATTTTCGGATTTTTACTTTTTGTTTATTGTAGTGCTAATGTAGTTCTACTGTGGTCTGAGAAGATTCTTGGAATGATTTCAATGCTCTTGAATTTGTTGACACTGTTTTTGTGGCTTAACATATGGTCCGTCCTTGAGAATGACCCATGTGGACTTGAATAAAATGTGTATTCCAGTTTCTTGGGGTAAATGACTTTGAAAAATGTCTAGTGGTTCTAGCTTATTTATATCCTCATTTAGCTCCTTCAGTTCTTTATTGATTTTCTGCCTGGATGATCTGTCAAGTTGAGAAAGTAGGGTGTTGAAATCCCCTACTATTACTGTGTTGCTGTTAGTATATTGCTGTAGCTCTTTCAGTAGATGTTTGATACATTTAAATGGACTCTCATTGGGTGCATAGATGTTAATAATCATTAAGTCCTCTTGATTGACTGATCATCTGAGCATTAAGTAATGACCATACTTATCTTGTTAAAATTTTATTTATTTTAAGGTCTATCATGTCAGGTATGAGAATAGCTGTTCCTGCCCTTTTTTGTGGCCCATTGGTTTGTATGGTAGTTTTCCATCCTTTCACTTTGAGTCTGTTTGTCTTGTTGAGTTAGGTGAGATTCCTGCAGACAACTTATGGTTGGGCTGTGTTTTCTGTTCCATCTTCCTACTCTGAGCCTGTTTTTAAAAATTAATTATTATTTTTTATTTATAAAAAGGAAACATTGACTAAACCATAGGATAAAAGTGGTACAACTCCACACAATTCCCACCACCAGATCTCTGTATCTCATCTCCTCCCCTGATAGCTTTCCTATTCTTTAACCCTCTGGGAGTATGGACCCAAGGTCATTGTGGGATGCAGAAGGTAGAAGGTCTGGCTTCTGTAATCGCTTCCCCACTGAACATGGGCGTTGACAGGTCGAACCATACTCCCAGCCTGTATCTCTCTTTCCCTAGTGGGGCAGGGGATCTGGGGAAGCAGAGCTCCAGGACACATTGGTGGGACTGTCTGTCCAGGGAAGTCTGGTCGGCATCATGCTAGCATCTGGAACCTGAGAAGAGAGTTAACATATAATACTCTGAGCCTTTTAATAGGTGAAAAAGACAAAGAAAGAGACACCAAAATACTGCCCCACCATCTGTGGAGGTCCCCCAGTGCCTTTCACAAAGATCTTATGGGAGTCGGGCAGTAGCAGCAGCAGGTTAAGCACATGTGGCACAAAGCACAAAGACGGCGCAAGGATCCCGGTTCGAGCCCCCGGCTCCCCACCTGTAAGGGAGTCATTTCACAGGCGGTGAAGCAGGTCTGTAGGTGTCTGTCTTTCTTTCCCCTTCTCTGTCTTCCCTTCCCTCTCCATTTCTCTTTGTCCTGTCTAACAACAACACCAATAACAACAACAATAATAACTACAACAACAACAACAAAAAAAGGGCAACAAAAGGGAAGAAATAAAATAAATAAAAAGATCTTATGGGGTTAAAATCCAAGGTCTAATGCACAGCAAAGCATGTACCCCACTGAGTGAGCTATCCCTCCTCTGGCCCTGCAAAATTCTGTTTGAATTCCTGCCATTGTTCTTGGTCCAGATAATAAAGCAATGAACAACACAGACAAAATCCTTATCCTCAGAACACTTGAGTTCTAGTGGAAAGAGGCAAATAATCTCAATTAAAGAAAGTAAAAGGCTTGCAAGATAGCTCACCTGGGGAGGCTGTCTGCTTTATCGTGTGCATGGCCTAGGTTCAGCCCAGGCCCCACTGCACTGGGGTAGCTTTGGTGATACGGTGCTTTCCCCTCTGTTTCTCTACCTCTGTCATGCTCTTTCTTTAAAGCTTTTTCAAACTTTAAAGCTTTATTCAAACTTTATTTTTAAAGCTTTATTCAAACTTAATTTTACTTTCTCTTTCTTTTCTTTTCTTTTTTTTTTTTTTGCCTCCAGGGTTATCACTGGGGTTCAGTGCCAGCACTACAAAACCACTGCTCAGGGGGGCCTTTTTTTTTTTTTTTTTTTTTTTACATTTTATTGGATAGAACAGAAATTGAGATGGGAAGGGAAGATGGAGAGGGGTGGGAGAAAAATAAGCACCTGCAGATCTACTTCACTGCTTATTAAGTGACCCCTGCAAGTGGGGAGCCAGGGTCTCAAACCAGGTTCCTAGTGTGGATCCTTGCACTTTGTACTATGTGCACTTAACCGGGTGTGCTACCACCCAGCCCCCTTGTCATTATCTTTCTGAATGAAAAAGTTGGCCTGGGAAGTGCAACAACAGCAATCTCAGTCTCTCTCTCTCTCTCTCTCTCTCACACACACACACACATACACACACACAAGAAAAAGAAAGAAAATAGAGATGTAATATAGACTGCATATTTTGGAGAAAAAAAAAAAGGTATTTGAGCAGACTTGAAGAAGATGAACGGAAGGGCTTTGCTGACTTCTCTAGAGGAAGGAAAAGAGCTCCCACCCAGAATACAACCAGTAAGTGTTGGGCTCCCTGAAGCGCCTCCCCAGAGAAGATGGAAAACAGCTAAGAGAATCTGGCCAGCTAAGAGAATCTGGCCAGAGCAGCAGGTGATGAGGTCAGAAAGATAAAGGGAGGCAGCAGACCATTTAGAATTCTGTCCGATTTTTTAGGATCTGTGGCTTTGACTGTGATTAGGTGGGAAATACAGGAAAGGATGGATTTGATTTACCAGAATGCTTCAGACTGCTAGACTGAGAAGGGAAAGGGGCAGGTGTAGAAGACAGGCTAATTAGGAAGCTATGCAATCATGTCTACTAGAAATTAATCAGACTCTTGGTTTGCCTACAAAAAGAGAAAAAATGTACTTGCAGAATACACATAACATACTAAGTGAACTTATTTTTTCTGATGGTTAAATTGAAAGAAAAAAATATATTGGCAGGTACTCTGCTACTGTCCCTTCTTCAGATGCAGTGGAAATAGAGTCCGGGGAATTAGGGCTCCAAGAATCCCCCCCCCCAATCAGCTTATGATTCTAGCAAGGTTTGACCAGTGTGATTACAAATGAAACTTTAAAGTTTAGACTGTCCTCTCACATTTCCCGTTTACCTGATGAGGTATTAGAAACACAGATTCTTGGGTCTTTCAGTAAGCATGAAAGTCCAGGGACTTTGTGCAAGAACGTGCGAGGATTCCTATGACACGATAAACGGGAAAACTATCAATATTTAAACTTTATTTCCCTACCTCTGGTACACCTTTGGGATTTGGGGGGTAACCTGGAAAGAATTGTAGGGCCAAAGAGACCGACAGGTGGCGCCACATGACCGTGCAGTAAAGCACGCGTCCCCTCGGGAGAAGCGAGAGGCGCTGAGTGAGCGGGTCGGGACAGTGATACGGCCTCAGTGCAACTGCTTATTCTGGGCGGAACAGCCTGCAGGAGCAGAGGGAGGGAGAGCCGCAGATCTCCTGGCTTTTTTTTAGGACAGTGTGCATCTTACGCTGCCCCTACTCGGCTTCTCCTCTGCTAGGGCAGGAAGGTGCAGCGCTCTGCACTTGTACTGAGAACGAGTCGACAGCACAAGGCGGCGAGTCCTGGCTGCTCAGTGCTGCAGGAGTTTGATGCATGCCTGTCAGCCCAGGCGCCAGTATCTACTAAAGACCCTCCGGGTGTGCGGGGACGACAGAAAGCCCGCCTTATTGGCCGCCGGGAGCTAGGCCCCGCCCCTACCTTACAGCTCTCCTCTTTGATTGGCTCTTGGGTCCCAACTGCACACACCCCCTTCTCTCGCACATACACAAGAGTCACGCGCCTTTCGGTAGGAAACTTGGCCTGCAGAGGCGACCGGCGGCCCTCATCGCCCCGCCCATTCACCTTACCATTGGCCCGTGGCGCCACTCGCGACCACGCCCCATTCCAGCCCCCTGGCTGGGAGGGCGGGCATTCGTCCACGATTGGCTGGCTGGCCTGCCTCTCGCGGGAGCGGCTGGCCGCTCCCCCCACCCCCTCCTCCCTCCCGCTAGCCTCGAGGTTTCTCTGCTGGACGAGGCCGAGTCTGTGTCAGTCAGAGAGGCGGACTGCAGAGAAAGGAGACAGGCGCTCTGTTGCAACCTCGCCCCGAGGCCAGTGCCCGTGCCCGCGGCGCTGGGTGGGAAGGATGCCGCTGCAGCTGAGGCAGCCCCCTTATGATTGGCTGTGGCTCTTGTGAACCCGAAGTAAAGATGGCGGGCGGGCAGGCAGCCGCCGCACTGCCCACTTGGAAGATGGCGGCGCGCCGCAGCCTCAGCGCCCGCGGCCGGGGGGTCCTGCAGGCGGCGGGGCGGCTGCTGCCGCTGCTACTGCTGATCTGCTGCTGCGGCGCGGGCGGCTGCGCGGCGGCGGGCGAGAGCGAGGAGACGGTGATCATCGGACTGCGGCTGGAGGACACGAACGACGTGTCGTTCATGGAAGGAGGGGCGCTGCGGGTGAGCGAGCGGACTCGGGTCAAGCTGCGGGTGTACGGCCAGAACATCAACAACGAGACCTGGTCCCGCATCGCCTTCACCGAGCAGGAGCGGCGGCCCCACAGCCCGGGCGAGCGCGGACTGGGGGGACCCGCGCCGCCGGAGCCGGACAGCGGCCCCCAGCGCTGCGGCATCCGGACTTCGGACATCATCATCTTGCCCCACATCATCCTCAACCGCCGGACTTCGGGCATCATCGAGATCGAGATCAAACCTCTGCGCAAGATGGAGAAGAGCAAGTCCTACTACCTGTGCACGTCGCTGTCCACGCCCGCCCTGGGCGCCGGCGGCCCGGGGACCGCGGGGGGTGCCGTCGGGGGCAAGGGCGGCTCGGGGGTGGCGGGGCTGCCGCCGCCCCCCTGGGCCGAGACCACCTGGATTTACCACGACGGCGAGGACACCAAGATGATCGTGGGCGAGGAGAAGAAGTTCTTGCTGCCCTTCTGGCTGCAGGTGATCTTCATCTCCCTGCTGCTGTGCCTGTCGGGCATGTTCAGCGGACTCAACCTGGGCCTCATGGCCCTGGACCCGATGGAGCTGCGCATCGTGCAGAACTGCGGCACCGAGAAGGAGAAGAATTACGCCAAGCGCATCGAGCCGGTGCGCCGCCAGGGCAACTACCTGCTGTGCTCGCTGCTGCTGGGCAACGTGCTGGTCAACACCACGCTCACCATCCTGCTCGACGACATCGCGGGCTCCGGCCTCGTGGCGGTGGTGGTGTCCACCATCGGCATTGTCATCTTCGGGGAGATCGTGCCCCAGGCCATCTGCTCCCGCCACGGCCTGGCCGTGGGGGCCAACACCATCTTCCTCACCAAGTTTTTCATGATGATGACCTTCCCGGCTTCTTACCCGGTCAGCAAGCTGCTGGACTGCGTCCTGGGCCAGGAGATCGGCACCGTCTACAATCGGGAGAAACTGCTGGAGATGCTCCGGGTCACCGACCCCTACAACGACCTCGTCAAAGAGGAGCTGAACATCATCCAAGGGGCGCTGGAGCTCCGCACCAAGACGGTGGAGGACGTGATGACCCCGCTCCGGGACTGCTTCATGATCACAGGCGAGGCCATCCTGGACTTCAACACCATGTCGGAGATCATGGAGAGCGGCTACACCCGCATCCCGGTGTTTGAGGGCGAGCGCTCCAACATCGTGGACCTCCTCTTCGTCAAAGACTTGGCCTTCGTGGATCCCGACGACTGCACGCCCCTGAAAACCATCACGAAGTTTTACAATCATCCCTTGCACTTTGTTTTCAACGACACCAAGTTGGACGCTATGCTCGAGGAATTTAAGAAAGGTGGGAGATCCTGGTATCTTTCATTGGCTTGCTCTCTCTCTTTCTCTCTCTCTCCCTCTCTCTCCGTCCTCCTCCCTACTTGAGCCCTCAGACCAACCCCCCAAGGCGAGTTGACCGGAATTTCTCCTTCTTGCTCTTAATTGCAAAGTTGAAAGGGTGGCGTGGATTTGGGGAAGGATTGAACTAGGGAGCGCTTCTAGGTTCTCTGAAAGCACTGGACGGCCGCCGCTTGCTTCTCCATATGCGTGTAGGAAGCAGGCTTGCTAAAGTCTGCGCCACAGGCCCCCGGGAGCCCCCAGCAGGGCTGGGTGTGGGGGTCTGGTCGCCGCGGTCTGCTGCTGCATCATCGCTTGGCTTCTGAGTGGGTAGGTGAAAGGCGCCGGCCCATGCCGAGCTGTGCCTTTTGGTTGACTTGTATTAACAGCACGCATGGGGTTGGGTGTGTGTGTAAATATCAGTAGCTTTTCTTAAAACGAATAGAGCCTTTCTCGCCTGATTCTCAGAGGCTGGGAAGGGCATTTTCAGTAGCTTTAGTTTCTAATTGTCCCGGCTTGAGTGAGGTCTGGCTTTGACCATAGGAGAAAGAGGTATAAAGTAGGTTTATCAACAAATAATAATAGTAAATAAAAATAGCAGGATCCACTCATTTGAATGTGACTGGCCTTAGCTTAAAAAAAACTTTTTTTTTAAAACTAGAATTAGTTATTAACGTGTAAGTTGGAAAAACAAGAGAGGTCAGTTAACTGCTTATGAGGCTACAGAGTGTTTTAACTCTGATTGTGTATTTATATATACTGGACAGCAAGTGAAGTTTCCCCAGCCAAGAGTGGTTTTGACAGAGAGTTGTTTTTTTTTTTTTTTTTAAACAGTGGGATAAGTTAAATTCCACAATTGCAGTGTATGTATTTCTTATTTAAAAGGCTTTCTATATATCTATTTTTATTATTTTTTCTTAACCTTATCACCTGTTACACTAAATGGAAGCATTTCTTCAAGTCAGGGCTCACTGTTCCAGGAAGTTTTAAGAGGAAAAAGAAGTGCAGAAACTGAAGTGCTTACCTTCCTTGAATCATGATAGTTTTCTACTTCTTTGGCAAATAATAGTCAGGTAAATGGTAACTCATAATTATTACTGGAATCCTGTCTTTATGAAGCTTTCCAGTAAATAGCTAGTGTTACTTGACAATTGAGAGATGCTAAGCATATAGTTGCTGTGATGTTACTGTATGTGCATATGTTAAAATGTGTATGTCCCTTAATGAATGAGTTGTCAGTCCTGAAAATGTAATTTTTCCTGCAAATAAAGTCTCCATCCTCGGCCTTTCCATTGAAAACTGTCATGTGTAAGCGGTGACCATTCACTCCATGTAATGAAATGAACATATGCATATATACATGGTTGTCCTAATTGCATTTTCTATGCTACATTGTGTTTTTTCTGGAACAGGGTAACATTGCAGTAATTTTCAGATAAAGGAATAGAGCAGAATGTGCATTGGAGATGGGCAATTTGCATTTAAAAGCAAAGAGAGTCTTCTAGATTCTTAAACGGTGAACAGAAAATGACCATTATCTCTAGGTGACAGAGTTTATTTTGAGGGTGCCACTATTTTTCACTACTAAATTGTTAATTAGAGCATCTCATTAGTCTCTTCTTTCATTCTGCAGTAATATTAAAGACAACTTGAAATGCCTTTGACATACTTTCTTGTCTGTTGCTCGTCCCAGTATTAATACAGTTTTTTGTTTTTTGTTTTACAATTGGGGTGGGGGTTTGCACATTTGTTGATGGATTGCTAGCATTAGTTAATGTTTTATTCTCTGCTCAAGTCTCTCCTTCACTTATGTCTTTTTTTTTTTTTTTGAGAAGTTAGATCTTTACCTGACAGCTCACTAATTTTACCCCTTACTCAAAATTGCATTATTTTGAAATTTGTTTCAGGTTGTCCTTGAGCAGTTTTTTTTAATGATTGGTTTAATTTCATGAAGAACTTGCTCCACCCTTCATAATGACTTCTCAGTATTTTCTCTGAAATGTGTTTTTTTTTTAATATTTATTTTTATTTATTTCCTTTTGTTGCCCTTGATGTTTTATTGTTGTGGTTATTGTTGTCATTGTTGTTGGATAGGACAGAGAGAAATGGAGAGAGAAGGGGAAGACAGGGGGAGAGAGAAAGACAGACACCTGCAGACCTGCTTCACCGCCTGTGAAGCGACTCCCCTGCAGGTGGGGAGCCATGGCCTCGAACCAGGATCCTTACGCCGGTCCTTGCGCTTTGTGCCACCTGCGCTTAACCCGCTGTGCTGCCGCATGACTTCTCACTTTTTTTTTTTTTTTTTATGCCACCAGGGTCATTGCCGGGGCTGGGTACTGGCACTAGGAATCCACTGCTCCTTGTGACCATTTTTTCTTCTTCTTCTTCTTCCCTGTTTTTTTTTTTTCTTTCTTTCTCATTTTTATTGGAACAGAGAAAAATTGAGAGAGGATGGGGAGACAGAGAGAGGGAGATTAAGATAGACACCTGCAGATCTGCTTCTCTGCTCATGAAATAGACCCTCTGCAGGTGGGGAGCAGGGACTCGAAACTGGGTCCTTGCACTTGCTAATATGTATGCTTAACTGGGTGTGCTGCCGTCTGTGTCCTCCACTTTTTTTTTTTTATTTTTTTTAACTAAAGCATTGCTCAGCTCTGGTTCATGTTGGTATGGAGGATTGAACCTGGGACTTTGGAACCTCAGGTATGGGAATCTCTTTGTATAACCTTTAAGCTATCTATCCCTCTCCATTTTTTAATTTGTAATTTTTTTATTTATAAAATGGAGATATTGACAAGACCTTGGGGTAAGAGGGGTACAATTCCACACAGTTCCCACCACCAGAACTCTATCCCATCCCCTCCCTTGAAAACTTTCCTATTTTTTATCCCTCTGGAAGTATGGACCCAGGATCTTTATAGGGTGTAGAAGTTGGAAGGTCCGGCTTCTGTAATTGCTTCCCTGCTGAACATGGCATTGGCAAGTTGATCCTTACTCCCAGCCTGCCTCTCTCTTTCCCTAGTGGGGCAGAGGGTTGGAGAGGTGGGACTCCAGGACACATTGGTGGGGTTGTCTGCCCAGGGGTGTCAGGTTGGCATAATGGTAGCATCTGGAACATGGTGGCTGAAAAAGAGTTAAGATATAAAGCAGAACAAATGTTGACTAATCATGAACCTAAAGGTAAGAATATTACAGATGAAAATTTGGGGGTCTCTATTTTGGAGAAAGCTAGTAGGTCTATTTTAGGGGCCCATGGCTTTACTAGTTTTTGCCTGAGCCTGACAGCTAGCATGCAGGTGGACCCAAGGTTTTATCTAGGGAGATGGTGTCAGAATTGGAAGAAGGACTAGAAAGCTGGATCAGGGAAGAGAATAGTTCCCAGATATGGGAAAAGTATAAATACTGTTGACTGTAAACCCCATGGATTTGATCTGGGGGTCCATATTCAGCACAGGAGCCTGTGTAACCTCTGCATCCCTGTAGGGCTGAGCTCACACTCTGTGGTCACAGCTAGGGATATTCCAGGCTGCACTAATTTCAAGACCTATTTTCCTTGAGTGGTAGAGTATGTTGCCCAACCTCCCTTCGGACAATCGAACAGTTCCTACCATTGTTGATCCATGTTGAGGGCAAGGTCCATAGGGGCCCATAGAGGGGTCCATTATGTTGTTTCTGATGGAGATGACCAGTGGTCATGGAGAGGGTCTGTTAGAGGTCTAGGCCCATCATGTCTGTGTGGGAATCCCAGGACTCCCAGGGCCCCCAAATGATCCGCCTCCATTTTTTTGATTCTGTCGTGAACTAATGTGAGTAGCCAACCTTCTGTGAATAGTAAGGTTTCCCTCTGTTGAATAATGGTGCATGGGATGACTTGAAGGCATTTCTTCCTCCGACTTCCTTTTTCTTCCAACAATACCAACTGCAACTTCTTCAAATTGGGTAGATCATTAAACTTAAAGTTCTTATTGAAAATTCTCCTATTTCAAGAGTGTTTGCACTGAAGCATTTTCTGTATATAGCTGTTCAGATTATTTATTGAGGAGGGGGCAAAGTTTCTGTCATGTGAAAAGAAATGAAAAGCTACTTTAAACTAGGTCTTTCATCTTTTTGCATGGCTACTAAGAAACTCTTAGCTTTACTGAAGTTGAAAGATAAGTAGTGGGAGTCGGGTCTTAAGGCAGCGGGTTAAGCGCACGTGGTGCAAAGCACGAGGACCCCGGTGTAGGGATCCCGGTTCGAGCCCCAGCTCCCCACCTGCTGGGGAGTCACTTCATAGGCGGTGAAGCAGGTCTGCAGGTGTCTGCCTTTCTCTCCCCCTCTCTGTCTTCCCCTCCTCTCTCCACTTCTCTCTGTCCTATCCAACAACGACGACATCAAGAACTACAACAATAAAACAAGGGCAACAAAAGGGAATACATAAATAAAATAAATATTTTTTAAAAAAGAAAGATAAGTAGTGGGGCTGGATGGTGGCTCACCTGGT
This sequence comes from Erinaceus europaeus, assembly GCF_950295315.1. NCBI lineage: Eukaryota > Metazoa > Chordata > Mammalia > Eulipotyphla > Erinaceidae > Erinaceus > Erinaceus europaeus. The sequence goes on along the minus strand of NC_080175.1, from coordinate 25,610,041 downwards.
TGAGCACACATGTTACAGTGCACAAGGACCCAGGTTCGAGCCCTTAGTCCCCACCTGTAGGGGGAAAGCTTTGCAAGTGGTGAAGCAGTGCTGCAGGTGTCTCTCTGTCTCTCTCCCTCTTGATCTCTCCCTTCCCTCTCATTTTCTGGTTGTCTCTATCCAATAAATAAAGAAAAGAAAAATTGAAAAAAAAAATTGAAAGCTAAGTAGTGATGCTGATTTTACGGGTAATTTATGATTATTGTTATTTATTTACTCTGTACCAGCTGCAGAGCTACATACTTCATATGAACCACCTTGTTTCAATTTCATGATGGCTGGGTGAGGCACTATCTCCAGTTTATAAATTAGGAAATTGAGGCTTAGGGTAAATGACCTGTTTAATGTCACAGTGTAATTTGTGATTTCAAACTTTCTCTCAGATCTATGTGGCCAGAGAACTTGATTCCTTAACCAAATTCTGTTATGCTGGTTGACTTGATCCTGCTTTTACGTTTTTGCTTTAAGTATGAAGCTGATCTCTTGTCACAACTTTGGCTTGGAGCTTGGTGGACTACAGATACAGAAATACATTTAAACAGAGATATGACTTTAAACATAGTGTTTGTAGCTTGGGGGAACACTCAGGAATAGAGCCCCTGCTTTGCATGTCAAGCAGTGTATTTATGGTTGGCGCCCAGAACTCACACTGCTCTGCAGAAATATTAGTGTGCCTACTTTGCTATTTAAATGAATACATTTTGGCCTATTGGTCCTAAATTTAAACAATTCTAATTCCAGTTGTTCTGCACCAATTATCAGGATTCACTTTGATCGTTGCACACTATTATAGTGTCCAATGGGCTACTTTTATGGATTAATCTGCAACTGTTTTCTTTAAAGATTTATTATTTATTTCCAATACAGGCAGAGAGAAATATTGGGTTTTCAGATAACTCATGACACATTTTTTTTTTTTTTGTATAAAAACTGAGAAATACATCATGACTTTCCCAACAATCTAATAGAGAGGGCAGAAAAACAGAGACACCTACAACACTGTTCTACCATTCATGAAGCTCCCGCCTGAAGGTGGGGGTTGGGGACTTAACCCCAGGTCCTTGCACATGGTAACGTGTGCAATCTGCCAGGTGTGTCTCTTCCCCAACACCTACATTTTTTTTAAAGTAATTGTTAAATATGTTGTAATATTCCAATCCTACTTTCCTTCTTACCTGTTTCTGTTATAGGGGTGACTCAAACTCAGTTTTGTGCTTTTTTCTTTTTTTTTTTTTTTTTCCCTCCAGGGTTATTGCTGGGCTCGGTGCCTGCACCATGAATCCACCGCTCCTGGAGGCCATTTTTCCCCCTTTTTGTTGCCCTAGTTGTTGCAGCCTCGTTGAGGTTATTATTGTCATTGTTGACGTTGCTTTGTTGTTGGATAGGACAGAGAGAAATGGAGAGAGGAGGGGAAGACAGAGAGAGGGGGAGAGAAAGATAGACACCTGCAGACCTGCTTCACCGCCCGTGAAGCGACTCCCCTGCAGGTGGGGAGCCGGGGGCTCAAATCGGGATCCTTACGCCGGTCCCTGCGCTTTGCGCCACGTGCGCTTAACCCACTGCGCCACCGCCCGACCCCCGCTTTTTTTTTTTTTAATATGTTTTTTAATGAGAGGAGGAGATAGAGAAATAGAGCACCACTGTCACATCAAATGCTAAGAATTAAACTCAGGACCTCATGCTTACAAATCCAGTGCTCTAACCACTGTACTACTTCCCAGGCTGCAGTTTTCAGTTTTAATTTTGATTTTACTTACATTTAGGTGTCATCTGTATAATAATTGGTACCCAGTGAGCATCCTTAACTGCTCTTTCCCTCTGTCTTCATGCAGCAAACTTTCTTTTGTTAGTTTTGTTTATAAATCTAAGTCAAAGAATGAAAGTCAGTCCCACTAGAGGATTGCAAGAAATTTAGAAGACCTCTCTAAAGCAAAACATTATCAAGAAATGAAAAACTGAATTAAAATTTTCCACCTTTGTGTGCAGAAAAGACCCCAAAACTTTCCTAAGAGTACATTGGGACTCCTCTTGACTCAGCTGACTATACCTGCTGTTGACTTTGAAGAATTAGCAACTAGTTATTATTTGTACTATTTTTCCTTTTAGCTTTGTAACTGTTGCTGCACAATATTTTGGAGTTTTTTGTTTGTTTGTTTTGTTTTTTTGCCTTTGTTTCTAGGGACTTAGCCAGGCCCATTTCCTAGTTTGTTTCCCATTGTTTCATTTTTCTTAGCTAGGAAGAAGTAGGATCATCAGGTAATGATGTTCTTTGGGCAAAGACCAGCACAGTTTCACTTAATACACAGGTCTATTACTGGGTGGTGGCTCAGCAGTAGAGTAAGACTCACAAGTGTAAAGTCAGTGGTCCCTAGCACTGCATGCCCCAGAGTGATGTTCTAGTTCTCAGTCTCACTGCCTTGATAATTAAGGGGGAAAAAAATGGGTATATGGTTCTCTATGCATGTTTCCAAACAAATCTTTTTCTATTAGTATACTGAAAGCTTAATATTAAAAAACCTTTCTATTCCCATCAAAGTGTTCCACACACCTAGAATACAAAGGAATATTTTCCTGGTGTTTGGAAGGTATGAGTGGTGTGAGTGGTAGCAGGTAGATAAGTTTGTTTCTGTGAACTCATACATTTATTATTTTATATGGTAACACATGCAGAATAGTTATAATTGTGCCTGTTTTTTGAACATCACTATGCAATATCCAGATAGTACAGAATTGGAGCTAGAAGGCAGGTAGCTTAAGAATCATCTGGTCTGCTGTGTGTGAAATTTCCCAGACAAGGATTATTTGGAAGTCATTCATTAAGTAGAACAGCGTGGGCCAGGCAAAATAGCTCACTTCAGTACTGTACTGCTTTGCCTGTGTGAGACCCAGGATTTAACTCAGACCCAGCCACAGTGAAGGAAGCTTCCGGGATGCGGTCTCTTTCACACTGTCTACCTGTTGATCTATATATAAATTAAAAAAGAAAGAAGAAAAGAATATCCTTACTCACTAAGAATAAACATTCTTATAAGAATAAAAAATAATAATGAGAACAAGACCTTACTCTGACTCCCTTGAACTGGAATCTTCAGGGAAGTGACTTTGGAGTCTATATTGTTAACAATCACCCTGAAGTAATTCTTATGGCTTGGTGAGTTTAGGAAGCAGTGGTTTAGTCAACTTCTTGAATAAAGAAAGTAAACCCTGAGAAAGAAAGGAAGAGGAGAACTTGAATTGACTTGTTCAGTAGAGCTACCCACCTATACCACTAGAACCCTGTGTCTGATTTGTAGAATAAAGTACTTTGCACTTCAACAAGCTGACCTATTGTCTAAATTGACTTGTACGTGAGAAAGCAAATATTCAGGCTTGTCGTTGGTTTATAGCTACCTTGTGATTTTGATGTCGATCTTATTTATTTCCTGAATTCAAGCTATCTTTGAAAGCCATTTCATTACGTAGAAAATCTGTCTGGGGGTGGGAGGGAAGTAGCATAATGGTTATTCAAAAAGACTCTCATGCTTGAGGGCTCCAAAGTCCCAGGTTCAATCTCCTACACCAACCTAAAGCAGAGCTAAGCAGTACCCTGGTTAAAAAATAATAAAAGTAATAAAATAAAAAAGAAAAAGAAAAGTTGGAATGTGTGTGCTCTTTAGCTTATTTTTGAGTTTCTGTATTGTATTAACTTCATACTAGGAAGGTATTTTTAGGGAGTGGGTCTTGATATCTAGGTAGCTTGAAGCCTCAAGTATTTGAACACAAGGTGAGTTTTTATTTTGAGTCATCTTAGTTTAAATATTCCTGGATGAATATCTAAATAATCCTTTGGGGCCGTTATGTGAGATCAATGGAAAAATGAGTTTGTGGCTGTGAGATGAAACTTCTTTTGCTTTTTTAATTAAAAAAAAAAAAGCTGATAGTACAGTTCTATGAATTTTCCATTGAAACATTCGTCAAAGCATTTCGAAGCATGTGTGCTATTATTCATGGATCTATGTACCTGTCACTTTCAGTACTCTTTAAAATAATGTAAGCTAAAGTCTTAACAGAGGAGCATGCCTGGTTTTGTTTTTTTTTTAAGATTATTTGTGTTACTAGGATCACTGGAGCCTTTTAGGTCAGGAGAGACTGTAGTTGAATACTGGCTCTGACTTAGTATGATCTGAATGAAACAGGAAAGGACCTTGTTTTGCTTTTTTTTCTTTCCTTTTAAAATGGGGATTACACACTGCCTCCTCTTTCTCCTTAAAAGGACTCAGAATTACTTAGATTCTAAAACTTTTGAATGACTATAAGCAGCCAGTAAATTTTAATTATTAGCAAATTTCAACACAAAAGATCTTTAGCCAGAGAAGCCCACAGAACAGATGGAGACAACATAATATTTTGTAGTTTTGTTTGCTTTAGAATTAAAACTGTTAAGAACAAACCAGACTAATGAGATGTTTACTTTAGTTACATATAAAGTTGTATATTTCTAAAGGGCCATTTCCTCTAAATGTGTATATATATGGATATATATATATATATATATCCTTTGATAGTGAACTTCAGTCCAGTAAAATTTATTAGGCATATAGAGGATACCTGTAGAATTGCCTTTCTTTCTTTTTCTTTTTTTTCTTTTTTTCTCTTTCTTAGAATATACAAACAAGAACCGTCAACTCCCCCAGTACTGAAAAAGGAAGAATTAAGAGCATTCCTTTTCTCAAGGTCATAGACACTGGAAACTCTAAAATGTATTAAGGGGCCTTAAGGGTCTCAAGGTTTGGGAGGGTTCCTAGGGAACTCATAACAAATGCTCTTTGTAGATGATATGATTATGAGGCTGGTTTAGAGGTTGATCGAGGCAGTGGGGATGCTAACACTCCCCTTGTTCACATTAGAGCTACCACTGATCATGAATACCACCATCATGATGTCAAGAACCTCCTTTCTTCGTACTTAACCATGAACCTTTGCTGGGAGACCTAGGTGGGAAAGTTTCTCCTTTTGAATAGACATCCTCTTGGGGGCATATAACACCTGCTAATGCAACTTTAAGAGCAGTGAATTCCAAGGTCGTGTGGTAGCGGGCGGGTTACGTGCACGTGGTGCAAAGCGCAAGGACCAGCTGTAAGAATCCCGGTTGGAGCCCCTGGCTCCCCACCTGCAGGGGGTTGCTTCACAGGCGGTGAAGCAGGTGAAGACACTTGCAGGTGTCTGTCTTTCTCTCTCCCTCTCTGTCTTCCCCTCCTCTCTCCATTTCTCTCTGTCCTATCCAACAACGACAGCAGTGACAACAATAATAATGACGGCAACAACAAAGGCAACAAAATGGAAAAAATGGCCTCCAGGAGCAGTGGATTCCTCCGAGCAGTGATAGGATAACCCTGGAGACAAAAAAAAGAAAAGAAGAGTGAATTCTTCCTGAATCAACTTTGGACAGGTAACTTACCCTCTTCAGTTTGGGGACTATTCTGGGATGGCTTACCTGGCAGAGGACCTACGTTCAAGCCCCTGGCCGACACATGGGAAGAACACCATGTGAAGGGGAAGTTTCACAAGTGGTGGATCAGTGCCATGGTGTCTCTCCTTTCACTGCCTCCTGAGTGTGTGTGTGTGTGTGTGTGTGTGTGTGTGTGTGTGTGTGTGTGTGTATAGAGTCCACTGAGAGTAGAGGAATCACTACAGGCACAGTTCCAGTGGGGAAAAATACACGAAATAATAAAATCAATAAGCCTCAGTTTGTTTTTTTTCCCCCGTAATGGGATCAATCCAAAATGGGAGGATGAGATATTTTCACATGGGGTCCTTGATAAGAATTTAAATGAGTGTCAAATTACTTCTAGTACTACCTGCAGTTTATCGCTCAGTTACATTTTGCGTTTACCAGAAGCTCTTTGTTGTTGTCTTTCTGCAGATTGGGATTGAGGTTTAAAAGAGGGGCATCTTAGGCCCTATGTTTGTTGTCGCGGTGCTTTTCTTTTCCTTCTGTCTTCTCTTCCTTCTTTCCTGCCTCCCCTCCTCCCTTTCTCAACTTCCTCCTTTCTCTCATTCTCTGTAGAATCAAATGTTTGATTTCATTGGTCCATGTGTTTGATTCAGGAAGAAAGACACAGACAGAAAGAGGGCCACCTCAGAGTTTTCCCTGATGCCTTGGTATTCCCATGCGGTACTGGGACTCAGACCTGAGCTCTGTGTATGGCAAGGCATGCACCCTACCTGATGAGCTATCTCTCTTGCCTTGAGTGTTGAGATCTTAAAAGTCACTATTGTAGATTTTTTCCCAAAAAAAAAAAATTGTGATTGAATTCTAGTCTCTACTGATTTTACTGATAGTTTCTGTTATTTGATGATATGGCTATATGCATATTTATCTTTTCAAGATAAACAGAATAATTGCTTAAACAGTCTACCCTCCTTAGAGTAAGAATACAAAGTTAAAAAAAAAAAGAAGAAGAATTTCTTTTTTCCTTAACTATTAAGTGAGTAGAAAAGGTAACAAAGCTGAGAAGAAACAAACACGTGGTCAGGGATTTTGGAAGCCCTTGAACAGCCAGTTTGAAGGAAAGTCTCAAATTACAGAGATAGAATCTTTTAATGTTGATTACATCAGAAGTATAAAAACAGTAATGTCTAAATAGCACATTTTTGTGCTTATAATAATGTAGATATTTATTCTACTTTTTTTTTTTTTTGGCCTCCAGGTTTATCAATGGGGCTTGATGCCTGCACTACTAATCCACTGCTCCTGGAGGCTATTTTTTTCCTTTTTGTTACCCTTGTTGTTTATCACTGTCGTTGTTATTGCTGTCGTTGTTGTTGGATAGGACAGAGAGAAATAGAGAGAGGAGGTGAAGACAGAGAGGGGAGAGAAAGATAGACACCTTGCAGACTTGCTTCTCTGCTTGTGAAGTGATCCCCCTGCAGGTAGGGTCCCGGGGGCTTGAACCAGGATCCTTGAGTTGGTCCTTGCCTTTGCACCATGTGCACTTAACCCACTGCACTACCGCCCAGCCCCCTGATTTATACTGCTTCTGTAAGATACCCAGGAGTCAAAAATGTCCTACCCTTTGGTTTGGTAGTTCTCCTGGAAATCTTAAATCATTGATACAATTTAAGAAAAGAAAAGAGCTATGCTGACTTTCCATGTAGCTTGGATATTGCCACATTGTCAATAAATAATAAAATAAAACCAGGGAGTTGGGCCGTAGCACAGTGGGTTAAGCGCAGGTGGCACAAAGTGCAAGGACTGGCGTAAGGATCCCAGTTCGAGCCCCGGCTCCCCACCTGCAGGGGAGTTACTTCAGGAGTGGTGAAGCAGGTCTGCAGGTGTCTGCCTTTCTCTCCCCCTCTCTGTCTTCCCCTCCTCTCTCCACTTCTCTCTGTCCTATCCAATAGCAACAACAATAATAACTACAACAATAAAACAACAATGGCAACAAAAGGGAATAAATAAATAAATATTAAAAAGAAAAGAAAAGAGAACCAGGTAATTTAAATGCATATTAACACTGTCAGGCAGACATGGAGGGAATTAAAAACATCATAGATGGGAGTCAGGCAGTAGTGCAGTGGGTTAAGCGCACGTGGCACTAAGCACAAGGACAGGTATAAGGATCCGGGTTCAAGCCCCCGGCTCCCCACCTGCAGGAGAGTTGCTTTACAGGTGGTGAAGCAGGTCTGCAGGTGTCTGTCTTTCTCTCCCCCCCTGTCTTCCCCTCGTCTCTCCATTTCTCTCTGTCCTATCCAACAACAACGACAACAACAACAATAATAACTACAACAATAAAAACAAGGGCAACAAAAGGAAATAAATAAAAATTAAAAAAACATCTTAGATATCAACTAATTGCACTCAGTTAGTGGAAGATTTGAAGATAACGTAGCAATATGTGGAAATTCATGCTTACTATTGTTCATGAATTATAGATGTGTAAAGAGATACATGCGTGCAGATTAGAAGGGAACATGAAGAAAGCAGAAATAGATGATTTTATTATTGAAGACAGGGCCACTGTAGTCAGTCTGTAAACATCTCTGTTAACTTTGTACTGTAATACACCTAGAAAGGAAATGCAAATCTGCTACAAATATTTCTTAGTCCTGATCTAGGGAAAACTGCCGTTTGCTTATCTTAGAGAACTCATGCTACTACATTTTCCTCAGGAACATTTTACAACTAAAAAAAAAAAGAGGTCCTTTTAAAAATACAGAATTGAGATATAATTCATATGCCATAAGCTTTACCCCCTCTAACTATACAAGTTGGCTGTTCTTAGTAAACTCAGAAACTTGTGCAAACTTTACTACTTTGAGAACATTTTCATTACTTCAAAAATAAACCCATGTCCACAAGCAATCACTTTCCGTTTCCTACTTCCCATGCCCCTGGAAACCATAATCTAACTTCTATCTTGATGGATCCTGGGCATATCATATATTGAGCTGTCAGAAAAGTCGTAATTCTTTTTTGCATAGGAAAACACAGACAGAATGTGTCATGACTTTTCTGACATCCCAGTAAATGAAATCACTTGTGATGTGGCCTTTTCTTTTTTTTTTTTTTTTAATTTCTTTACTGGGGAATTAATGTTTTACATTCAACAGTAAATACAATAGTTTGTACATGCATAACATTTCTCAGTTTTCCATATAACAATACAACCCCCACTAGGTCCTCTGGTGATGTGGCCTTTCATGTGTTTTTTTAAAAACAATTTTATTATCTTTACTTATTTATTGGATAGAGACAGCCAGAAACTGAGAGGAGGAGGGAAGCTAGAAAGGGAGAGAGACAGAGAGAGACACCTGAAGGCCTGCTTCACCACTCGCAAAAGCTTTGCCCTGTAGGTGGGGACCAGGGTCTCGAACCTGGGTCTTTGTGCACTGTCGCATGTGTGCTCAACCAGGTGCACCACTACCCGGCCCCTTTCACGTCTTATTTTCTTTCACTTAGTGTGTTTTCAAGGCTCATCCATGTTGAATACTTTCGATTCCTAGTTATGATTATCATATTCCTTTTAATGGCCAAATAATACTTATGTTGTGTTTATGCCATATTTTCTTTGTTCATTCATCAGCGGATGAACTGTTATTTAGACTGTTTTTTTATTTTTTGACACTTATAAATAATAACACCATGAATAGTGGTGCGAAGGTTTTTGTGTGAACACGGTTTTGAGTTCTCATGGGTATATGCTAAGGAGTAGGATTACTAGGTCATATGGTAACTTCTGAGCTTTTTGGTAAACTGCCTAACTTTTTTCAAAATGACTTCACCAGTGAGTGGCAAAATTAAATTAATGATTTTCAATTCCCATCAACACTATATGGGCAGGTAGGGATAGTTTGCCTTGTAGAGCACACGTTATCATGAGTGAGGACCTAGGATCTGGTCCTTGCATCACGTGGGAGTCCCATAAACGGTGCACAATCAGGTAGACTCCACAGTCAGTGCGATAACTTAGTGGAGTCCCTCCTTCCTTCCTTACCACTCGTTCCTATCCTAATAGAAAAGTTAGGCTGAAGGTCTTCAAAACACTCAAGGTTTATGTTGGCTTGATTTGCATTTCCATGATGTTCATTGTCATCTTTAGAGAAATGTTCAGATTATTTACATTTTTAATTGGGGAATTGTGTCCTTTTTAATATTTATTTATTCGCTTTTGTTGCCCTCGTTGGTTTATTGTTATAGTTATTCTTTTTGTCATTGTTGGATAGGACAGAGAGAAATGGAGAGAGGAGGGGAAGACTGAAAGGGGGAGAGAAAGACAGACACCTGCAGACCTGCTTCACCGATTGTGAAGTGACTCCCCTTGGGGAGGGGTGTGTGTGCTTGAACCAGGATCCTTATGCTGGTCCTTGCGAATTGCGCCACGTCCGCTTAACTGGCTGCGCTACCACCCGACTCCTGGAATTTTGTCTTTTTATAATAGAAGAGCTCTTTATGTATTCTGGATACTAGTCCCTTATCCTGTATATAATTTGCAGTCCATGAACTTTTTTTTTTACCTTCCTGCAAACTGAAAAAAAATTTTTTTGATGAGGTTCAGTTTATTTATACCCCCTTGTTTTAGTATTTCTTATTGTTCTAGTTAAGAAACCCTTGCTTAGTGGCTGGGTCCAATCATAACGTGCTAGGTCAAAGCTGGGTTGACGCTTGCAGGGGTCTGTGATGAGGTGTTGCGCCGCTATGTTCCATCGCTGGGGAGCCAGAGACGACCCGAACTGCCCCTGCGGCTCCAGACAGACTATGACCCACATAGTCAACGACTGCCACCTCTCCAGATTCAAAGGAGGTCTCGAAACTTTACATCAGGCTCAACCTGACGCTGTTGACTGGCTACGGAAGAAGGGCAAACGCTAGAAGAAGTGGCTGGGTGGTGGCATACTGGGTTGAGTACATACATTAGCATGTGTAAGGATCTGGGTTCAAGTCCCAGTACCCAGAGGGAAAGCTTCAGTAGGGGTGAAGCGGTGCTGCCATTGTTTCTTTTTCTCTCTCTCTATCTCCCCATTCACTTCTCAATGTCTCTGTCCTATCAAAAGAAATAGAGGAAAGTAGAAAAAAAGGAAGGAAGGACGGAAGGAAGAAAAAAAATCATTACTCGGTACAAGGTAACAGTGTTTTTGCATATGTGTTCTTCTAAGACTTGAGTAATGTTAGCTCTTACATGTAATAGTTAATCCATGTTGAGTTCATTTTCACATATGGGGTGAGTAGAGTCCAGCTTCATTCTCTCTGTTTGTTGATGTTAAGATATTTTGTTCAACACCATTTGTTGAAAAAACTTGTTTTATCCCATTGCCATTCTTGTCAGAAGTCAATGGACCATAATGTGAAGGGTTTATTTTTGGATTATCATTTTTTCCCCTCACTAATATATATACATACTTGCCAGCATCACATTATTTTTGTTTAAAACATAGTAAATTTTTCATCTGGGAAGCATGATTTGTACAACATTCTTTTCTTTTTTTGAATGATTCTTTTTTAAAAAATTAATTTATTTTCCCTTTTGTTGCCCTCGTTGTCTTTTTATTGTTGTTGTAGTTATTATTGTTGTTGTTATTAATGTCGTCATTGTTAGATAGGATAGAGAGAAATGGAGAGAGGAGAGGAAGACAGAGAGGGGGAGAGAAAGATAGACACCTGAAGACCTGCTTCACCACCTTTGAAGCGACTCCCCTGCAGGTGGGGATCCGGGGGCTGGAACCGGGATCCTTAAGCTGGTCCTTGTGCTTTGCGCCATGTGCGCTTAACCCACTGCGCTACCGCCTGACTCCCTGAATGATTCTTTTTAAATATTTTTATTTGTTTTATTATTAGATAAAGACAGCTATTGAGAAGGGGGGTGAGATAGAGAGACAGAGAGACCTGCAGCCCTGCTTCACCACTTATGAAGCTTCCTCCCTGTAAATGGGGGCCAAGGGTTTGAACCTGAGTCCTTGCACACTGTAATGTGTGCACTTAACCAGATGCGCCACTGCCTGGTGCCCAACATTATTTTCTTAATTGCTTTGATTGTCAAAATTCCTTATATTTCCATAGATGTTTTCATGGATCTTATCCATTTCTGGAGTGTGGTGGGGGAAGGAAGTTGAAATTTTGATAGGAATTCCAATAAATCTGTAGGTCAATTTGGGGAGTAAGGAAATCTTTCTTTTAAAAAATATTTTATTGGGAGTCGGGGTGTAGCGCAGCAGGTTAAACGCAGGTGGCGCAAAGCACAAGGACCGGCATAAGGATCCTGGTTCGAACCCGGCCTGCAGGGGAGTCGCTTCATAGGCGGTGAAGCAGGTCTGCAGGTGTCTGCCTTTCTCTCTGTCTTCCCCTCCTCTCTCCATTTCTCTCTGTCCTATCCAACAACGACAACAACAATAATAACTACAACAATAAAACAACAAGGGCAACAAAAGGGAATAAATAAATAAAATAAATATTAAAAAATGTTTAAATATTTTATTTATTTATTCCCTTTTGTTGCCCTTGTTTTTTGTTGTAGTTATTATTGTTGTTGTTATTGATGTCGTTGTTGGATAGGACAGAAACAAATGGAGAGAGGAGGGGAAGACAGAGAGGGGGAAAGACAAGACACTTGCAGACCTGCTTCACCACCTGTGAAGTGACGCCCCTGCAGGTGGGGAGCGGGGGCTCGAACTGTGATCCTTACTCTGGTCCTTGCGCTTTGCGTCACCATGCGCTTAAGCCGCTGCGCTACCGCCCGACTCCAGGGAGTAAGGAAATCTTAACAAATCCCCCACCCACAAAGATGTAATGGTATCTTTCTATTTTGATCTTATTTCTTTCAAAATGACTTGTCATTTTCAGTGTACTTGTGATCTATTTGTTAAATAAAAAAATGTAGGGATAAGTTTATTTTTATCCTGTTGTAAGTCAGTTTTAAACATAATTTCATTTCAGATAATTTCTTGCTAGTTTGTAGAAATATAATTGATTTTTGTATATTGCTCTTGCATTCTACAACCTGCTGAATTCATTATTAGGTAACAAGTGATTCTTAAAATAGAATGGTGCTTTTTAAAATGTGAGAGTTATTTTGTTTATCATATGCTTATTTTATTTCATTGTAGTAGCGGACTGTATGTTTTCTTTAAAGATCTAGGCACTTTTACTTGCCACTTTCATATGTACAGAGTGAAGTACCCACTGTTAGTTAATATTGATAACATCGTCTTTTAGGAAATTTGATAGGAAAGAGAAAGTTTTCTGTCTCATTTTGGATATAGGAGAAAAAGTAGACCATATGAAATATTTCAGTCAAAGAAATAAAAATATACATACATATAGTTGGCTAGAGCTTAGAGTTTAAAATTTAATCTATTTCTGTCTAATATTTAGAGTGGCTTTGTGTTAGTCTCAGGATTAATATCTAAGTGGTTTCATAGTGTCTTTTTTCAGACCATAGCATATCTTTTATTTATTCGTTGGATAGAGACAGTCAGAAATTGAGAGGGCAGGAGGTGATAGAGAGGAAGAGAGACAGAGCGACACCTGCAACACTGTTTCACCACTTGTGAAGCTTTCCCCCTGCAGGTGGGAACCGGGGGCTCAAACCTGGGTCCTTGCACACTATAACGTGTGCTCAACTAGGTGCGCCACCACCTGGCCCCCAGCAAAGAATTTTCTTTGGGTCATTGTTCAGAGACTAGAAAGATGAACAAACACACAAAAAACCCTGACTGCATTTTTTAAAAAAGATTTTATTTATTTATTAGTGAGAAAGATAGGAGGAGAGAAAGAACCAGGCATCACTCTGGTACATATGCTTCTGGGGACTGAACTCGGGACCTCATGCTTGAGAGTCCAATGCTTTATCCATTGTGCCACCTCCCAGACTACCTGACTGCATTTTTTACTGCCATCATTGGTATGAGCCTCCAGGATTTTGGGTACCAAATACTTAGAAAAGACAAAATGAAACTCTGCTCTTCCCACCCCCATGTCCACCCCCCAAATGGGTTAGGATTGGGAGACTGGAGAGGAATAATGTTTTCCCATGCTAGCAAAGAAGGTCTGAGGGCATCATCTGATCTTTATGGAAGTGTGCAAAGCCTCAATTTTTCCATTTGCCCATCTGACTCAACTTGGAGCCTCTGCAGAGTAGCATTTAGGGCTTAGGCAATCCTGAGAATCCTGCAAGAGATGGAAATATCTGAGCAGGTTTTAAGAGGTAAAATTGAAAATAGCTCAAACCAGACAAAGTAGTCTTTCTTATCCCTCATAGTTTGCTTCCTTCAGTTACTAGTGGACCTCTGTTGGTATGCATGAGACCCCTTCTGTTTCATTTGGTTTAAATCCCCCCTGCTTAACACTATTCTATTTACATAACCACTTCATTCTATTTACATAACCGCTGTTAACAAGCACCTCCCTCCAGGGCATTGGTTCAATCCCCACTGTTTCATGATATGTTTTTGCTCCACCCCCCTCCTTGTCACACCCTGATCCCCTCTTTGTCACACCCTGATTTTCACCAGTCACTTTTCTCTCCACCCTCTCTATGTCACATCCTGTTTCCACCCTACTTGGGAAGTATATATAAAGACAGCATTGTGAGTTTTAGAGTACTGTACTGTACCTTGAGTTCAGCTTAGCTCGTCTTAGATTGTGCTGCGTCCTGCATGAATAAAGAGATACTGCATACAACCCAGTCATGAATCCCGGGTCATCTGTTACCCGCGCGTGAAGCCAGCCCCGCGAAAACAACACAACCCATCGAAAACAACAGACCTCCTAGATTTAAATGTAGCAGGAGTAATTTTGGTCTCTGTAGAGTTGATTACTGAACCAAAATCTTTTTATTATTCCAATGGCTATACTTTAGGGGCATGGTATTGTTAAGGTGGGAGATGAAATTCCACTATATTAAAAAACTATTATAAACATACTGTATAGGTAATTTTCTTAGTTTTTTCTTAATTTTTTAAAAAAAATTTCCTTTTATACATGCGCCAACATACAAAGACTAGACTAACATTTACCAAAACGTTAACTACTATTGACTGTCCTGATGGACTTAGGACTTTCCTTCCTCCCTTCCTTCCTTCCTCCCTTCTTCCTTCCTTCCTTCCTTCCTTCCTTTCTCTTCTTCTCTTTTTCTTTCAGCCTGTCTGTCTATCTGTCTGTCTGTCTATCTATCTATCTATCTATCTACCTTGCCATGGCACTGCTCAGCTCTGGCTTGTGGTGTTGGGGATTAAACCAAGGACCTTTGATGCTTCAAAAATTTAAAGTCTTTTTGCATAACCAAGTGTACTATCTCCCCAGACCTTATATCATATCCTTTAAAACATGGATTTCCTAATCTTTTGGGGGGACTGCCATTAAAAGTAAAAATTTTGTAACATTAACCACTGGTTTAGTTTTAAGTGAAATTCAGTGTATTTCTGTGAAATGCATTCTTATTTCCCTGGGAAATATGGACTATTCATAGCTGATGTAGTGCTGTTATCACTTGTGACATTTAACCCTTGGAAATTTTTAATGTTTGGGATGAAATAAAGATATTTTAAAGCTCGTGTGTGTGTGTGTGCACACTAGCTTATCAAAATTAATTTTGGAAGAATGGAATTTAGTTTTTTTGGTTCCGTTTGTTTTCAAAATATGTTATTAGGTGATGAAATCCAATTTGTTTAGATTTCTGTCTGAACTTCCAGGATTGAAACTAGTGTTTGTGAGGTTGCCTTTATGAAATAGAAGATTGGTAAAGCTGTTGTGTTTCAACTAGATTTGTACATTAAGCATAAAGCTAGCTACAGAAGCTAGCTTTTTTTCTTTCTTTTTTTCTTTCTATTTTAAAATTATTTTTATTTGGGGGGATTGACGGTTGTAAGTTAGCTGTCACTTAGGCATCTTTCTTAAAGTCTGTTTTATTTATTTGATTTCCTTAATTTTTTTTTTTTTACTTTTTTATTTTGGATAGGGACAAAGAGAAGGTGAAAGAGGGAAGAGGGGGAGAGAAAGGGAGAGAGAAAGCGAGGTACCTGCAGCACTGCCTCACAGCTCATGAAACTTCCTCCCCTGCCAAGTGGTGACTGAGGGCTTGAACCTAGGTCCTTAAGTGCTGTAATGTGTGTGCTCAACCAGGTACACCACCACCTGGCCACCGTCAAGTCTATTTAAAAAATGACATTAATAATAATAATAAGACCTAAGTAATAATAAATTTTGCTTTTGTCCCTTTTAGCTAACTTTCCAAGGAAATTAGCATTCTAGGAAGAAAACAATAGTATTGCTCTTAAACATTTTTTTAAATTATTTTTTTTTATTTAAGAAAGGAGACATTAATAAAATCATAAGATGGGGGGGGTACAACTCCACACAATTCCTGCCACCCAGTCTCTATCCCATCCCCTCCCCACTGGCTTTCCCATTCTCTATCCCTCTGGGAGCATGGACCCAGGGTCGTGGGTTGCAGAAGGTGGAAGGTCTGGCTTCTGTAATTGCTTCCCTGCTGAACAAGGGCGTTGACTGGTTGATCCATACTCCCAGTCTGCCTCTCTCTTTCCCTAGTAGGGTGGGTCTCTGGGGAAGCGGAGCTCCAGGACGCATTGGTGGGGTCTTCAGTCCAGGGAAGCCTGGCCGACATCCTGATGGCATCTGGAACCTGGGGGCTAAAAAGAGAGTTAACATACAAAGCCAAACAAATTGTTGAAGAGCTCTTAAACATTTTTATGCCTACTAGTCAAATTAGTTTCTTGTTTACTGTTCCTTGGTATTTAAAATTATATAAAATTTTCCGCTTGATTACTCAGCAATGAAGCCCATCAGTAAACCAGAATTTCCAGCCAATATTTAAGCGTAAGCCTCTTGAATATGAACAAACAACCAAACGTGTCTGAATGTTTAAGAGTCTCTAGTAGTCTCATAGTGAGGCTAAAACAAGTGAAAAAAATAATCATAGTTGATTCAAGCTGATTTAGTGCCCATTAGTGAAAATCCAATAAACAAGCAGTGATTATTATAGGTTTTACTTTCTCTGTGACCTCTTGAAAGCATCTCACTAGACCAGATGTTAGTAGTAAATGTGAAGCTTTGCTGCCCTCTTCATCTGTATAAGGTAGGTCGAATCTTTCCTGCCGCCATTCATCTCACCTGGTTGAGGCTCACAACCAGCTTCACTGTTGTAAACTTCCTGCTGGCTTAGTCACCACAAGTTCAGAGGTCAATGTAAGCATTTCTGGCACAGTTCTTTGTCTTAGGGAATCATTACCAATCTGATTTTCCTTTCTCCTTTCATAAAGTGTTATCAGATTTTCAGTCAGAGAGACAAGACACACAGAGGCTTTAGTGTAGGAAACAGTGTTTATTTTGTTGGCAAACCCAGCCATACTCGTGTCCTCAAAAGACTGGGCCCAGAGTACAATGCTGCTTGCCCTTTTATACAGTTATCAGCTGTCCCATAGTAATTCATAGCAACAAGTTTAACAGGGTGTGTGTGTGTGTGTGTGTGTGTGTGTGTGTGTGTGTGTGTGTGTGTAGAGAGAGTACAACTTATTTGGGCTATCAGCAGACTCTTGGGCAGTGTCTAAGGCCACCTACCCAAGGTCACTTTGATTACAGCAGTAGAAAACTGTGTTTATGCTGAGAGGAGGGGGAAGATTGCTGCTAACTGCAGTTTTCTTCAACTAAGAAGTTAACCCTTGTTTTGTTTTTTTTTTTCTCTTTAGAAGTTAACCCTTGCTTGCCTCAAAGAAATAGCTAGTTGCTACCTTTCATTACATCTGATTTGATCTTTAGTCCTTTGCAGTCAGTCTTTAAACTGTCACAGCTAGTGCCTTCCTTTGCTGCCAAATCCATGTCTTAACAGTATGCTCTAGGACCTGACGCTTTTGTGTAAGCTTTCATATTAGAAGTTTCACTTCTGGGGCTGGGTAGTGGTACACATGGTTGGACCAGGTTCGAGCCCCTGCTTCCCACTTGCAGGGGGAAAGTGTCATGAGTGGTGAAGCAGGGCTGCAGGCGTCTCCCTTTCTCTTTCCATGCCTTTTTTTTCTTTCTCTTTTTATTTCTATTTTAAAATTATTTTTATTTGGGGGGATTGATGGTTTACAGTAGACATAGTTGTTGGCCCATGTGTAAAATTTCTCAGTTTTCTGCAAAACACTGTTACCCCCAGCCTAGGTCCTCCTCCACCATCATGTACCAGCACCTGAAAGTCCCCCCTCTCCACCACCGGGTCCTTGACTTAGGTGCAATACACCAAACCCAGTCCAAGTTCTACTGTGTGTTTTCCCCTTTCTGTTCTTATTTCTCAACTTCTGTCCTTGAATGAGATGATCCTACACATTTATCCTTCTCTTTCTGGCTAATCTCACTTTACAGGATTCCTTCAAGCTCTATCCAAGATAAGAAGAAGGTAAATTCATTACTCTTAGTAGCTGTGTAATATATATATCACAGCTTTCTCAGCTACTCATCTGGTGTTGGACATCTAGGTTGCTTCCAGGTTTCAGTTATCACAAATTGTGCTGCTATGAACATAGGTACACACAGATCTTTTTGGATGGGTGTATTTGATTCCTTAGGATCTATCCCCAGGAGAGGATTTGCAGTCATAGAGAAGGTCCATTTCTAGCCTTCTGAGAGTTCTCCAGACTGCTCTCCACAGGGGTTGAACCAATTTACATTCCCACCAGCAGTGCAGGAGGGTTCCTTTACCTCCACAGCCTCTCCAGCATTTGCTGTTACCGATGTATATTTCTCACAGGAGAAATGTGTGACATTCTGATGTATGACATTCTCACAGGAGTGAAGTGGTATCTCATTGTTGTCTTTATTTGCATCTCTCTGACAATCAATGACTTGGAGCCTTTTTTTTTAACCAGTTTTTTTTTTAAATTTTTTTATTTATAAAAAGGAAACATTGACAAAACCATAGGATAAGAGGGGTACAACTCCGCACAGTTCCCACCACCAGACCTCCATATCCCATCCCCTCCCCTGATAGCTTTCCTGTTCTTTAACCCTCTGGGAGTATGGACCCAAGATCATTGTGGGATGCAGAAGGTGGAAGGTCTGGCTTCTGTAATTGCTTCCCCACTGAACATGGGCATTGACAGGTCAATCCATACTCCCAGCCTGTCTCTCTCTTTCCCTAGTGGGGAAGGGCTCTGGGGAATCGGAGCTCCAGGACATATTGGTGGGGTTGTCTGTCCAGGGAAGTCTGGTTGGCATCCTGCTAGCATCTGGAACCTGGTGGCTGAAAAGAGAGTTAACATACAAAGCCAAACAAATTATTGAGCAATCATGGACCTAAAGGCTGGAATAGTGCAGATGAAGTGTTGGGGGACCTCCATTTTATAGATAGCTAGTAGGCATATTTTAGTTATATTTCAAAGGGCCTGTAGCTATACTAGTGTTTTTTTTGTTTGCTTGTTTGTTTGTTTGTTTTGTTTTGTTTTTGCCTGAGCATGAAATCTGATATGCATGTGGACCCAAGTTAGTGTCTGGGGAGATGATGTCATGGCTGGGAAAAGGACCAGAAATCTGGATCAGGGAAGAGAGTAGCTTTCTAATATGGGAAATGGGGTACAAATATTGTTGACTGTAAACCCCATCGATTTGATGTGATCTAGGGCCCATAATTAGCTTAGGAGCCTGTGTGACCTCTACATCCCTCTAGATCTGAGCTCACATTCTGTGGTCATGAGTAGGAATATTCCATGCTACCCAGTATTGACCCATCTTCCTCAGGTGTAGCATAGAGTATGTTGTCCATCCTCCGTTCGGAGGATGGAATATTCACTACCATTGTTGATTCAAGTTGAGGGGTCCACAAAGGGGTCTGTTTTGTTGCTCCTGATAGAAATGAACAGTAACAATGGAGAGAGGGACTTAGTTGAGTTCTAGGCCCATTAAGTCTGTTTGGGAATCTCAGGACTCCCCGATTAGGGCCCCAGCTGATACAATGGCCTGATAGTGACTAAAGAGTCATCATTAAAGTATGACAGTCTCTTGCCCTTATTCAACTTTTGCAGTCCTTGCTTTGATAAGGTTAGCTTTGGAGTGAGTGAGAGAACTGTAATAGGAAGTAGGTGAGGAGGGTATCTAAGTCTAAGTGGACACTATTTCATTATGAACTTGATACTGACTCACTGCAGACTACTGTGTATTTTTGCTTTCAGGTATATATTTTGCCCTAATTTATGGATACGTGTGAATATATGCTCTTACGGGACCTGGTCTATATCTAGGTTTTGGGACTTTGTTAGGAAGTGAACCTCCTGGAATGGAATTAGAGACTACCATGAAAGGAAAGGTCTCACCCGAGTGATGAGGGTTGAAGGGTTGGCAGTCCATTCCTGACGTCTCTGTACACAGTCTGAGGTGAAGCATGCTGAGATGGTATTCCTTGCATTGATTAGGTTGGAATCGGCGGATGCACTATCATTTGACCTGACTTGAGAGAAGCATGCAGGGAAGTTAGCCCCACCCCAGAGGTTCCATGATTGGGAGAAACATAGGCTCTATAGAGGAAGCAGGAGATTCCTGTTATCTTAGGGTTTAAGAAGACAATAGATAATTATTGCAATAATCACATTGTTTGGCAATTGGGTTAACTTTGAAATATCCCTTTGTTAGGATTTGCTGTATCAGACACCTCACCACATTTTATGTCCTTTGGCATTATTTGCATATAGCTATGCCACCAGTTGCTTTTGTTCTCCCTGGACTAAGCTTTTAAGAGAGTCAAAGATTCAAAGACTCCGCCTATGTATTAAAAAGACTCAGTCTGTGCTTTTAAAAGTTTGAGACATTCAATCAGTTTTTCCCCTCTCATATTACTTAAATTGTGATTTATATGACTGCAAATTGATAGGAGTATACATAAACACCATTCCCACCACCAAAAGACTGTGTCCCGTCCCCTCCCCCCACCCATGAAGCTGAACATCCACCCTCACCCTCCACCCAGGGTTTTTACTTTGGTTCCCTACTACAAATTTAGTCAGATCCTGCTTTGAATTTCCCTTTCTGTTATTCTTTCTCAAATTCTGTTTATGAGTGGGATCATCCCATACTCATCTTTATCTTTCTGACTTAGCTCACTTAACATAATTTCTTCTAGCTCCATCCAAGATGGGTCAGATAAGGTGGGTTCATTGGTCTTAATAGCTGCATAGTATTCCATTGTGTATATATACCACAGCTTTCTCAGTCACTCATCTGTTGTTGGGCACCTGGGTTGCTTCCAGGTTTTAGCTATTATGAATTGTGCTGCTATGAACATAGGTGTACACATATCTTTTTGGTTGGGTGTTATGGAGTCTTTGGGGTATATCCCCAGGAGAGGACTTACTGGGTCATATGGAAGGTCCATGTCTAGCCTTGTAAGAGTTCTCCATACTGCTCTCCACAGAGGCTGGACCAATTTACATTCCCATCAGCAGTGCAGAAGGGCTCCTCTGTCCCCACAGCCTCTCCAGCACTTGTTGCTGCTGTCCTTTTTGATGTATGCCATTCTCAAAGGAGTCAGGTGGTATCTCAATGTTGTCTTTATTTGCATTTCTCTGACAATCAGCAACCTGGAGCAATTTTTCATGTTTGTTAGCCTTTTGGATCTTCTCTGTAGTGAATGTTTTGTTCATATCCTCTGCCCATTTTTGGATGGGGTCATTTCCTTTTTTGTTGCTAAGTTTGCTGAGCTCTTTGTATATTTTGGTGATTAGTCTCTTGTCTGATGTATGGCATGTAAAGATCTCCTATTCTGTGAGGGGTCTCTTTGTTTGTGTGATAGTTTCTTTGGCTGTGCAGAAGCTTTTCAGTTTGATGTAGTCCCACTGGTTTGTTTCTGCTTTAGTCTTCCTTGCAACTGGGTTTGTTTCATCAAAGATGTCCTTGAGGTTTAGGTGGGAAAGTGTTCCACCAATGTTTTCCTCTAAGTATTTGATAGTTTCTGGTCTAACATCCAGGTCCTTGATCCTATTGGAGTTGACTTTTGTTTCTGGTGAGATAAAGTGGTTCAGTTTCATTCTTCTGCATGTTTCAACCCAGTTTTCCCAGCACCATTTATTGAAGAGAGCCTCCTTCCTCCATTTAATACTTTGGGCCCCCTTATCAAAGATTAGATGTACACAGGTGTGTTGGTTTAGTTCTGGGCTTTCAGTTCTGTTCCACTGGTCTGTGTGCCTATTTTTGTTCCAGTACCAGGTTGTTTTGATGATGATGGCCTTAAAATATGGTTTGAGATCTGGCAGTGTGATGCCACCATTTCTGTTTCTTTTCCTCAGGATTGTTTTGGCAATTCTAGGTGTGATTTGGAGCCTTTTTTCATGTGTCTGTTGTCTTTTTGGATCTCTTTTGTGAATATTCTGTTCATATCTTCTCCCTACTTTTGGATGGGGTCGTGTGTGTGTGTGTGTTGTTGTTGTTGCTGCTGCTGCTGAGTTTGGTGAGCTCTACATATAATTTGGTTTTTTAAAAAAATATTTATTCCCGGGAGTCGGGCTGTAGCGCAGCGGGTTAAGCGCAGGTGGCGCTAAGCACAAGGACCCGCGTAAGGATCCTGGTTCGAGCCCTGGCTCCCCACCTGCAGGGGTGTCGCTTCACAAGCGGTGAAACAGGTCTGCAGGTGTCTATCTTTCTCTCCTCCTCTCTGTCTTCCCCTCCTCTCTCCATTTCTCTCTGTCCTATCCAACAACAACCACATGAACAACTACAACAATAAAATAACAAGGGCAACAAAAGGGAATAAATAAATAAAAATTTTAAAAAAATTTTAAAAAATATTTATTTTTTAACTGGGATCCCTAAGCAGGTCCTTGCGCTTCACCTCATGTGTGCTTAACCCGCTGCACTACCGCTGCCTGCCCCGAGTTTGAAGTTTTATAGTCATTTCTGACTAGTTTTCAAAATAAGATTTCTGGAAGTAGAACTTCTTTTCCCTTTCTTCCTTCTCTTCCTTTCTTCTTCTTTCTTCCTTCCTTCCTTGCTCCCTCCCTTCCTTCATTTCCTTCTTTCCTTCTCTCTTCCCTTTCTCTTTTTTTGCCACCAGTGTTATCATATGGGCTTGGTGCTTATACAATGAATACACAGCTCCTGGTGGCTATTTTTCCACTTTATTTTATTCAATAGGATAGATAAAAATTGAGAGGCAAGGGAGTGATAAACATCTGCATGTGACAAGGACTTTGATGTTAGGCCAGAAACTATCCAAAATTTTGAAGAAAATATTGGCAAAACTCTTTTTCCATCTAAGCTTTATAGGCATCTTCAGTGACACAAGTCCAGTTGCAAGGAAGACAAAAACAAAAACAAGCCAATAGAACTACATCAAATTGAAAAGCTTCTGCACAACAAAAGAAACCATCACCCAAACAAAGAGACTCCTTACAAAATAGGAAATCTTTACATGTCATACATCAGACAACAGGATAATAACCAAATTATGGGAGTCGGGCAATAGCACAGCGGGTTAAGGGCAGGTGGCGCAAAGCACAAGGACCAGTGGAAGGATCCCGGTTCGAGCCCCGGCTCCCCACCTGCAGTGAGGTCGCATCACAAACCGTGAAGCAGGTCTGAAGGTGTCTGTCTGTCTCTTCTCCTCTCTGTCTTCCCCTCCTGTCTCCATTTCTCTCTGTCCTATCCAACAACAAAGACAACAACAATAATAAACAAGGGCAACAAAAAGGGGGGGTGGCCTCCAGGAGCAATGGATTGGTAGTACAGGCACTGAGCCCCAGCAATAACCTTGGAGGCAAAAAACAAACAAACAAAATAAAACTTCAAACTCAGAAGATTTTCATCTAAGTATTTTAAATTAATTTATCAAGTATAATATCAATTATCAGTATCAATTGTAATTACCAATCAATTGTTGCAGTTAGGGTGATGGCCCAGCAGTAGAGTACAAGGCTTGCATATGTGAGACCCCAGGCTTGATCCCTAACATTGCATATGCCAGAGCATAAAACAAACAGATCTTTTAAACACTGTGATAAAGTGCTGACAAGATAGTTCACCTGGAAGGCACCTGGCTTTGCCACATACTTGTCCCAGGTTTGAGCCTGGCCTCTCCAATACATGGGGGTAAGCTTTGTTGCTATAGTTTCTCTCTTATTTATTTTTCATTAGTGATTTAATACCGTTTTATAGACCTATAAGATACTAGTGGTATAATTCCATACGGTTCCTACCACCAGAGTTCTGTGTCCCCATCTCTTCCACTGGAAACTATACCTATGGATATATATATATATATATATATATATATATATAATTTTTTTGATCATTTTTTTAATGGTCGTGCCTTCACTTCCTTTCTAAGTCACTCCTCCACCTATTACTACTTCTGATATCTTCCTTTTTCCCTTTTCTCTCTCAGACAAGAGAAACAGTGCCTGGCTTCCTCTTGTGTTTCCCAGATTCACTTCTTTTTCTCGTTCTTTCTTTCTTTTTTTAATTTGACGAGTACTGTCTTTACTTGTAAGGCATAAAGTTGAAGGCATTTCTCATTTATTGTGCCATTTGAATTTCCCCATAGCCACATGAATGATTATAACAGTAATAGCTAAGGTAATAAGTAATAACTAAAGCTATGTGCTAAGTGTGATTCAAAGCACTATATCTGTAAATATTAATTTGGTTATGATTGCAACTCTACTCACTAGGTACAATTATTCTTCCTATTGTGGTTATTATTAGATGACAGGAAAAAAAAATCCCTGGAAATAAAAAACATTCATCACCCAGATGGGAAGTGACAAAGCTGGGATTTGAACCCTGGAGATTAAATCCAAGAGTCACTGTCCTTTTGGAAGATCATGGTTCAAAGAACCAATGAATTAGTAAGGTGATGACGCAGAGAGGGTACTAGGTCTGGTTCAGTTACCACTCTCACCTTCCCTTCCAGTGAACTTTCCATCCAGTCTTCCAAATGTCTTAAGAGACAAAGAAGGCAAAGGAGAGCTTCCGAGACTCACATGTCTCTGAAGTGAAACTTGGAACAATAGGTGAGAAGAGTCTCCCTCTAGGGGCCACTGCAGCATCCTCTGCCCATCCACCGCCCATCCTCTGCCCATCTCTACTTGAACCTCCCCCAAATTTTCCCTGTATACTGTTGGCCAGGACTTGAAATTTCCAGGAGGGTAACTTTGGTCTTAGGTAAAATGAAAATATTCAAGCTTATAAGCAAAGAAGAAACTATGAAGAAAAATTGAAACATCACATAATAGAAAAAATTACTTATAGGCAATAATATACAAAATAAAGTTAAACTTGAAATCACTAATATACTCCTTCAAAGACTATGTCCCTATATTTTAAAGTTCTTTACTTAAAAATTCTTATATATTGCAAATAATATAATTCAAGTAATGACTTTTAGAATGAAAATCTAAATCATTTTTCTACAGCTAGCCAAATGGAATCTGAATTCCACTGCAACTTGATATTTAGTTGATATCTTATCTTCCTTATCTACCTTATAAGTGTAGTTTATTTGAAAAAAAAAAAAGGAAACCACAGTAGACTATTATCTGATAGGATCTTATCTGACTGATAAGTCTGAGCTGAGTGGTGCTCTCACCACTAGGTATCTTTCTTTCACATATTCTTCTAGCGTTTGCCCTTTGCCCTTCTTCCGTAGCCAGTCAATAGCGTCAGGTTGAGCCTGATGTAAAGTTTCGAGACCTCCTTTGAATCTGGAGAGGTGGCAGTCGTTGACTATGTGGGTCATAGTCTGTCTGTAGCCGCAGGGGCAGTTCGGGGTGTCTCTGGCTCCCCAGTGATGGAACATAGCGGCGCACCGGCCATGGCCTGTTCGATAGCGATTGAGGAGGGCCCAATCATAACGTGCTAGGTCAAAGCCGGGTTGACGCTTGCAGGGGTCTGTGATGAGGTGTTTGTTCTTTACCTCAGCTGACTGCCAGCTCTGTTTCCAAGAGACTGGAACAGAGAAGTTCAGTGTAGGCGTAGGGGACCAGATTGGGTGACGAGACGTCAAGCGTTGGACAGGGTGGGCGAAGATATCCGCGTATATTGGCAGGTCCGGTCGAGCGTAGACGTGGGAAATGAACTTAGATGATGCCGCATCCCGACGAATATCTGGCGGGGCGATGTTGCTAAGAACTGGCAGCCATGGAACCGGGGTGGAACGGATGGTTCCAGAAATTATCCTCATGGAGGAATATAATTTGGAATCGACCAAGTGGGCATGGGGGCTACGGAACCATACTGGGGCACAGTATTCTGCAGTGGAATAGCATAATGCTAGAGATGATGATCGTAGTGTGGAAGCGCTCGTGCCCCATGAGGAGCTGGCCAGTCTTGCAATGATGTTATTCCTCGCGCCCACCTTTGCTGCAGTTTTTATGAGATGTTTGTGAAATGACAAGAGTGTGATCGAGAGTAACGCCAAGATAGACTGGCTGGGCTTCATGCAGGATTCTCCTATCGCCGAGCTGCACATTAAGCTCACGCGAGGCCGAGGCATGGTGTAGATGGAAAACAGATGATACCGTTTTTGCAGTGCTAGGGATTAGTCGCCATTTTTTACAGTAATCAGATATCAGAGACATGTCTTTCGTGAGTGTTTCCTCGAGGATGTCGAACTTGGATGCCTGAGTTGCACAGCAGATGTCATCGGCGTAGATGAACTTCCTTGAAGAAGTTTCTGGGAGGTCATTGATATAAATATTAAATAGTGTAGGAGCCAGAACAGAGCCCTGGGGGAGGCCATTTGAGACAAGTCTCCATCTGCTAGACTTGTCACCCAGATGCACCCGGAATCTTCTGTTTTGGAGAAGAAACGATATAGTGTTGGCCACCCATGGAGGCAGGCATCTTGAGATCTTGACTAGGAGACCACGGTGCCAGACCGTGTCATAGGCTGCTGTGAGATCAACAAAGACAGCACCCGTCTTTAAATTCTTCTGGAATCCATTTTCAATGTAAGTTGAGAGGGCCAGGGCTTGTTCGCAGGTAGATCTTCCTGGGCAGAAACCAGCTTGGGCGGGTGATAGGAATTTCTCTGTAAGATGAGAAATACGTGACAGAAGCAGCCTCTCAAGGAGTTTGTAACACACGGAGAGGAGAGAAATTGGTCTATAGCTGGCGGCCAGTGTTGGGTCTTTCTTTGGTTTCAAAACCGCTATTATCTTCGCACGACGCCAAACTTTGGGCATAGACTCAGATTCCAAGATGTGGGACAGGAATGAAGCGAGCCACTTCTTTGCTGCGGGGCCCAGGTTAAGAATGAGTTCTGGGGTGATGTTATCATAGCCAGCAACTGTTCCCGGTTTAACCCTCTTCAAAGCGTCTTCCAGTTCAGACAGTGTAAAGGGAGAGAGTTTTGGAGATGGACAAGATAACCGGAAGTGGGATGACCACTCGTGGGAAATTTCTCTTTTCCAGACTGGGTCGATCTTAGCACGTCCAACTTGAGTTAGGTGACTGGCCACTGAGTTTGGAGATACGGGAGGATGGGAGACGGGAGGGGGTTGGCTACAGGCACCCAGACTGTGAAGAAGCTTCCAGGCCTTCCTACTTGAGTGGGTGAAGTTCAGACTTTCCGTGAGTTGTTGCCAGTGGGCTTGGCGTGCTGCATCCAGGGAGGCAATGAGGTGGTCAGCCACATCTGGGTCGCCCGACTCATCATACTGCTTTAGTAGTTGCTCGCATTCAGCATCAAGACAAGGCGTATAGTTAGCACGTCTCCCACGAGGAATGGCTTGGGAAGCTGCTTTGAAGATGGCTTGGCAGAAGCGCCTGTAGGAATCTTCAGAGGGGATAGAGTTAATTAGAATTGCAGGCATAGATTTGTTGGTAAGATCACTGAACAGACGCCAGTTTGCTTTCCGAAAGTTCCATCTTAGTTTCTCCGAGCACAGAATCAGTGGGAGCTGGAGACCAATGTGGATGATAGCTGGGCGGTGATGACTGTGTGGGAAGATCTTGAGAACTTGTCTCGTAGCAGGAAAGGCTTGGCCGTTGACTGTGCTAATCCAGCACAGGTCGGGTGATGAGTCTTTATTCCATCTAGCACTGTGAAAAGAGCCTGGCTGTTCAGGATCGTATAATAGGGAGAGGTCATTCGCTGAAGCCCAGTCGGCTGAGATAGAGCCGTCAGCACGAGTGGAGGAATATCCCCAGTCTTGGTGATGACTATTAAAGTCTCCAACGTAAACGGCTGGGTGATTCGGGCTAGGCAGGACCTCATTATCCCATGAGGCACTGGGTGGCTTATATACGTTGACAAGCTGAATAGTTCCAATAGTAATGGAGTCGTAGAAGGTCGAAGAGGCCGTATGGTAAACGTCCGCAAGACACGATTTGGCGTAGATGGCTCGGCCGTGTTTAGGATGGAGATTATAGCATATTAAATCGAATCCACTGATGGTGAATCGAGCAGCTTCATCGACTGCTATATGTGTTTCTTGTAGGCAGATAACATCTGCCTGATGCTGTATCGCCAATTGACCAATAAGAACGCGTTTGGCAAAGGACAGCCCCTCAACATTAAGTTGGAGGACTCGGAGAGCAGGACCAACAGCTTGAAAGCTGTCAGGAGCTGCTTGTTGCTGGCTTTGAAAGTGACTGGGATCCATGTGGATTCAGTCGGCTAGGAAGGATCGTCAGTTTCCCCAATGAATGGGTACTCACGGGATGCACCACGGGAAGGTCGATCCAATGCATCCCTAAAATTTATTAATTAATCAGTAACCTAAAAAGAAGTCAAACTATCCTATTAAAATGAAAACTACTGTTCTGTTGCCCAAGTTTGTACATTTACATACTTAAAGTAACAAAAGTCTATTTTGCCCTATGAAAGGAACTGAAGATGAAAATTGTTTCAGTTCCAAATTCTTTTAAAAATATTTTGTTTTGTTCTAATAATAGATATGGGGGCGTATAGAGAAAAAGAGAGGCCAGAGCACTGCTCAGCTCTGGTTTATAGTGATGTTTGGGATTGAACCTTGGACCTTGAAGCCTCAGGCTTGAGAGTGTTTTGCATAATCATTAGGTTTTCTCTCCAGCCCCAGTTTCTTTTTTTTTTTTTTTAAATTTTTTTAAATTATCTTTATTTATTGGATAGAGACAGCCAGAGATTGAGAGCATGGGGGAGATAGAGAGGGAGAGAGAAAGAGACACACCTGAAGACCTGCTTCTCCGCTTGCAAAGCGACCCCTCTGCAGTGGGGAGCTAGGGGCTTGAACTGGGATCCTTGAGTGGGTCCTTGTGCTTCCTACATACTATGTATACTTAACCTGGTGTGCTACTACCCAGCCCTGTTCTTATTTCTTTGTAAATTCTTGTGACCATTGAGTGAGCAAAATCATTTGTGAGATCTTTTACAGTGACTATAGTTCAAAGTCTCTTCTTGTAATTCTAATAGTCCATGATGGTTTCCTATTTTTTTTATTAGTGATTTAATAATGACTGACAAGAATGTGGGATAAGATGGGTACAATTCCATACAATTCCCACCACCAGGGTTCCATATCCCATCCCATCCCATCCATTGGGATGTCCCTGATTCTTTATCACTCTGGGTGTATGGACCAAAGATCTTTATGGGGTGCAGAAGGTGGGAGGTCTGCCTTCTGTAACTGCTTTTCCACTGTACATGGGTATTGACAGGTTGATCCATACCCCCAGCCTGTTTCTGTCTTTCCCCAGTGGGGTAGGGCTCTAGGGAGGTGGGCTTCCCGGACACATTGGTGAGGTCGTCTGCCCAGGGAATTCAGGTGAATGGTAACATCTGCAACTTGGTGGCTGAAAAGCATGAAGATAAAGCAGAACAAATTGTGTAATAACCAGGAACCTAAAGGTAAGAATATAGCAGATGAGATTTGGGGTCTTCATGTTGGAAGATGGCTTTTCTTTCATTGATGGTATAAAATCAAGATTCCTGGTGACTAACACCGGTCCTGGTGGAATAGGGCCACAGAGCCCTATGGTCATCTTCCCCTATCTTTTACCCCTCTGGGAGTATGAAACAAAATTCTTTTTGGAGTATAGCAGGTGGTATTTCTATCTTCTGTAATTGCTTCTCCACTAGACATGGACGTTGACGAATTTCTATCTTTCCTTAGTGGGATAGGCCTCTGGAAAGGTGAAGTCTCAGGAAGCATTGGTGGGGTCATATGCCCAGGGAAGCAGGATAGAATCATAGTAGCAACTGGAAGTTGGCTGCTGAAAGATAGAAAGTAGACAAAATGTTTACTAAACAGGAACTACAAAGTAGAAATAGAGCACATGAAGTAGGGTCCTTAGGAAAATTTATTTTAGGTATGTTCCTAGGAACCTATGTCTTAGTGATATTTGCTTGAGCTTTACAACTAACATGAATGGATTAGAAATACTGTCTGGGAAGATGGTGTCAAGATTTGAGACTAGAACTAGGAAAGCATGATTAGGGCAGAGAGTTGCTCATAAACGTGAAGAAAATGTATAAATGCAGTTATCTGTTTACCACAGCTCAGCTCATTTCTCATTTTAAAAAATTGAATGGTTTCTGTTTGTTTTATTGAATAATATGCATACCTTTATATATGCTGCATATTAACTTCTTAGCAGATACATAGTTTGTAAATATTTTTCTCAGTCCACAGGTTGCCTTTAGTTTAAGGTAGTTTTGTTTATTTTTGCTTTAGTTGCCTGTGATTTTAGTGTTAACACCCCGCTCCCCCCTAAAAAAATCAAGGAGCCTTTTCTCTATTTCCCTTCTGTTTTTGATTAACCATTAATTACATGGACTGAGTTGAATTGTGCAAAGAAGGCCTTTTTCAGCCTTAAATCGATGCCTTTTTTGTTATCATAGGGGTCCCATTTGCACTTCATATATCTCAGGTGAATATCTATTCTTTTTGTTGTTTACAATTTATTCTCTCTTGTTTTATGAAATCACTGAGGTCAGAAATTTTATTTAGTTTATGTCTGAACTTGCCACTTAGAGGTGTTCAATCAATGCTTGTTCAAATATTTCAACTCTGTGGTCATTGATTGCTTGATCATAAAGACATGGTTGAAACTCTAGACTCCTAGTTCCTCTAGCTCTGATAAACATTTGATGTAGGATGTGCAAGCCAATCTAGAAAATGAAAAGCTATTTTATGTATTATGTAAATTCTCCAGGAACAAAGGGATAAAAGTCCTGACTGTGGTATTAAGAAAGACAGAGTGAGTGAACTGGTGCTAGAGGGAATGTTATCCAGTGTTTTAGCAGTGAGAGGATGGGAGTGTTCTTGGGGCAGTCTCTATGGAGGCTAAAGACCTAGATAAAGGACAGATCATTTCAGTGGAGAGAACAATATTGACAAGAATCAGGAAAGTTGTGTTTGGGAGAATTTGAGTGGTAGATTAGATGACTCTTAGGATTCTTTGCTCTGTATGTCGTGTAGACCTTGATTGTTCTTTGTCCTTATTGATTGTTGCTCTGGATCTTCTCCATTTCTCTTTTGGGGAAACCTAGCATACTTGGATTAATACTTATGAACAGTGGATGGTGAGAGAAGTCTCTTGTTGGGGCAGTTTCTACCATGGATGTCTGTAAAGCACATGGGTAGCAGCAGATGTTCCACCCTAGATAATTAACTATTTAGTTATTACTGCTTTTAAAATTACTACTACTACTACTATTATTATTATTGTTGTTATTTTAATTGTCACCAGGGTTTTCATTGGTGCTCGGCACCAGCACTGCGACTCCATAGCTTCAAGTGACCATTTTTTTCCTTCCTCCTTTCTTCCTTCCTTCCTTCCTTCCTTCCTTCCTTCCTCCTTTTTTCCTTTCTCTTTTTCTTTTCTATTATTATTATTATTATTTTTTAATATTTATTTTATTTATTTATTCCCTTTTGTTGCCCTTGTTGTTTTATTGTTGTAGTTATTGTTGTTGTCGTTGTTGGATAGGACAGAGAGAAATGGAGAGAGGAGGGGAAGACAGAGAGGAGGAGAGAAAGACAGACACCTGCAGACCTGCTTCACTGCCTGTGAAGCGACTCCCCTGCAGGTGGGGAGCCGGGGTTCGAACCGGGATCCTTCTGCCGGTCCTTGTGCTTTGCGCCACCTGCGCTTAACCCGCTGCGCTACAGCCCGACTCCCTTTTCTATTATATTTTATAGGATAAAGAGAAATTGAGAGGGGAGGGAGAGGAGATAGAGAAGGAGAAAGACACCTGCAGACCTGCTTCATCATCACTCATGAAATGCCCCCTTGCAGGTGGGCAGTGTGGGTTTGAATATGTGCTTTTGCACATGGTGACATATGTTACTGCTTTTAACACGGCACCAAGGAGTGAACTCAAGACCCTGCCCAAGTGCAGTACCACTGAGTAGCCTGAGCTGTGAGGGAGGGACGAGAAACACCACAGCACCTCTCCACCCCACACAGAGCAAGTGCTCCTGGTGCCTTCCGTGGTGCTCCCAAGTGGTGCCAGAACTTAAAGCCAGTACTTCATGCATGGTAGACAGAGCTCAATAGCTGAGCTCCTTTCTGCATTCCTCCCACTCTGATCAGAGTACTACCTTGTCTTCTTATGCAGGTGCTAGGGATTGAACCTGAGACCACACACATGTAAGACATGTGTTGTACATCTGAGCCACCTCCCCAGTCCCCAGTTTTTTCAAGGTCAGTTCTCCGTTGCTTGGGCAGTGCCTCTGAGCCCAAATTCTTCACTGCAAGGTGAGACAGGTAAACCTCAGGGGTCTAAAAACCTATGAGTTATTACTACTTCAGTTCTGCATTTGCAGTGTTTTCTGTAGCCTTAAGTTATTTGAATTACAACCAGGATAGGATTTTAAACACCATTAAGAAAGAACTGGAGACTTAAGCATGCTATTGAATTTCTAAATATTAACATTTCAGATCAGGAGAACCTAACATGTTAACATGTGCATTCAACTGGGCGCACCACCCAAATACATGCATTTCTAATGTTTTTGTGAAACAGAGTCAACGTGGGCAGCTCTGGCTCATCTACTTGCTGCTATCAAATGCAGCCTCATTTGTGCTCGAGAAATGGTCTGTTAAAATAAGCAGTGTTCCATGTGGAGGGGGAGAAATGCCATGTTTCCTCCAAAATCCCCCCCTTGCATTGTTCTAAGCCCCTTTTCAAAGGCTCCAGGTGTCTGGTTTCTGCTACACAGCATTAGGAAGACACATCTCTTTGTAAATCACCTGCCATTGTTTTCTGGGTGTGAAGGGGGAGGGGCTGGACGTGCCAGAGGCCTTGCAGGCTGGGGGTGGGGCCTGATTGAACCCTCCCTTGTTTCACCAGTGTCCGTTGTTGTTGTAAAGTACACTTCTGCTTACAGTTGGAATGATTCTTTATAAAGTGCCAGAACTTTTTGCTTACAGTAAGTGGTGAGATAGAAAGCACACACACTGTTAATGAGGAGATTTTTTTTTCCCTTATGGCTTACTCCAAGTGACTTTTAAGTTGCTAACCCTCTTGGCCGTAAATCCTGCAGTCATGTTCTGTAATCCCTTCCCTGGCATACGTTTTAATCATTTTCTTACTGCTTCATAGGTGCTATAATCCTTTTATAGTTTCCTGGATTTTAAAATAAACCTGTAAAAGGTTCAGTTTTATGTTTAATAGCTACATTTCACAATGTTCTAGAGGTGGGAATAAGTTCAAGAGGGCAAAAGCTATTGATGTGGAGCGCTTTTGTTTTTGTGTTTTGGGAAAAAGGAATTAGTCCTTCACATTGTAATGACTGTGGATACCGGCAAGGCAGTATCACACAGTTGGAAGCAGTTGTCCCTGGCTGGCAAAAGTAGCTCTCTTGGACAGTGCACTTTGCCTTGTGTGTAAGCCAAGATCTGACCTGGCTCTCATCATATTGAAAGTAGCTGTGGTGTCTCTCTCTGTCTCTGTCTCCCTCCTCTTCCCCACCCCTTCCCCTCTTCTTCTTCTTTCCTTCCTCTTTCCTTCTCTATCTCTTATCTGAAAAAGTCAGCCTCAGATGGTAAAACCCTAGAGATGACACCTCATGCCCCACATTTATCCTTTTATCATTTTCTTTTACCAGGTTTTTGAAAGATTCATTTCTGTTTTGGAAACATATACTATTTCTTTTGGGTGAGTCAGCTTGCTTTGGTTCTTTTGTATGTGAATGGGGGAGGGAGCCTTGGAAGACCTGAATCAAATAATCACACAGATAAGCTCACTATTGTGGGGCAGGCCCAGGAAGAAAGCACTTGGTGCTTGAGAGAATACTGGCTGGTGACAGGTGAGGGCAGAAAGTGACTTTTGGGGAGTCAGGCGGTAGGTAGCGTAGCGGGTTAAGTGCATGTGGCACAAAGTGCAAGGACCAGCATAAGGATTCCGGTTTGAGCCCCCCCACCCCCACCAGGCCCACCACCTGCAGGGGAGTCACTTCACAGGCGGTGAAGCAGGTCTGTAGGTGTCTTTCTCTCCTCCTCTCTGTCTTCCCCTCCTCTC
Source organism: Erinaceus europaeus (assembly GCF_950295315.1). Taxonomy (NCBI): domain Eukaryota; kingdom Metazoa; phylum Chordata; class Mammalia; order Eulipotyphla; family Erinaceidae; genus Erinaceus; species Erinaceus europaeus. The sequence goes on along the minus strand of NC_080175.1, from coordinate 25,576,103 downwards.
TCCGTTTCTCTCTGTCCTATTTAACAACGCTGACATCAATAACAACAACAATAGCTACAACAACAAGAGCAACAAAAGAGAAAATAAATAAATATTAAAATAAAAAGAAAGTGACTTTTGAATGACTTGAGATCTGACAGGTAAGTAGGAGTCAATCAGGGGAAATTTGGGTTGGAAAAGAGAATATTACAGGGAGATATGAAAATGTGGGAGGTAGCATTGTATATTCAAAGAACTGAAAGAGAATTAGCATGGCTAGAACACGGAATTAGACTGTGTTGTAGGGGGATTGGCATAGCTTAAAATGCAGCTAAAGGAGTAAGAAGGGACCACACCAGGCCATACTAAGAGGTCCAGTGTTTATTCTAAGAGCACTAATTGGTCTTTGAAGTATTGAAGTACTTGAGCATGGCAGGATAGGAAATTGCACTGTGCAATGAGTAAGGTCTTCTGTATAGTCTATTGTAGAGGAATGAGAAAGGGGCAGGCATTTGAGAGCAGTGTTATGACAGATGATGACACTGAGGCTTGAAGAAATGATGGTTATGATGAAAATGTGCTTGCTCTACAGAATGTGCCACTGCCCTGCCCCTGTTTGCTTTTGATACAGCTTGAGGTGCCATGTAGTAATTAATCTGGCCTTTTGAACTATGTTAGACTATCAGACGATTCACTCTGGCATTGCTTTGTGCGTCTCTGTAATGAATTCTTACATCCACCACAATCTATTGTACCATATTAAGTAGCAGTTGCTCTGGTAGAGAAAGTTGGAAGTATTTGAATTAGAAACAAGTAATATTTTCCAAGGTCTTCTCTTCATTCTTTATTCCTGAGTTGTATAACATGGGGTTCTTCTGAATGATTTGTTTTTAAAAAAATCAGTATTTACAGAAAATAAATGAGTTAAGGTAAACATAATCAGAAGTTGCATTTTTTTTTTTTTTGGCATGACCTCATCTTAAAAGATTTCCCCCCCCTTTATAGACTGTTGAATCTGAATTGACTTATTCTTAATTTCAGCCACTTTTGTTTGGTTTTTACAGACTGGGCTTTGTGCTTTGGTTTTTTGATGACTGCTTTTAGATTGGGGCTTTTAAAAACTCTTTTAGGTGATAAGCACAAATCAGTCTTTGCAGGGGCTGGGCAGTAGTGCAGCAGGTTAAGAGCACATGGCGCAAAGCTGCAAGGACCAGTAAAGGATCCCAGTTCGAGACACCAGCTCAGGGGGGTCGCTTCACAGGCGGTGAAGCAGGTCTGCAGGTGTCTGTCTTTCTCTCTTCCTCTCTGTCTTCTTGTCCTCTCTCAATTTCTTTCTGTCCTATCCAACAACAGCAGCAGCTATAACAACAATAACAATAACAACCACAACAAGGGCAACAACAAGGGCAACTAAGTGGAAAAAATAACCTCCAGAAGCAGTGGTTTTGTAGTGCTGGCACCAAGCCACAGCGATAACCCTGGAGGCAAAAAAAAAAAAAATCAGCCTTTGCTTTCAGAGGCAGAGATGGTTATCCTGGTTTTGAAAGTTCTGAGTGAGCTCATCTTATTGCATAAGAATAAAATGCCACATTTGCCAATATAATTGTACATGATAAGTGAGCTAAACATGCTCCTTCTGTTCAGGAAGAATTACCAGGGCTTTTTTTTGTGTGTGTGTGGAAGTGTAAAAGGGTAATGTGTTTATAAGACAGGAAACTATAATCTATCTGGAATCTATATCTGGAATATTTAATGTTGTTCTCAGTCTGATCGTTCAAGAAGAAGTACCACTGTTTCATCTCAATAAATATGTGAGCATCTGGGGGTCAGGTGGTGTCGCAGCGGGTTAAGCACACATGGCACTAAGCACAAGGACCGGCTTAAGGATCCCGGTTCAAGCCCCCGGATCCCCACTTGCAGGGGAGTCGCTTCACAGGAGGTGAAGCAGGTCTGAGGTGTCTTTCTGTCTCCCTCTCTGTCTTCCCCTCCTTTCTCTATTTCTCTCTGTCCTGTCCAGCAACAACAGCAGCAGTGACAACAGTAATAATAACGACAACAACAGGGGTAACAGCAAGGGCAACAAAATGGGAAAAATGGCCTCCAGGAGCAGTAGATTCGTGGTCCTGGCACCAAGCCCCAGCAATAGCCCTGGAGGCAAAAAGGAGAAAAAAATGTCAGCATCAGCATAAACATCTGCTACCCCTACTGTGCATGTCTTACCATGCTTGAGGCCCTGGGTTCCAGCCCCAGCACCACGGGGGGCACCATGGTTGACCACAGTGGAGCTCCACAGATAGTGGAGTAGTACTGTCTCTCTTCCCTGTCTGTTTCTCTAATTACCTTCTCTCTGTTTTCTTTTTTTTAAAAATATTTATTTCTCTGGGTAAAGATAGAAATTGAGAAAGAATGGGGATATAGAGAGGGGGAGAGAGAGAAAGAAACCTGCAGCATTGCTTCACCACTCATGAAGCCTCCTCCCTGCAGGTGGGAACCAGGGGCTTGAACACAGTCCTTAAGGCTCATGGTAATGTTTGCTCAACCAGGTGCTCCACAGCATGGCCCCTGTATTTTCTTTCTTACTTTTATTTTTATTGGCACTAGGGTTATTGCCAGCACTCAGTGCCTACAAGAGAAATCCACCTACCCTGGCAGCCTTTTTTTTTTTTTTTTCCTTTTTGTTAGAAATTGAGAGGGAAAGACAAAATACAGAGAAAGAGAGACACCTGCAGCACTGCTTCACCCTTCGTGATGCTTACCTCCTGCAGATGGAGACCAGGGGTTTGAACCCTGGTCTTTTCACATGGTAATGTGTGCACTCTACCTGGTGCACTGCCACATGGCCTCTCTCCTCTCCCTCTAAAATGAGTGAAAAAATTGACCTGCAGCAGTGGTATCCTGCAAGTTCAAGGCCCTGTGCAGTATTAAAAAAAAAAATCTGACAAGATACTAGTTTTTTGACTGATTAGTACAAAAAAAGCAATGTAATGGTGTAATAAAAAAAGTTGACCTAAGTATGAGAAAATGGGCATGTGGTGGTAACTGACACCTTGTTGGGCAAGCATTTTTATTTGGGATTCTTGTAAGTATGCTGGTCATTTTTCCTGAAGACACGGTTAACTCAGACACAGAACTGTGTGTAGAGATGTTTATCAAAGTATTCTTACCAGAAACATTGAAAACAATTCATATGTGTAACAAGGCATAGCTAAATGACAAACTAGCAGGTAGCTGTTAAAATAGTGCTTTCAAGGCATAATTAATATGGGAAAGTTCTTAAACTATGATGCCTATTATTACAGTATTGTACCAATTCTGTGATAGTTATCTTTCCATTTTTAAGATTGGAGACAAGTAAAATGTGCTTTTGGATTTCCCCAAAATTTCTTCAGTGAGCTTTCATCTATAATCAGAAAGAAGTGAATATTTAACAGTAGTATAAAATAATGTTTTTGAATAAATGACCCTAAATTGTCCACTTCAGATGACCAGAGTTTTACTATATGAATCAAACACACTATACTTAATGGAAACTTATTTGGTAGCCATTATTAATAAATATTTGCCTTTATTGTGGAGCCTTTCATAAAAAATGAAATAGAGGACCTAGTGGGAGTTGCATTGTTATATGGAAAACTGGGAAATGTTATGCATGTACAAACTACTGTATTTACTGTTGAGCGTAAAACATTAATCCCCCAATAAAGAAATAAAAAAAATGAAATAGTTCATGTAGATAAATTTTCACCTTTAAATGGGCAAAATCAAGCCCTGAGGTCTTTCATCTGAAAGCAAATGTTAAATCATTTTAAGTGAGGCTGGACTTTTCTGATGGTAACTTTGGCAAAATTTCATCAGTTCAGTGACTATACTTTCACACTGTTTAGTAAAGGATAGTAGCAAGTAAAAAGGGAAGAGGACTAAGTAGGTAGTTCCCAAAGGGGAGAGCTTTTGTTTATTTATTTATTGCCTCCAGGGTTATCGCTTGGGCTCAGTGCTGACACTATGAATCCACTGTTCCTGGTGGCCATTTTTTCCATTTTTCATTGTGTAGGACAGAGAGAAATTGGGAGAGGAAGAGGAGATAGAGAAGAAGAGAGAAAGATAGACACCTGCAGACCTGCTTTGCTGCTTGTGAAACCCTTGCTGCAGGTGGGGAGCAGGGGCTCAAATCCAGGTCTTTGCCAGGGCCCCTGTGCTTAGTACTGTATGTGCTTAACCAGGTGAGCCACCTCCCACCCTCCTGGAAAGCTTTTACATATGAAAAAACAAAACAAAAACGAAAGCACCTCCCTGTCTTTGATTGCCCCCCTGTCTCACACACACACACACACACAAATATACCCCTTTCCTTGACCTGGCTGGAATGCTCAGTAACATCCAGTGGTTCCTTTCTCTTTGACTAGCTCTCCTGGTTAAAGTTCAGATAGCCATCTAGTGGAAAGAAGACTCTTTAAGAATGACTTTCCTCTAGACATCCAATATCATGTTTGTTCAGTTGGCTTGTCCAAACAATTTTTCTGTGTTTTCACCAGAGTAGGATCAACTTAGCATGAAGATTAAAGCTGTTCTCCCTCTGCTTTATCTGCCGTTCTTAATTAGAACCTGATGACAGAAATCAACTTTGATTCAAGACTGATTGTTCCCTGAGAACCCCACTATTATTGTAGAAATCTTTTCTTTTTTTATTAACTGCATTGATTCTGAACATCTGTATGAAAGAAATGTTGGGGAACAAAATGAAAAAATTTTTTTCTCATTAAAACACTTGTTCAGCAGGATTTGTGTGCCTGAGGCTGTAAAGGTCCCAGGTTCAATCTTCAGGACCACCATGAACCAGAACTGAATAATGCTCTGGTCTCTCTCTCATAAAATAAATAAATAAATAAATAAATATGAAAAATCATTCAACATACTCTATGCTAGATGCCGTGGGACACGTGAAAATTGTTGAAATGTGGTAGTAGTGAAAGAAATTATTTTAATACACTTAAGATGATAAGTGCCTAAAGAGACACATATTTGTGGGAATTAAAAGGAGCCCATTATTTTTCATCATGGAATCATGAGTTTTTTTTTCCTAGATAAATAAAGGAAAGAGGCAAATGTTTGGATATTAGTCCTATAGGCAAGCAATAAAACAGAGTAAGTTTACTGGTTTAAAAATAATGGCCTAATGGCCGGGAGTCAGGCGGTAGCACAGCAGGTTAAGCGCATGTGGAGCAAAGCGCAAGGACTGGCATAAGGATCCCGGTTCAAGCTCCTGGCTCCCCACCTGCAGGGGAGTCGCTTCATAGGCGGTGAAGCAGGTCTGCAGGTGTCTGTCTTTCTCTCCCTCTCTCTGTCTTCCCCCCTTCTCCATTTTTCTCTGAACTAACGACGATGACATCAATAACAACAATAATAACTACAACAACAATAAAAAACAAGGGCAACAAAAGGGAAAATAAATAAATATAAAAAAGAAAATTACTTAAAAAATAATGGCCAAGTTGCCTCTTTTTAAGAAAAAATTAAATTTAATTATTATTTTTTCTTTTTTTTATATAAATCTTATTTTCTTTATTTGACAAAACAGAGAGAAATTTGAGAGAGAGGAGGAGCAAGAGAGGGAAAGAGAGACAGAGAAACACCTGTAGTCCTGCCTCATCACTTGTGAAGATTTCCCCCTGCAGGTGGGGACTGGGGGCTTGAACCCAGGTCCTTGTCACTGTAATGTGTGCACTTAACCAGGTATGCCACAACCTGGTGCTGGGATGATTGGGATCCTCCAGGCACCACAAACTTTTTGCATAACCATTACCATCTCCCCAGCCTCCAAATTGTCTCTTAAATTTTATGAGAACTATGGTGATTGTCAGAGGGAAGGTGGTAGGGGTACATAGGACTTAAGTGGTAAGTGTGAAGTTGCACACACACATGATATCTGATAATTTTGTAAACCACTGTTAAATCACTCATAATAAAAAGTTCCCTATGAAAATTTTCCAAATATTATCCAGTCTGTTCTTAAGGAATTTGTTCTCAACCAACTCTAATGAAGTATGGTTTTATGCACAAAATACATACTAAGGTTAGTTAGAGAACTGTTCTGTTACTTGGGCTGGTTGGATGTTCTTACTGGGGAAATCAAGAGAGGCATATTGGGGTCAGGTGTCCTGTAATTAATTAACTGGCAGTTAGGGCTAGTTAACTGGACAAACTACTCAGCTGAGGGAGGGGCTGTGATATATTAGGAAAAACATAAGCTTTGGCTCTGCTTCCTGCTAGTTCTGAACCTCATTAAATTTTCCTTTGCCTTTTTCTTTCTCAGGCTTCTCATCTTTGAAATGCCCCATAGGAGTCTTATATGATTAAATGAGATACTACAGGATAAGCACCTGGCACATAGCAGACCTGAAGGGGTCTCTCCTCTCCCCTGTCTGGGCTTGTGTGGAGGACCTGCCAGTAAAGGGGTTGGAGAGTTAAAAATATACTCTCCTCGGGAGTCGGGTAGTAGCGCAGCAAGTTAAGCCCAGGCGGTGCAAAACGCAAGGACCGGCTTAAGGATCCGGGTTTGAGCCCCCGGCTCCCCACCTGCAGGGGAGTCGCTTCACAGGCGGTGAAGCAGGTCTGCAGGTGTCTATCTTTCTCTCCCCCTCTCTGTCTTCCCCTCCTCTCTCCATTTCTCTCTGTCCTATCCAACAACAACGGCATCAATAACAACAACAATAATAACTACAACAATAAAACAACAAGGGCAACAAAAGGGAAAATAAATAAATATAAAAAAATATTCTCTTCTCCTGCCCCATTAGGGTGAAGCTCTTATTTTTAAATTAGTATACTTTATATTTTCTTAATAAAACTCCACCTAGGTGCTTACTACATGAGGGTGTAGCTGTAATAAAGTCACAGGTGTTTAATGTAGAGGTCTTCATTGTTTGCAAGTCTGAGTCAGGAGAGAAGTGGTGACTCCACTTTCCCCTCGATGCAGTAGGGGTGTGACCAGTTGAGACTGTTTTCAGAGTCAATACTGACTGTTTCCCTCAAAACTGAACTTATTAAAATATCAGTCAATATATTCCATCAAGGGTTACCAATAGATGGTTTTTAATCCCCCATACCATCTGCTTTGCTATTTTAAGGTTTGTTTGCCCAAAGTCTTGAGTCAGCTTTTTTTTTTAACCTTATCAGTGTTTGGTCTTTCTGTGTTATATCTCTGTGAATCATTTTTGGGAGAGTTAAATTCCATCTGACGCAAATTGTGATTTCAAAAAGAAATCGCATTGTTTTAACCTTCTTTGAAAATATGACCGGCTGATTTCAAAAGTCACTTACTGATGAAGTGGCAAACTCTCAAGTCCAGCATTTGAGAACTCAGTTAAAGGGTTGCTAGAACTTTCTAAGCTGTGAGATCTCTGTAGTTTGTGTTCTGTTTTAGGCAACAGTGACAAGTAGTACTAACACTTCTGAAGATAATAGGTAGCTTTTATTATAGCAAAAAGCAATCTTTTATCACAGCTGAGCATTCTCATCTGAATCAGGATTTTTCCAGAAAGTCTTTAGATGTGATATTCCATTGAGCTTGGGAACTTTATACAGGTTGAAATCTGGCTTTTCTTGAGGCATAAGGAACCATCTTTTCTTGTCTCTCATCAAGTTCCAATGTCTTCTCCTCTCTCTCCCTTATTTTGTTTCTCTCTCCTTCCTTCCTTCTTGCCTATCTTCCTTCCCTCTATTTTCAAGGAGGAGGGACACCAGAGCACCACTCTTGCACATGGTATACCAGGGGTTGGACTCGGAGCCTTGTACTTCCAAGTTCAGCATCATACTCACTGTGCACCTCCTGGGCTCCCAGTGTCTTTTCAACTTGGAGATTTCATACTCACTTCTTAAAGATTTTTTCTTGCTCAGCATTGCAATGTAGTTTGTGATTTCTGTATTTGCTTGTGATTTCTGTATTTGCTGGGAAAACCTGCGAAGGAAGTGCTTCCCAACATACTGGGAGAGATTTAGATAATAGTTTTCTAGAGGCAGGAGTAGGTAGGTGGGGTAATTTAAAGCTCAGATTTTTGCCTTGTTAGGCTAATATAAAAGAGAGGTTTTATTGAGATAGCATCTAACCCTATAGACAACCTCAGTATTTTGTAAGCTCAGTATTACAAATATTTATTGAGAGGCCTGGAGATAACTCACCTTCTAGATGACACACCTTACCATGCTTGGGGCATTGGGTTCGAGTCCCAGGACCATAGAGGAGCACCATAGATGGCCCCAGTGGAGCTCCATGAATGATGGAAGAGTGCTGTGGTGTATCTTCTTTCTTCTGCCCTTCCTCTCTCTCAAGAAACATAAAGAATAGAAATGACTAGGGAGGTTATTCAGCGGTATCTTGCATATTCAAGGCCCTGGTTTGATTTCTCCACTTACATACATACATACACACACACATATTTACACTGAATGCCTCCTATATGTAGGTCATAATAAAGAATATCGAAATATATAACACACAGTTCTTTTCTCAAGGAATTAGTCACAGAATTAGAAGGTGAGGAATAAAGGGAACCAAGATAATCACTGAGCACAGAGTGCTAGGAAGGTTCACAGGAAGCAGCAGACTCCTTGGGAGTCTTGAGGTGGGATAGGGTGAGGTCCCAGTTTGAGGTAACCAGAGCAGAGGCAGAGTCGGATCAGTGTTTGGGGAAATGCAGAGACCTGTAGGTGATCTGGAAGGTTCACTGGGCTATGGAGGGGGGGAGGGATGTCCTCCCTTCCCGTTTATTTTTTTAAATTTATTTATTTTTATTATTTATTTATGAGATGATAGGAGGAGAGAGAAAGAACCAGATATCATTCTGGTACTTGTGATGCCAGGAATTGAATTCAGGACCTCATGCTTAAGAGTCTGACACTTTATCTACTGCACTACCTCCTGGACCACTTCCCTTCCCCTTTAAAACAGTAAAGTGAGGCTCCCTTTACAAACTGTGGAACCCACCAGAAGTGTAAGATTTTGAAAGTACATTTAAAGAGTTGCATGACACCCACGCCCCTTCTTTCCCCCTCATATTTCTTGCCTGTTGGTTTACAGTCAGACCCTGCTTTGCCTCAGGAAACTACTGATCTACATTCTCTCTCTCTCTCTCTCTCTGTCCCCTCTCTGCCCCCCCTGCCTCTAGGGTTATTGCTGGGGTTCAGTACCTGTACTACAAATCCACTGCTCCTGGTGGCTATTTTTTTCTCCTTTTGTTGCCCTTGCTTATCGTTGTTGTTATTATTATTGTTGTTATTGCTGTTGTTGGATAGGACAGAGAGCAATCGGGAAAGGGGAGAAGACAGAGGGGAAGAGAAAGTTTATGAAGTGCTTATGAAGTGACCCTCCCCTGCAGGTGGGGAGCCAGGGCTCAAACCAGGATACTTAAGCACCTGGTCTTTGTGCTTCGCACCATGTGTGCTTAACCTGCTACACTACCACCTGGCCCCCCATTCTCTCTTTCTAGATGTGCCTTGTATGACACAGTGACATTTAATTATATATTTGGCCAGTCTTTATCTTGTTTCTGACACATAGCTCTGAAAAACCCTTGGAATCTCCTAAGTGATCAGAAGGATAAAGGTGTCTTGATATTCCTGACAAATGCTTTTCAGCCACGCTGCTTTTATATTTACAAGGCGACTGGAAAGCTCTTAAAGGTGGGGACTTGTTGCCGAGATGACCTGCCAAGTTATTGGAGGATTAGGACAATCAGTCTCACTTCTTTGACCTCTAGGAACAAAGGAGGGATCGGACATTGATTTCACTCACCAGTGGCCAGTGATTTAATCAATCCAGTCTAAGTACTAACACCTCTGTAAATCTCCCTACAAACACACAAAAGGACTGATTTTGAAAGACCTCCAGTTTAGTAAGACAGAACATATCCTTGTGTGACTGTCCACCTGCCCAAACACCGTGGGGCCAGGAGATCTTTTGTTTGGGGCTTCACCCAAGGTATCACCTCCTTTGGCTGTTGCTTGTCTTTTTTTTTAATTTAAAAAAATTTTTTTTATTTATTTTCCCTTTTGTTGCCCTTGTAGTAGTTACTGTTGTTACCGATGTCATTGTTGTTATATAGGACAGAGAGAAATGGAGAGAGGAGGGGAAGACAGAGAGAGGGAGAGAAAGATAGACACCTGCAGACCTGCTTCACCGCTTGTGAAGTGACTCCCCTGCAGGTGGGGAGCCGGGGTTCGAACCGGGATTCTTATGCCGGTCCTCGCACTTTGCGCCATGTGTGCTTAACCCACTGTGCTATTACCCAACTCCCTGTCTGTTGCTTTTTATCCTTTGTAATACACTTGTCTTCAGTGAGTAAATTGCTTTCTTGACATTCCATAAGCTGCTCTAGTGGATTAATGGAACCTAGGGTGTGGTAGGAACTTAAACGTTTATAGTTCATTGAACACCCTGGTCCTGTAATTGGCCTTGAGAGATCTAATTCTACCTCTGGACAAATGTCAGAGCTAAGATGAGTTGTAGGACACCCAGCTGGTATTGAAGAATTCGTCAGAGTGACCCCTGGACCATTGTGTTATAGTGTTGGGGAAGCCCGTACACTGAAATTGGGTGCAGAATATTATATACTGCATACACTGTATATCTGGCTTCTTTTACTTAGCATCACTTTTTTTTTTAAAGACTCAGCCATGTTGCATATTATTAGTAGTTTGTTCCGTTTTCTTGGTTGTATTTAATAATTGATGATATTGCTTCCAGGTTTGGGGCATGAAAAATATAAAATTTTATATCTTAGAGTGAACATGTCTTTATTTGTCTTGGGTAGATACCAAGGAGTGAGGGAAAGTGCTGGGTCACATAGGAAGAATATATTGAACTTTTAAGGAAATGGTTAAACGGTTCTTCAAAGTGACTGTTTCATGTTACACACCAGCAGCATTTGAGGGCTCTGGTTTTCCCACATCTTCAACTCTTGCTGTTACCAGTTTTGCAATATAACTACTCTAGTGGCAGTACAACTATATCTTAAAATAATATCTGATTACTTGTGCATCTCTAACAACCAAGAATTCTACTTTTATGTGTATAAGGGCTTTGCACATACACAGTAGCACCCCTGCCAGTGGTATCTTGTTCTTTTTGTAATTTTAACTTCAGATAGAGACAGGGAAAGAGACTACATTCCCACCCCACCATTTATGAAACTATCATGCGTGGTGTCCCCTTGTGTCTGGGGAGGCCCCTCAAACCCAAGTGCCTGTACATGCTAAAGTGTGCACAACTATCTGTGGCTCCCTTGTTGACTTCTCAAATCCTATCATCCATTTGAGAGAAAATTCCTTTATGATTGCCACTATTTATTATAGTCAGCCACTAGGCACCACTAACTCTTGAATAATAAGAGGCACCAATTCCCATCAGTTGAAAATCTACTTATAACATTCTATCCCCCCAAACTTAACTGCAGTGGTCTCTTGCTGTTTGTAAGAGTTTGGTATCAGGTCTCCTCAAACTAAAACCCTCTGATGTGCAATGTACAATTCCCTTATTGTTGGCACCTCTTGTCCCTCAGGTTCCATGAATATCAACTGGGGAAATCCCAACAGGGGTAGAAAAAAATGTTTCTCTCTAATGAATCTGTGCCATTCAAACCCAGATTGTTCAGTGGTTAACTATTTTCAAAGTTCTTGAATGTTTGTATATAAAGTATTTTGTTATAGACTATTTGTTTACTGGCTTGTTTTTACTCTTTGAAAAGTGTAAAATTATCTTCTCTAATATTGCGCATTGCATGCCACCTCCTGGGGCTGGAAGAGAGGTTACGTGGTAGAATGTACACTTTACCATGTGAGAGGACCTGGATCCAAGCTCCTGGCAACCACATGGGAATATCATACAAAAGTGAAGCTTCACAAGTTTTAGAGCTTCACAAGTGTCTATCCTTCTCCCTCTCTCTCTCTCTCTCTCCCCCCCCCACTATCTCTCCCCTCTTATTTATTTATTTATTTAGCCTGCTAGGAACATTGGAATCATACAGGTGCAAAGCCTAAGCAAAAACTATCATGGCAAAAGAAAGAAAAAAAAATCAAGTGTTTGAAAATCAGAACAATTCTGCTGTGGAAAAGTGAAAATCATATCGAATTTGAATTCCAGTGTTAAGTTTGATTGTAACATAGCTATATTTCTTTATGTGTTATCAATAGTTGCTTTTGTGACCTACTGGTAAGAGTTGAGTAGCGTCAGCAGAGACTGCATGGCTTTTAAAGCCTAAAATATTTACTCTTTGGTCCTTTACATAGTACGTTCAATGGTTCCTGCCTGCTATAATTTCTTACCTATCCCAGATGTTGCCTGGTCTTAGAAGAAAAACAAAAGTATTACTTTTGGTTCAGCTATTGAATTTGCTCTTCAATTTGTTACTATTGATAAATCTAACTCATGTGCAGCCTATTGACCTGAAAGGGAAGAAACTGAGACGTTCAGTTACCTAATGTGCTCTTCCTCGCTGGTGACTCTGGTTAGAATGGTTCAGAGTTAGGATCTTTTATGAAAGGCTCTCACAAATCAAAAGAAGAGGATGGAACTTCTGTAGATGAACAGTCCAAGAACACTGCTTAGCTTTGATTTATGGTGGTGCCATGGATTGGACCTAGGACCTTGGAGCCCAACGATGAAAGTCTTTTTGCATAACCAGTATTCTATCTCCCTAACCCCATCGAGAAGTTTTTCAACTGCTCTTTATGAGAATTTAGCAACTGAGAAGTATATAAAGTAAGACTTAGGCTTCCCTACCCATCCCTTCCCCATCACCTGGTCACTACCTTTTCCCAGAGAAATATAAACATAACCAGTTGGGTTTTGTGATTTTTACAAAAGTGAAATTATACTATATACTTGTAAAAGAGTTTCCTTTGGAATTTGGCAGTCTGTGGTGGACATTTTCGTGTGTATGCATATAGATTTACCTTTTATTATTTTTTTATTAGTGACTTTAAAATTACAAAATAACAGGGGTACAATTTCACACCATTCCCTCCATTGGAAACTTAAGTAATTCTCCCCAGGGCATAGATATGGGTTGACTATTATTTCTATAACTATCTGTCAGATGTGAGGGCAATCTGGCTGCGATATCTGTCACCCCGTTGATTACCAAGGTTGATTTGGCAGATCTGGCTGGCTAGGCGGGTGTCTCTTTTCCTCCTTCACCGCTCCATGTGGTACTTCCCTCCCGAAGCTGCGCACTCGGTTGAAGAGGACGGCCTTCCCCGAATAGAGACTGACTGGTCTTCGGTCGAGGGTATACGAGTAGCTGTGCTCCCCTGCTAGAACCTCCAAACAAGCTCTCTATAACTATCTGTCTATCTATATATTTTTCCTTTTTTTTTATTTAAGTAAGGAGACATTAACAAAATCATAGGATGGGGGAGTACAACTCCACACAATTCCCGCCACCCAATCTCCATATATTTTTCCTTTTTTAAAATTAATGATTTAACAACGATTAACAAGATTGTAGGGTAAGAGGGATACATCCATGCAGTTACCACCACCAATTCCATATCCCACCCCATCCACTGGAAGTTTCCCTATTCTTTATCCCATTGGGAATATGAACCAAAGATCTTTATAGGGTACAGAAGGTGGGAGGTCTGGCTTCTGTAATTGCTTCTCTGTTGTACATGGGTGCTGACAGGCTGATCCACACCACAGCCTGCTTCTGTCTTTCCCAACTGGGATAGGGTTCTGGGAAGATGGGGTCCCAGGACACATTGGTGAGGTCATCTGTCCAGGTAAGTCAGGATGGTGTCATGGTAGCATTTGCATCTTAGTGGCAGAAAAACATTACGATATAAAGCAGAACAGATTGTTTAGTAATCAGGAACCTAAAGGTAAGAGTATAGCAGATGAAATTTGAGGTCTTCATGTTGGAAGAAGCTAGGAAGTCTGTTTTAGGTATATTCTAAGGGGCCCATGATTTTACTAATTTTTGCCTGAGTGAGCTGAAAGTATTGTCTGGGAAGATGGTATTAGAATTGGGAATAGAACTAGAAAGCTGGATCAGGGCAGAGAGTAGCTCCCAAATCTGGGAAAAGTCTATAAATACTGCTAACTGTAAACCCCATTGATCTGACTTAGGGCCCATGTCTATTCATATTTAGCAAAATCCACTTTTTGAAAAAAATTTAGCAACTGAATAGTATTCCTTTGTGTGATTCAACTAAAATTTAACTGAAGCACTATTTTAGGTTCTTACTCATATAATGTTCATATTTTCTGTGTCCCTCCATTGGAAACTGCAGTAGGTCTCCCAAATTATAGATATGGGTTGACTATTATTTCTGTATCTATATTTATATATATTTGCCCATCTCTTTCTGTGGTCCTGCCTTCTCTTCTTTTTTTTTTTTTTTTAGTTTTTTTTCTTTTCCTCTTTTTTTTATTGTTGTAGTTATTATTGTTATTGTTGTTGTCATTGTTGGATAGGACAGAGAGAAATGGGGGGGAAGGCAGAGAGGGGGAGAGAAAGAAATACACCTGCAGACCTGCTTCACCACTTGTGAAGCGACTCCCCTGCAGGTGGGGAGCTGGGGACTTGAACTGGGATCCTTATGCTGGTCCTTGCACTTTGTACCACGTGCACTTAACCCGGCGTACCACGCTACTGCTCGACTCCCCCTTCTCTTCATTTCTAAGCCACACCTACACCTGTTACTACTTCTGAATGTCCTTTCTTTTTTTTTCTCTTCTCTCTCCGGGTCCTGATGGAATTGGAGTTCAGAGCCCTCTAGTCATCTTCCCCTAACATTTCTCTCCCTATAGTGTATCTTTTATAGATATAGCACTTATGATGAAAATTTTTCTGTACTCAGCTTTTACTCTTGGATGTCAAATCTGCCAAACATTCATATTAGATTGTTGGAAAAGTCATGACACATTCTTGCATAGAAAAACTGGAGGCTGGGTGTTGGCACACCTGGTTGAGCACACATGTTACAGTGGACCTGGGTTCAAGCCCTTGGTCCCCACCTGTAGAGGGGAAGCTGCATCAGTGGGGAAGCAGTACTGCAGGTGTCTCTCTTTGTCTCTCCCTCTCTACCTTCTTTCCTCTCAATTTCTCACCATCTTTATATAATAAATAAATAATCAAACAAACATAGAATAATACACCATGACTTTTCCGATAACCCAGTAGATTTTGAGTTTGGAATTATACTTAGAAAAGGTTTTCTAGGGAGTCAGGCAGAAGTGCAGAGGATTAAGCACATGTGGCCCAAAGCGCAAGGACCAGCATAAGGATCCCAGTTGGGGCCCCTGGCTCCCCACCTGCAGGGGAGTCGCTTCACAGGCAGTGAAGCAGGTCTGCAGGTGTCTATCTTTCTCTCCCCCTCTGTCTTCCCCTCCTGTCTCCATTTCTGTCTGTCCTATCCAACAATGACAACGACATCAATGACAACAACAATAATAACTACAACAACAATGAAAAACAAGGGCAACAAAAGGGAAAATAAATATTTTTTAAAAAGAAAGGGTTTCTATTCTTTAAGTGTGACTGTTTTCTAATATAGTGATTCTTGATCTGGGGTGCATCAGAATGACTTAGAGTTTTTGGTGATTGTTTAGTACATGTGATACAGTTTCCAACTATGATATTCGAACCTAGTAAAATTGGGTGGGTATGGGATCATAATCTGTGGTGTCTGGTGTTATTTTAGAGAATGAAGGGAATGGTGTTGTTTGGTTACTTTGAACTTATATTTGTTGAATTCCAGTGGAATTCTACATTCATAGACTCTTTTACTAATGCTGAAGAATTAGTAAGGCGAGATCTCATGCTCTTGATAAGCAGAAAAACTGCTATAGATTGGGTGGAGGGTAGATAGCATAATGGTTATGCAAACTGACTCTCATGCCTGAGGCTCCAAAGTCCCAGGTTCAATCCCCCATACTACCATAAGCCAGAGCTGAACAGTGCTCTGGTTAAAAATAATAATAATAATAGTAAAATTTAAAAAACTGCTATAGGTTACATTCTGAACATAATGAAATTTCCCAGTTCTCAGTCAATTGGGTAAACAAATGAAAAACTACTGGCTATATTTCATTGACTATAAAATTGTTATTTTTTTAAATCTATGAATTTGGGGTGCTAGGATGCTATAGCTTATTTAGAAGCATTTTCCTTTTTGCTCATAAGATCTTGGTAACCTTAAAATAATCTTAGAGTCAATGAAATATGGATAATATATTGTCATTTCTATATCTAAATCACGTCAGTCTAATGTTTTCTGTATTAGTCCTCGTGTTCATGAATGACCTCTTCAAGCTCTCTTATTATAGAGCTTATTTCCCTCAAAGTAATCCTTTCTACTGTGCCAGGTTAACATACTTATGATTCTCCTTAAATCACCACTTTAATGCAGTAACTTTCAATAGAAAATAGCTGTAACAGAAAGTTCACCCTTTTCCACATGACATTTCAGAGATTTTTAATGTTTATTTTTCTAACCTTTTACTCTTCTTCATATATCCCACTTTTTAGTCACTTAAACTAACAGTGTATTTTCATATGTGCATTTTTTTCTTTAGATAGACAGAGAGAGAGAGAGAAAGAGAGAGAGAGAGACCATAGCATCCTTCAGTGAGGTACCAGGCTTGAACCTGGGTGCAAACATGTATAACTTTTGAATTCTCTATACTTGTTTATTGAATCCTCACCTGAAATTGCATGCCACCACTTCCCCCACATCTCTGCCTATTTAATTCCTACCTATCCTGAGCACTGTGGGATTGAGGGAAGTTCCATTGGTGGTGGAGCAGGCCTGTGGTGTCTCTCTCCTCCAGCCCCATCTGAAATTTGAAAAATGAAAAAAGGTACCAAGGAACACAGGACTCACACATTCACGAGATTATAGTTCCATACAACACACACACACACACACACACACATTTAAGTTCTACCCATCCATCACAGATCAGCTTTTTTGCTGTCCATGTCCTTCATATAGTTGCTACAGATGCTACTGGAGATAAAAGATAACTCTTGAAAAAGAATGGAAATTTATTTTTTAGGAATTCTGGATTTTAAGAAACATATTCTGGGGTTGGGCTGTGGTGCAGTGGGTTAAGCACACGTGGTGCAAAGCGTAGGGACCGGCATAAGGATCCTGGTTCGAGCCCCCGGCTCCCTACCTGCAGGGGAGTCGCTTCACAGGCGGTGAAGCAGGTCTGCAGGTGTCTATCTTTCTCTCCCCCTCTCTGTCTTCCCCTCCTCTCTCCATTTCTCTCTGTCCTATCCAACAACAAACAACATCAACAATGGTAATAATAATAACCACAACGAGGCTACAACAACAAGGGCAACAAAAGGGGGAAAAAATGGCCTCCAGGAGTGGTGGATTCATGGTGCAGGCGCCGAGCCCAGCAATAACCCTGGAGAAAAAAAAAAAAAAGAAAGAAACATATTCATGGCCATGGATAGGAGCTTCTTTTGCTGATTGCATTTTTGGAGATGAGCTAAATTCCAAGGGAGTATGTGATTGAAGTGATTCTTTTTGTCTTGAGATAGAGAGAAGGATTGGGTGTGTTAGTCTATCTGAGCCTGAAGCTAGGAGCAGATCAGGCTTTTGCTTTCAATGGAGAAGAGAGGGGAGATCTAAGATAGAGAGGGTGCGTGAGCAAACTCGAATGCAGCCATGCTTTTTAAAAACTGAAATAGTGGACTGGTTATATTACAATGAGGCTTCACTGTTTTGACCCATAAAGCCAGTTGTGCAAGTAAACACAAAATGATATTCATGTATATGTGCTTAGAGTAGCAATTGAGGACATTGGTTGATAGTTGAACAGTGCTCAGCAGTAGATGTGGCAAGAAAAAGACATTATTAACAAAAGATACCTAGGATCAGGGAAGATGGCAGTCATGATTTATTTCATAGTAGGGTGAGAACAGCTATGGGATCCAAGTCAGCTTCTGAATATGCTCAGAGGTAGCATCCTGGATGGTCAGAGACTAGAGGCCACACATGGGGAAGATTATGGAAGGAGTATTTATTTGATTTAGAGGTGAGAAAAACTGGGACATAGGGGAGGTCACAGTCAAGTGTTTTATTTTATTTATTTATTTATTTATTTATTCCATTTTGTTGCCCTTGTTGTTTTATTGTTGCAGTTATTATTGATGTTGTTGTTATTGTATAGGAGAGAAATGGAGAGAGGAGGGGAAGACAAGAGAGGGGGAGAGAAAGATAGACACCTGCAGACGCAGACCTGCTTCACCACTTGTGAAGCGACTCTCCTGCAGGTGGGGAGCCGTGGCCTCGAACCGGGATCTGTAAGTCGGTTCTTGCTTTGCGCCACATGCGCTACGGCCTGGCTCCCAGTTTTGTTTTGTTTTGCCCATTGAACTGCCACTGGGGCTTTGTGCCCACATGACTTTACCATTTCCAGCTGCCATTTTTCTTTTATTATTTTAATAGAGCATGAGAGAGAGTAAGAGAGAAAAGGGACAAGAGGAAAGCAGGAGGGAGGAGGAGAGATACCTGTAGCAGTACTCCCATTTATAAAGCTGTCCCTACTGCAAATAGGGACAGGGGCTAGAACCCAAATCATCATACACAATAATGTATGCATTCTACTGGGTCCAACACCTTCAGGCCTCTCAAGTATTTATTTATTTTTATTTTAAGAGAGAGAGAGATACAGGGCAAAAGATACAGAGACAGATACCAAAGCACTGCTCATCTCTGGTTTGTTTATTTATTTATTTATTTATTTTGCCTCCAGGGTTATCGCTGGAGCTCAGTGCCTACAACACAAACCCACTGCTCCTGAAGGCTATTTTTTCCCCCTTTTTGTTACCCTTGTTGTTTATCGTCATCATTGTTGTTATTATTATTGTTGTTCTTATTGCTGTTGTTGTTGGATAGGACAGAGAAAAATGGAGAGATGAGGGGAAGATAGAGGGGGAGAGAAATATAGACACCTGCAGACCTGCTTCACTGCTTGTGAAGTGACTCCCCTGCAGGTGGGGAGCCAGGGGCTCGAACCGAGATCCTTATGCTGGTCCTTATGCTTCACGCCATGTGCGCTTAACCGGACCCCAACTCTGGTTTATTGTAGTGCTGGAGATTAAATCTGGGACCTTGGAGCATCAGGTATAAAAAAGTCTTTTGCATAACCATTATGCTGTCTCCCCACCTCTCAAATATTTGTTAAAGGAAGTGGAATCGTATTTATTTTACATTTTAATATTTACTAACAAGAAAGAGGAGAGGAGGGAGAGCCAGAGCATCACTGACATACAGTGCTGGAGGTTGAACTTGGGATCTCATGCCTGAGAGTCTAAGACTCTAGCCATATGCTACCTCACAGAAGGATTTTTACCTTGTGGTTGTAAGGAGTAGAACTAGGCCCAGTGGATGAAAACCACAGGAAAAAAGACTTAGCTTAATTTAAGAAATAATTTCCAATAAAAGCTGTCTAACAGTTGAGTAGAAGATAGTAAACTTCCTGTTGCTAGCAGTATGGGGACATTGGTTGACCAGTCATTTCATTATAGCCATATTTTGGGAGATTTAAAACTTGAAATAAGAGGGGCTGGGTGGTGGCATACCTGGTTACGTACACAGATTACAGTGCACACAGACCCAGGTTCAAGACCCTGATCTCCACCTGCAGTGGAAGCTTCACAAGTGCTGTAAGTGTGTCTCTCTTTCCTTCTCAGCTTCTCTGTCTCTATTAAAAATTTTGTTTAAAATAAGAACCACAACTGCTCCCATTAACTCATGAATTCAGAAAGAAAGAAATATCCAGATTTTAAATTGGCAGTCCAATTTTAATGTCATCATGATGCGCTATCAGGCTCACTTATTATTTTATGCCTGGTGCCTTCTACCCACTGCGCCATCAGCTGCACTTCAGCTTCTTAACATTGATCTCAACTGGCGACAGTGAACCGGAAACAAGCCTATTTAAGCACGTTTACTTGAGTGGATTAAATGGGTCAGCTTTACTTTGTAAAAATGTTCTCCATAGACTTTTGAGAGAAATTTTCGCTTTTCTCATTATTAACACAATTACATGAACCTCCAAATTAAATTCAGTAAGTTCAGTGAAATCGAATTACTGAATTTTCTTGTCAGCCAAAGCACCTTGTTGAGGAGCTGTTAATATACAAGGCCATTGTCGTCGTCAGAGAGCTCCAGTCCCACGTCTCTCCGAGACAGGCGCCAGTAAACTGCCTTTCCCATTCACCATAGCGCAGTGGGGTTGACTTCTTCAATGTGCCAAAAGCTGAGTTTCTGTTTTGGCAGAACCTATGAAGTACTACTCTGGAACAGTATTCAAACCACTTCACTAAAGAATTTATCTCTGGGGCCAGGCGGTGGCGCACCTGGTTATGCGCACACACTGCAGTGTGCAAGGAGCCAGGTTCAACTCCTGGTCCCCACCTGCAGGGGGAAAGCCTCGGAAGTGGTGAAGCAGGGCTGCAGGTTTCTCTCTGTCTCTCTCCCTATTTTCCCCCTTCTCAATTTCTCTCTGTCTCTACCCAACAATACATACATACATATATATAAAAAAATTGATCTCTAAGGACTCCTGCTGATTGTAAAATTATGTGGTGTATGATCTTGCAATCAATGCTAGGCAATAGCTGAGGGTTGACGTAAGAGAAGCATAGCTAATTCAGATTATGAGGAAACTTAGGTGAAGTATAATTGGCCCCACTAGAATTTAGACATGGCTTTTGGGAATCATTTTTATAATGAAGTCAGCAGTTTGAAATATGTTCTTAACCTGAGGGAGAAGAGACTCTTTGTGGTAACCCCTCTGGTGGCTCAGGAGGCCACTTTCAGTCTGAAGTGAAATTCTCTCTTCTCATGAAAGAGCCTCCCTTGGCACTTTCAACTGAGAAACCCTAACATTCTTGAAAGAAGAGGATTTTAGAATTGACTTATGATTGAAAATATTATTTGCATGAGTGTAAGATACTGAGCAAGCTGAAGGATTTTGAAACCTGAAAGAAAGGTCTTGTAGTAATCTGAGCCCAGAATTGATTAAAACATGTAAGCCAGGGCTGATTTTCCTGCATAATTTTTAGAGGAATAATGGAGTAAAAATAAACATCAGTATGAGGATCAGTGAAAGAAAAGATGGAAAAATATAATGCACAGTTGTAATCATTAGCTAATTCCTGCTTTTTTTTTTTAAAGGTTTATTTATTTATTTTAATGAAAATATCCACAGTATTGCTCAGCTCTGACTTACAGTGATACCAGCGATTGAACCTGGAACCTCCAAGCCTCAGGCATGAAAGTCTGGTGCTCTTCAGGATTCCTGTCTCTCCAGACCCCTTGTTTTCTTCCCCTTGAAACTTTCACCCAGCTTCTGAGCTTAGGTTAGGTGCCCTGCCTGCCTCGGTGCTTTATGTTTTCTTTCTTCCTTCTTAAAAATTTTTCTTGCCAGCAGGGTTAACACTGGGGCTTGGTGCCTACACAGGGAATCCAAAACTCCCAGTAGAAGTTCCCTTCCCCATCCTTTCGTTTATTCAATAGGAAAAAGAGAAATTGACAGGGAAGGAGGAGATAGACAGGGAGAGAAAGAAACACATGCAACACTGCTTTGCTGCTTGAGAAGCTTCCCTTCTTTCAAGTGGGGACCTGGAGCTTGAACCTGAGTCCTCAGCATTGTAACATGTGAGCTCAACCCTGTGTGCCACCTCCTGGACCACTTTTTTTTTTTTTTCTCTTTCCCTCCCCCTCCCCTCCCCTCCCCTCCCCTCCCCTCCCCTCCCTCTCCTCCTCCCTCTTCCCCTCTTTCTCTTTTCCTCCTCCTCCACTCCCTCTCTCTTTTCCCCTCAGCCTCCCTCTTTCTCTCTCTCTCCCTCTGTCCTTCTCTCCTTCCTTCTTAATATTTATTTATTTGATAGAGACAGAGAAATTGAGAGGGAAGGGAAATATAGAGACAGAGAAACATCCCGCTGTATAGCTTCACCACTCATGAAGCTTCTCCCTGCAGTTGGGGACTAGGACCTTGAACCTGGATTAGCACACATTTTTTCTTTTCTTTTTTTGCTTGTCTCCAGGGTTATCAGGTTATTGCTGTGGTTCTGTGCCTGCACTATGAATCCACTGCTCCTGGCAGCCATCTTTTTGTCCATTGTTGTTTGCTGTTGCTGTTGTTGTTGCTGCCATTGTTGTTGTTGAATAGGACGGAGAGAAATTAAGAGAGGAGGGGAAGACAGAGAAGGGGAGAGAAAGATAGACACCTGTAGACTTGCTTTACCGCTTGCAAAGTGACCCCCTTGCAGGTGGGGAGCCAGGGGCTGGAACCAGCATCCTTGTACCAGTCCTTGCACTTTGCACTATGTGCACCTAGCCCACTGCACTACCACCTGGCCCCCACACTTTTTTTAATAGTGTGTTTTGTACTGCGTTATAATTGGTTACTTGATTCCAAACTTCCTTGCCTTCTTTATTGCACAACTTCCTTTCTCAGTGCTTCTCTAAGATGTTGCTTTAGTAGTGCTTATCTTGGCTACTAAAACCCTTGCATGCTGACAATTGATCAAGTTTGGTATCATCTGTAGGAGGCTTGTTTTATTATTCTCTCCTTAGTGAAAGATTGAAAAAAAAAAGGACACTAGCTTCCGTGAGACTGATTTTCTGAAAACTTGTTCTCATCTCTTATGAGGCAGAAAGTACTTGCTAACTAAATTATGATAAGCTCTACTTGTTGTTTTCTTAGCGTTATTTGTCAACCTGCAGTTCTCGAATTGTTTGGCAACTTACTCTTGGGGAATCCTTGAGTTTTGTGAGAAAAAATTTCAATTGTCAATAATCATTCAAAATTAATATTAGTATACTCACATATGTTATAACATTAATATAAATATATCATATATATGTAATGCATGTATGTAATGATCATATTATCATTGAACTCTCCTATTCATTTATGGATCAGTACCAGACTGTACTACCATAATTACTATGTACTCATTAGACAAGGATTTAATCGAATAATGGTCTTTTATAGAGTAACAGTGTTTTTATTTACTTTTGTCCAGAATAATATTTAGCTCTGTTGGTGGTACAGGGGATAGAACCATCGGCCTTTCAAATGCAAGTCCTGTGTGCTACTGCTATGCAGTCTTCCCCTGGAATACAGTCTTAATGCCTGAGGGCTGTAGAAAACACTGTACAAATGAAGATCTTATGACTTGGATAGAGGAAAGTGGTTAAGAGTGTGTACTGTGAGAGTTGGTACAATATTCATGTTGTGAGTAGTGGTTTAATTTTAACAGAATTGTACCCCCACCCCACAAAGTTGATATCACTAATTTGAAAATGTCATTTTTGCAGTTTTAATTTATAAGCATTTAATATTTCATTTTAAAGATACTTATACAATTAGCACTGGGGATATTTTTCTTATAAAAAGACACATTAAGAAACACTTTTTTATTTCAACATCACTAGGAATTCACCACTCTGTTGATTTTTTTCAGACAGATAGAGAAGCAGAGACAGAAGAAAAATAGGAAAGATATCATAGCACTGAAGCCTTCTCCGGCGTAGTGGGGGCCAGGCTTGAGCGTGTGCATGACAAAGTAGGCTCACTGTCCAAGTGAACAATCTGCCAGCCGAAGAAACACTCTTTAAATTATTGGAATTACATGTCCAGTGGAGAAGCAATTACAGAAGCCAGACCTCCTACCTTCTGCACCCCATAAAGAATATTGGTCCATACTCCCATAGGGATAAAGAATAGAAAACCTCCCAGTGGAGGGGATGGGATATGGAACTCTGGTCGTGGGAATTGTAACCCTCTTATCCTACAATCTTGCCAATCATTACTAAATCACTAATAAAAAATTATAGGAATAAGTGGGGTAGATAGCATAATGGTTATGCAAAGAGACGCTCATGCCTGAGGCTCCAAAGTCCCAGGTTCAATCCCCCACACCATCATAAGCCAGAGCTAAGCAATGCTCTGGTTAAAAAAAAAAAAATCATAGGAATCAGTCTCTATTGTCATTAATGTCAGTTTTCAGGCCAGTGCACCAGAGGGATCATTTGTACCAGGAGGCTCCTATTCATTTCCAATGAGACTGTGGGAACCAAGGCTAAGTGAAGTCTGACTCAGACATTGTTTTAAAATGTTTTAGAGCCAACATAATCAAGTATGGAGAGTCAGGAGTATCACAGCCTGTAAAAGGGTCAGGAAAAGAAAGGATCAAATAAAAGGCTCTGAACTCTAGGACTGTGCTAGCCAAACAGAAAACTGTAACTACATGTGGCTATTTAAATATTGATGAGTGAAAGTTAAATACAAAGAAAAGATTTGGTCTTGAAGTCACACTAGACACATTGCAGGTGCTCAGTAGACACATCTGCTGGATGGCTGCTTCTTTAGCCCAGAGATCAACCATTTCTTTTCATTGCCATGTAAGTTCTGTCAGACACCCCTGCACTAGAGGGAGCAGCAGAGTGGAAGCAGGGTTGGAAGGCTGTGTGAAGGTGAGAAGGAAAGAGTGAGAGGCAAATTACTAACCAGTAGGAATGATGTTGATAGAATCTATGGGGGGGGCTGGTGGTGGTATGGTAGGTTAAGCAATATATCACCAAGTACAAAGACCTGGGTTCAAATCCCTGCTCCTCCACCTGCAGTGGGTCCACTTCATGAGTGGTGAAGCAGGGCTGCAGGTGTCTATCTTTTTCTCTTTTTTAATGCTGGGGCTTGGTGTCCGCACTACGAATCCACTGCTTCTGACAGCCATTTATTTATTTATTTATTTATTTATTTATTTATGGATAAGACAGAAGTTGAGATGGGGAGGGGAAGACAAAGAGGGAGAGAGAAAGATAGACACCTTTAGACCTGCTTCACTGCTTGTAAAGAAATCTCCCAGAAAGTGGGCAGCCAGGGCCTCGAACCAGGGTCCTTGTGCTTTGTACTATGTGCACTTAACCCAGTGCACCACCGCCTGACCCTCCCTTTCTCTCCTTCTCTGTCTCCCTGTCCTCTCTCAATTTCTTCCTGTCCTGTCTAACACAAACTTAGGGGAAAACAACAACAACAAAAAACAGCCCCTGGGAGCAGTGGAGTCATAGTGCGGGCACCCATCCCCAGTGATAATCCTGGAGGCAATTTAAAAAAGAACCTCTAGAACGCTTTTAAGTGCTCTTTGATAATTTCACCTTAGACCTCTTTAATATTTTATTTATTTTTTAAACATTTTATTTATTTATTTATTTATTTGAAAGATAGGAGGAGAGAGAGAGGGAAAGGGAAAGAACCAGACACTTTGTTACGTGTGCTGCCAGGGATTGAATTTGGGATCTCATTCTTGAGAGACGAATGTTTTATCCACTGTGCCACCTCCCAGACCACAAGATTTATTACTTATTTATTTAATATTAGATAGAGTTTCCTACTGAAAGAAGAGCGAGAAGTCAGTGCACCACTCTGGTACATGCAAAGCTGGGGCTTGAACTGACAGCCTCAGGCATGAGAGTGAGTTCTGCATGTTACCAGTTGAGTTATTTCCACAGCTTCTCTCCTCTGATCTCTCCTCTGCCCACTTTTACTCTCCAATGTCAGGCTCTTGTTCTTCCTTTTTAAAATAGATTTTAATAGAACAGTTTCCCCACTGTTAATATTTTACATTGGTGTGGTACACTTGTCACAACTGGTAAATCAGTATTGATTACTATTAACTAGACTTTATCTTTTATTCGGAGTTCATTACTTTTTGCTGAATGTCCTTTTTTACTTTTTCCCTCTTCCAGAAAACTATTCAGAACACAGCATTATAGTTAGCGGACCTTTCTCTGGGTTTTTCTTGGCTGTTACATTTTCTCAGATTTTGTGTTTTCTTTGATGATCTCGACAGTTGTAAGGAATATTAGCCAGTTTTCTTGTGAAAAATTGTCAGGACTTAAGGATTTGGGGGAAGAAAAGCATAAAAGTGCTCTTCTCATCACCTTAGCAGAGGTGTTAGCAACACGACTTAGTTTCTGTTGATATTATCCTTGCTCCGCCTGAGGTAGCAGCCATCTCCTCAGTTTAGAAATAGTATGTGCTTGGCTGAAAACTCTCAAATTTATTTTTCAGACTAGACTTTTTTTGAAGTGTTTATTTTATTGCATGAGAGACAGAGAGGCCACATAGGGATTGAACCTGAGACCTTAGGCATGCAAGGCCTGTGCTCTACCTGCTAAGCTATTTCCCTGGCCACTAGCCCACACTTTCTTGAACTCTCGATTCACATATCCAACTATATGTTCTACAACTCTTAGAGCTATTCAGACATACGATGCTCAAAACTAGATTCTCGATTTACCCCCATACTCTCCAAATCAGCACTTGCTGTAATTCTCCATTTCAAGGAAGGCATCTGTTTTTCTACTTTTAGGTTAAAAATTATAGTGTTCTCCTTTACTTCTTGGCTTCCTCTCTCTATGTTTAATAAGATGTAAGATTCAGAATATTCCTAGAATGTGGCCACTCCATACCATCTCTGCCTCTACCACCTGAGTAGTTGGCATCACCTTCTCCTAGACTGTTGTGCTAGCTCCCTCTCTAGTCTCCGTGCTGTTTCATCCTTACCTCCTTGTAATCTGATTTCCACATTCTTTTTATTTTTTAAATATTTTATCTTCCCAGCTTCCACTCATTTAGCTGGTTCTTATGTTACTAAACCTATTGTTCCTAAAATGTATACTTAAGTAACTATTACTGTTATTTCAGGCTTAGGTCTTATTGGATAACTTTTTACATGAGAAGAAAATGATCATCCTTCCCTGTCTTCCTCTCCAACACACACACACATACACACATGCACACACACTTTTCTTCCCTTATCCTCCCAGGATAATTATAAAAAATGTAAAGGCCTCATCTATTTCTTTAAACGGCTTCAGATAACACTTTATCTGGGAATTTCCCTGACTCATAATGTCAAACTAACAAGTTTATGTTACTATGAACTAGTGGCATCATTCACTTTGAGCCCAGTAATGTATTATCATGATCATGTCTTTGCTGTACAATATATATATATTTTTTGTTTCCTGCTGGTATTTTCCATAAGCATTTTTTCTTGTTTACTTTTCTTTATATCACCAGCCTATTATTCTCATGTACTTCATCAGAATTCTAAAACAAACACATCAGGTGATATACCAGCTCTTCAGATTATTTTGGAGGTATTTCTTCCAAGACTGCTTACCAAAGCTGCAGAGCTCCACTGACTGTTGCCCTGAATTCTTACCTTTGCAAGTTTACCTAAGAATTCCCTCATCTTTTCATCTGTGTTAGATCTTACTAATCTCGAAATAACATACTCATCTATAGTTGTGAGAATAAAAGATGCAGGAGTCATAGATCTTTCAAGATCGTACACATCATTCATTGATTACTATAATAATGTTTTGTAACAGATTAGTGAGAGACTTGCATGCAGTACTAAATTCTACTAGCCAAAGCTGGGATGGTTGGCCAGCAGCCTCTGCTGACCTTGGTTGGGAGCTGACAGACCATTGACTGATCCCAGGATGGTCTTGACCGGGATGAGTCGGGTGACCTAGTTCTGCTTCATGTGTCTCATCCTCCAAGGTTTGGTATTCTCGCATTGTGTATGCTACACATGATGATGGCAGAGAACAAGCAGATACTCACGAGTGCTTGTCTTGTATTTTAAATGCTACAACTACATATTTTTAAATATTTTTTATTTATTCCCTTGCTGTTTTATTGTTGTAGTTATTATTGTCATTGTTATCGATGTCGTTGTTGTTGGATAGGACAGAGAGAAATGGAGAGAGGAGGGGAAGACAGAGAGGGGGAGAGAAAGATAGACACCTACAGACCTGCTTCACTGCCTGTGAAGCGACTCCCCTGCAAGTGGGGAGTTGGGGGCTGGAACTTGGATCCTTATGCCGGTCCTTGCACTTTGCGCCACCTGCGCTTAACCTGCTGCGCTGCTGCTCAACTCCCCCAACACATATTTTAAAAGCATTCTATTTTGGCAGCCAGGGAACTGGCTCAGTGATTGGAATATAAGGCTTGAGTGCCTGAGGAATGTTCAGATCACTCTTCTCTCTCTCTCTCTCTCTCTCTCTCTCTCACACACACACACACACACACACACACACACAAAAATAAATAAATAAATAATCTCCTTTTTAAAAAATGGTTTTGGAACTATAGTCAATTTATTTGCACAGATAATGTTTTGGGTTACCAAATATATAGAAAAAATTAAGATATTTAACATCCTTCAGATACCTTTTTTTTTTTAGGGCAGTGTTCTTTGCAATTTTATATTAGGTTAGGTTTTTCTCTAAGTCTCTCTATTAGTAGTGCTCTGTTTACTGGTTTTCATAGTATTTATCACACTAGTTAGTATTTGCTTCATATCAGCCTATTTCATTTGACCTTAAACCCCGCTGAAGACAGGACCATATCGATCATAGTATTAGCTGAGGACCTGCAATAGTAAATACACAATGTTAGATAAATATACAAATGATTAAATCTCAAGACTATGAAGTAGTTTAGGCTTCTCCCCACAGACTCTTTGTAAGTGTTCCTCCAAGGATTTAACAGAGAAGCCAGGACAAACATCACTGATTTGCAGCGGAGATGAGCTGACTCCTCTTTGCAGTGTTTGCTGGGCCTCCCACATTCCCCTGTGTAATCAAGATTATGGAGCTTTGCTTAGTAGTTCCTGATTTGTGTCATTCAGATACAAGTGATTTTTTTCATCAGTGTATTAATTATGACTCTGGAGCATGTCAGTGACTTGAAACAAGAATGTTTCTATGGTTACAAGTGCTTGTTGTTGGATTCTGAATTAAAAGACAGTACTGTCATTACTATTTTAGACAAGCTTTAGGATAACTTGATTTCAAACTGAGTTAAAGTACAGTTTTGTGATTGGAATTGTTTTCATGATGTTGTAGACGACAGTATAAACTTTTGAGTGTAGGAAAATTAACATTTTACATTAATTAAACCAGCATGACATAGAAAGTCTTCTGTAAGTGGACTTTAGAACTAAGTATAGGAGACCTCTCAGACATGAAGTTTACACTGATTTTTTTTATCGTTGTTGTGGTTATTATCATTGTTATTGATGTCATTGTGTTGCATAGGACAGAGAGAAATGGAGAGAGGAGGGGGAGACTGAGAGGGGGAGAGAAAGATATGCACCTGCAGACCTGCTTTACTACTTGTGAAGCGACTCCCTGCAGGTGGGGAGCTGGGGGCTTGAACCCGGATCCTTACATGGTCCTTGCGCTTCGTGCCACCTGCGCTTAACTTGCTGCACTACTGCCCGGCCCCCTACATCGATTTTTATAGTTGTCCAATCTATGGACATCAAACTCTCATTCTAGCCCTTCATAATTTGGATGAAAATTGATATTTTGTGATATTGTATACAACTACAGGATTTTAGATCTTAAAGGGACAATTGTAATTTGTGCAAGACTTTCCCTGATCAGCAGTCATTGATCAGTACATTTGTTGAGTGAACAAATTAATATGTTATGAATAATGACTGAATGCAAGATGCCATGAGATAACTCAGCTGGTAGAGTGCATGCCTTTCTGTACACAAGGCCCTGGAGACTGTCCTTGGCACCACATCTGAGCACCATGAACAGTGCCAAAGGGAATTCTATGCATGATGAATTGGTGCTTTGACACCTATCTCTCTCTTTCTCTCTTCATCTTCCCTCTCTCTATATATATGTAGACATATAGAACTTTAAAAATGACCAAAGGCCAGAGAAATTAAGACTTCTGTGGTCACATAATCAGTGGAATAGTCAAGGCCAAACTGACCAGTTTAAGTTAAAAGGATAATGTGATTTAGAATATGTTACTTTGGGGGGGCAGGTGGTAGGGTAGTGGGTTAAGTGCACATGGCGCGAAGCGCAAGAACAGGCACGAGGATCTGGGTTGGAGCCGCTGGCCCTGCACCCGCTGGGAAGTTGCCTCACAAGCGGTGAAGCAGGCCTGCAGGTGTCTGTCTTTCTCTCCCCTTCTCTGTCTTCCCCTCCTCTCTTGATTTCTCTCTGTCCTATCCAACAACAAAAACAGCAATAACAATAACAGCAACAAAAGTGGGAAAAAACGACCTCCATCCTAGACCTCGAATAAATTCCTCTCTCCATTTTTACTGGTCATCTCTATCAGGAACAACACAATAGACCCCTTTCTGGGCCCCCATAGGACCTTGCCCTCGACTTGGATCAACAACGGTAGAGAATGTTCCATCCTCCAAAGGATGCACAACATACTCTATATTCCACCTGAGGAAGATGGGTCCTGATTTGGGGCAGCTTAGAACGTTTCTACTCATGACCACATAATGTGAGCTCAGATTTACAGGGATGCAGAGGTCACATAGGCTCCTAAGCTAAAGATGGGCCTGAGATCACATCAGATCGATGGGGTTTACAGTCAACAATATTTATTCACCTTTCCCATATTTGGGAGCTACTCTCTTACCTGATCCCGCTTTCTGGTCCTTTTCCAGCAATGACATCATCTCCCCAGACAATAACTTGGATCCACCTGCATACCAGATGTCAGGCTCAGGGGAAAGAAAAAAAAAAGGCAAAAACTAGTATAGCCACAGGCCCTTTGGAATATAACTAAAATATGCCTACTAGCTATCTACAAAATGGATCCCCCCCCCCAACTCTTCATCTGCACTATTCCAGCCTTTAGGTTCATGATTAGTCAACAATTTGTTTGGCTCTATATGTTAATTCTCTTTTCAGCCACCAGGTTCCAAATGCTACCATGATGCCAGCCAGACTTCCCTGGACAAACAACCCCACCAATGTGTCCTGGAGCTCAGATTCCCCAGAACCCCACCCCACTAGGGAAAGAGAGAGATAGGCTGGGAGTATGGATTGACCTGTCAGTACCCATGTTAAGCAGGGAAGCAATTACAGAAGTCAGACCTTCCACCTTCTGCATCCCACAATGACCTTGGGACCATACTCCCAGAGGGATAAAGAATAGGAAAGCTATCAGAGGAGGGGACGAGATATGGAGTTCTGGTGGTGGGAACTGTGTGTATTTATACCCCTCTTATACTATGGTTTTGTCAGTGTTTCATATATATCAGCCTCCATGAGCAGTGGATTGGTAGTGCAGGCACCGAGCCTCAGTGATAACCCTAGAGGCAAAAAAAAAAAAAAAACAGAAAGAAAAGAAAATATTCCTTTTTTTTTTTTTAATTAAGGAATCATTATTTTATAAGACTGTTGTTGCCACAGGGTACAGTCTCATATCTTCCAAAAGTAGGTATCAGTAAAAATGTCACACATTAAAAATAAAGCAGAGAAACACTAGTGTAAACAACTTACATAGTTAATGGTTTTTCTTTCTTTCTTTTCATTCGTTACTGGGACTTCACTACTTTGGAGGCCAGCTTTTTCAGATAGAAAAAGAATGAACCAAAGCAAAGACAGCACGGCGTCAAATCTTCCCCCAGAGAAATAGGGGGTGGATTCAAAGCTGGGTGACGTGTATAAGAAACCAGGCCCCTTCCCAGGTGAGCTATCTTGCTCTCCAGGATGAGTGATTTTTAAAGCTATAGGTTCCAATGTCTCAGAAAATAGCTTCTTTATAACAAGTTATGTCTTTGATAATCCTCATTCAGCATATAATTCAGTTAGAGTTGTGTGACAATCATAAACATTCTTTTTAAAATTACAGTTTCTGTTAAGGACAGAGAGGCTGAACTTTGCTAACATATTCTAACATGAAAGGAAAATTAAGAAAGAAATTTTCTTTTCTGGCTGCAGGAATTGGGGGGGGGGGTCCTGCTTTGTGTAAGAAAACTTGGCAGACCTTGGGAATTCTAATTGCTCTAGATTGTTTTGTCTGTTTTTAAAAAGGAATTTGAATA
Source organism: Erinaceus europaeus (assembly GCF_950295315.1). NCBI lineage: Eukaryota > Metazoa > Chordata > Mammalia > Eulipotyphla > Erinaceidae > Erinaceus > Erinaceus europaeus. Next base: position 25,544,202 of record NC_080175.1, on the reverse strand, counting down.
GTTGATTTTTCTTTCTTTTTTTGGCTTGAGCCTCACATTTATGAAGTTCCACCACTTCTAGGCTTTTTGAAAATTTTTATTTTAGATGAGAGACTACAACTCTATTCTGTTATTCACAGAGCTTCCCCTGGTGTTATAGTGCTTCCAGTATGGTTCCAGGCTTCAGTTCTGGGTTTTGCCAAATGGTAAGGGGCATAGCATACACTATTGGCTGAGCTGTCTTCTAGCACTTGATATTTCTTCTTGGCAAAAGATCTTCTTTTTTTTTTTTAAAGATTTTATTTATTTATTGATGAGAAAGATAGGAGGAGAGAGAGAAGGAACCAGACATCACTCTGGTACATGTGCTGCTAGGACTTGAACTCAGGACCTCACACTTGAGAGTCAAGTGCTTTATCCACTGCACCACCTCCTGGACCACAGCAAAAGAATCTTCTTAAACACCATTGAAAACTGGGGCCAGAAAATAGTTCACACAGAAGAGCTCACATTTTACTGTGTACAGGGATCCATGCTTAATCTCCTTGTATCACATAGGAGCAGTATCCATAGCAGTTTCTTGACTTGTGGAGTGGTTCTATGGTGTCTCTCCTCTCTCTATCTCCCCCTCTTGGTTTCTATCTGAAATTAAAAGGAAAAAAAAATAAAAAGTGCGTCAGGAGCAGTGGACCTCACAAGCACAAATCCCCAGTGCCCTCCACAAAAAAAAAAAAAAAAATTACTGAAGGTGCAGTGGATGTGGCTTATTGGTACATTTATATAACTCTGGATTCAATCCTCAGCAACCCCCTAAAGAACATTGAAAATTCTAAAAGCTTCCTTATCTGCCAAACTCCTGAGATAAAAGCTTCCTTATCTGCCAAGCTAGAGATTAAAAAAAAAAAAAAAAGTTTTGTGGTTCCATGTATCCTAGTGAATAGCCAGTTCACTGGCCAGTTTGGTTTGTGTTCTCTTTGATTATCTCTGTACAACCTCAGGTTCTTCCTTGGGTTCTCACTGACTTTTTTTTTTTTTTTGCTTCCCCGCCTCCCGACTCCACCCCAATCATCTGTCTTCTGTTAACTCATCCAACATCATAACCAAGAACTTTTTGAGTAACCAGAGGCAAGAGCTTATGTCTAATTCTATAATAGTTAAGGATTTAGATTGGTTCTTAACTTACCAGCTAAGGTTGATGAAATAGCTTGTTAAGTCAACAACAACTCATCAGGGGACTGTAGTAAAAATAAATTTGGGAGCTTAGAGGATTTTTCCTAGTTGTTTAAATAGAGATTGGATGTGCTAGATGCACTGACAGCCCAAGTATTGATGGCTGGTTTGCTCAGACTTAACGTGTGTTATCTTTTTTAGTTTGTGGACACACAGTTTTTTTGTTTTTGTTATTTAATCTATGGCACCCCTTCCTGGACATTGTTCTATGCTTTTTTTGATTTACCTCTAGTGTTTAATCTCTGTTTGGATTTGTAGGTCATGGACTAGCCGTAATGCCCAATTTTTTATTGAGAGAGTTACTGAGTCTTGCCACTGAATTGGAGATTACAAAGATAATGTGCTTGATTTTGATGTGAGTGTAGGTGGTGGTGAGGCATTTTGATACTTGAAACTGAAACAAGAACCAATATGGAAGCTATGAGGAAGCCAGTTTCAGCTTACTATAAGTAGAATTTCCAAAATAGTTACAGCAGATTCTGCTAGTGCAATAATAGTCAAGGTAGAGAGAGAGAGGTTCCTGCTGGGTGCTCTCTCTTCTGCCTTCTTCCTAGAATCCTCTCCACCCCAAGTAGTTCTATGAATGTTCACTCATCAACTACTGATGGAGTGTCTACTTTTTGCTCAACCACTGTAGATGTAGTTAGGGGTCACAAAAAATGTAAACAGTTCCATCCCTGGCTTTGATCAGAGTCAAAGATTCATTAAAGTGGTGTCTCAGTTTTCCACCATTGCCTATCCAACCATCCTCATGATTCCATAGTCCAGAAGGCTCATTAGGGGCAGCTCATCTGACTCCGGATTGTTCTTGTTTGGCTTAGTCATGTAAATGGACAGGGCTGGGCAAGGCTGTAAGGCAGGGAGTGGTCTCATGTCTGAGGTCTTCATGCTGATTGTCAGCCAGAGTGCTATGGCTCTTTTATGTGTCTTCTCTTTCCACATGATCTCTCTCATCCTCAAGACCTTTTGAAATGTTCAAGTGGCATTCTTCTCACAGGATACCTTAGGCTTTCCCACCTGGTGTCTGGTTGCCATTGGTCAACTGGAAAAAGTAAAAATATAAAATTATTACTATTACCTGTTTTTTATCCTTCTTTCTACCCAGGGAGATGATATCAGCCCCGTTTTTGTGGTGAGTGCAACAGAGGAGGTTGGATAAAGTAGTGAGGTGAATGTTTCATTATAGCAGAGGAAGGCTGAGATAGAGTGAGGAATATACTAGGGTCAAATTGGGGATAGAAACCCATGGTGAGATATCCTTGAAAGTTGGGACTTCGGGAGTCAGGCGGTAGTGCAGCAGGTTAAGCACATGTGATACAAAGCGCAAGGACCAGCTCAAGGATCCTGGTTCAAGCCCCCGGCTCCCCACCTGCAGGGGGATCGCTTCACAGGCGGTGAAGCAGGTCTGCAGGTGTCTATCTTTCTCTCCCCCCTCTCTGTCTTCCCCTCCTCTCTCCATTTCTCTCTGTCCTATCTAACAACGACATAAATAACAACAATAGTAACTACGACAACAATAAAAAAGGGCAACAAAAGGGAAAATAAATAAATATTTTAAAAAATTTTAAAAAAGAAAGTTGGAACTTCGTGGCATAGTGATAAAAAGAGAATGCTAAATGCGCATGACCGGAGTCATGTTTTCTCTTTAGCTTCTTATCAGAAGGTGCTATTTTGCTCTGTTTTTGATTTTATTTTGTAGGAACAAGATGTTGACGATAATATCATGATGGCCCAGTATATGTTGAGAATTACCTTCTTTGGTTCAGCACTGTCACATATAACAGTTGTATAATATGCATGAGGCAGTTATTTATCATTATTATTTTCACTAAATTACAGTATATGTATTCTTCTTCTTCTAGCGTTTGCCCTTCTTCTGTAGCCAGTCAACAGCAAAGCTGTCAGGAGCTGCTTGTTGCTGGCTTTGAAAGTGACTGGGATCCATGTGGATTCAGTCGGCTAGGAAGGATCGTCAGTTTCCCCAATGAATGGGTACTCACGGGATGCACCACGAGAAGGTCGATCCAACGCAACCCGGTATATGTATTAAGAAACAAGGAAAGAAAGGGAAAACACAAGGTGAAACTTGGACTAGATGCGGTGTATTACACCAAAGCAAAGGATTCTGGGAAAGAGAGGATGGTGGGTGGGCTGGAGAGGGCCTTGGGGTCCTGGTTCATGATGGTGGAAAAGGGCTTAAGTTGCGGGTGAGAGTGTTTTGCAGACATCTATCACAGGAAATGAGAGATTGTACCCATGTGTCAAATCATTACCCCCCCACCCCCATAAAAGGACTTTAACAAAATAAAGGAAAAAGAAATCTGCTTTCTTCTTAAATTTCTCCCTATTTTTGGAAGTTGTTAACTAAATTTAATCATTCCATCCCGTAACTCCATCCATAATTAGATGCAAAATTCCCTAGTCAAACAGCACGACCATTATGGCACTCCAAGAAGTAAGGCTTTAAAGATTTTTGTGATCTACTCGCTCTTCCTCTCCATGGTCCCAGGAATTACTTGTTAATGAGTCTTTCAAAGGGGATGATTTTGACTCCTTCTTAAGCAGACCAGAGGTCCTGTGTGTAAATTTTAGAATAAGAAATATCCTATAGTAACCCAGGTAGTCAGATTACATTTACTTTTGTAAGATACTGTTTGTTTTATATAGTTCATCTTTTTGTTCTCTCTCTCTTTTTTTGTATACCAGTCATACTAATTTTAATTCTGATAACTGTGTTTCATACTGAAAGTTTAACAGTTCACTTCACTGAGTAGCTTCTGTCTATATAGATAAGCAAACTACCGTTGTGAAGGTCCTGGCAAAATGTCAGGATGAGCAGGGAAGCCTTCTATTATCTTTTCAGCCATCTTGAAAAGTTCTCAAAGAAAAGTTATAATCTAGGGAGTAATTTTTGTCTTAAAAAAAAATCTTAACTGTTGTTTTCTGTATTTTGAAACATAGTTTAGGCTACTTCAGCAAGTAAATGTATATTTGGGCTTACCTGTATGTTCAGGAAGAAAAAGTTTTGCTTTATCTGGGTTCTAAATTCAAGTCTAAATTCATGGCTAATTGCTGCACTAAGAAAAATGAAACAAAGATACTTTAGGGTTTTTTTTCCCCCAGTTTTTATTTAGACTTTAATGCAGTCATGTTATACATGATATAGGTACTTTGTTTATTTTGTTGTTGTGGTGGTTGTTAGTAATTCAATAATGATTGACAAGATTGTGGTAGAAGAGGGGTTACAATTCCATACAATTCTCACCACCAGAGTTCCATATCCCCTCCCCTCCACTCTCTATTCTTTATCCCTCTGGGAGTATGGACCAAAGTTTTTTTTTAAAAAAAAAACCTTTATTTATTTATTGGATAGAGACAGCCAGAAATCAAGAGGGAAGGGGGTGATAGAAAGGAAAAGTCAGAAAGACACCTGCAGCACTGCTTCACCACTTGTGAAGTTTCTCCTTGCAGATGGGGACTAGGGGCACGAGCCTGGCTCCTTGCACATTGTGACATGTGCGCCACCACCCAGCCCCTGGACCAAAGATCTTTATGGACTACCGGGGGTGGGAGGTCTGGCTTCTGTATTTGCTTCTCCACTGGACATGGGTGTTGACAGGTTGATCCATACCTCCAGCCTGTTTTTATCTTTCCCTAGGGGGGAAGGGCTCTGGGGAGGTGGCCTTCCAGGACACATTGGTTAGGTTGTCTGCCTACACTACGAATGTACTGCTCCTGGAGGCTATTTTTCCCCCTTTTTTATTGCCCTTGTTGTTTATTGTTGTTGTTATTGCGGAAGAAGGGCAAATGCTAGAAGAAGAAGTTATTGCTGTCATTGTTGTTGGATAGGACAGAGAGAAATGGAGAGAGATGGGGAAGACAGGGGGAGAGAAAGATAGACACCTGCAGACCTGCTTTACCACTTGTGAAGCGACTCCCCTGCATGTGGGGAGCCAGGTGCTTGAACCCGGGATCCTTAAGCCAGTTCTTGTGCTTTGCGCCACCTGCGCTTAATCGGCAGCGCTACCGCACAGCCCCCCAAACCCAACTCTTAATCTAGAATATTCCTCCCTGGCCATTTACTGATTTCTGTAAGGGGGTGGGGACAATCTTTAGAATATTTTTGATACTGTTTTAATTGCCCCCCTTTGATTTGTGAAGTGTGAGAGGAACACATTTGTCCCTTGATACGCAGTGTCTAAAAGTGTTATTTAAGGGTATAGAATTTTTAAAAATTTCATGTAAATTACCTTCCAATTTGTTGTACCCAGACCTGGACCTCTCAAAAAGGCCATCAGCTCCTAACACTACAAACAGATGGGGCAGACAGAGTATGTTTGAAGTCATAGCTACATGAACCCCTGGCACCTCCCCTGAGACCTGTCTTCTTAATGCTCAGGGATGTACTTCTCATATTCTCCCAGAAGTGAAAACATCATTGTCAAGTACTATGGCCTCTGTAGTTGTTCTGATAAGACACATACAACTTCTAGCCTCCTGACCCTATTTACAGAGGGTTTGGAGTGTTAATGTTGACACTCCCAATCTAAATGTAGAGCTTTTATTGGAATGGGAGACTGAAATGAGACATTGTTCTTCAGAATTGTGGCCCACTTTAAAAATTTTTCCATTGTATGTCTATAAAAATTTGAGTGTGTTCCTTTAAAAAAAAAAACAAAACTTTATCTCCCTTATGAAGTCTTTCCTAATAATAATAATAATAATGCCAGAAAATGAGTTGCAAATTAAAATGAATGTTATTTCTTTTGGATTTTTACTTTCTGATTTACTGTTTAGGATTTATTTATGAGGGAGAGGAAGAGAGAAAGAGAACAAAAGTATCAATCACGCTGGCACATGGGATGCTGGGGATGAAACTCAGCACCTCATGCTTGAGAGTCCAAAGCGCTATCTTCTATGTCACGTCTGCAGCCACTTTCCTTTTTAAATTATGGAATATGATTTCAGAGCCTGAATTGTGCCATTTGTTTTTCTCCACTTCACTTATCTCCCACTTTTTTTTTCAATCTTTGGCTTGCTTAATTCTTAGAATTTTGATTCTTTTTTTAAAATTTTTATTATCTTTATTTATTGGATAGAGACAGCCAGAAATTGAGAGGGAAGGAGGAGACAGAGAGGGAGAGAGACAGAGAGACACCTGCAGCACTGCTTCACCACTTGCAAAGCTTTCCCCCTACAGGTTGGGACTGGGGCCTCAAACCTGGGTCCTTATGCACTGTGACATGTGTGCTCAACCAGGTGCGCCTCTACCCGGTCCCCAATTTTGATTATTTCTTCCATTATGTTATGAATTAATAAATACAGAGCCGGGAGTCCAGCGGTAGCACAGCAGGTTAAGCGCAGGTGGTGCAAAGCACAAGGACCCCCATAAGGATCCCGGTTCAAGCCCCCGGATCCCCACCTGCAGGGGAGTCGCTTCACAAGCAGTGAAGCAGGTCTGCAGGTGTCTCTCTTTCTCTCCTCCTCTCTGTTTTCCCCTCCTCTCTCCATTTCTCTCTGTCCTATCCAACAATGACAACATCAATAACAACAATAATAATAACTACAACAATAAAAAACAAGGGCAACAAAAGGGAATAAATAAATATTTTTAAAAATAATATTTAAAAATATTTAATATTTAAAATATTTTTTAAAAATAATAAGTACAGAGCCAGTAAGATAACTCAACTGGAAGGGTACCTGCTTTGCCATATGAATAACACAGATTTGAGCCTGGCCTCCATGGTACTGGGGGAAGCCTCAGTGCTGGGCTGTCTTTTCTTTTTTCCCTCTGTTTCTCTTTCTATCTGAAAAAGTTACCCAGGGCAGTGAAACGGGGGGGGGGGGGGGGGGGGCAGAGAGAGTATAGTGGATAGTACAGAGTATTTTTCAAGAAATATTACCATTTGCATATATACATTCATGAACCACAGTATGTTACTTAAGTATGATCCTTAAGGAATTTTCAATTACCTGAGTCTTGTTTTGCATGGAAATGGATATTTCTAAGTGCTTGAGGCTATTCTGAGAGTTCTTAATAGTTTAACCAGTAACACTTAAATCCTTGGTTTATATTATTTAATGAACCTTTATTTTTTTTCTCTCTCAGAGATAAGGTCAAGGTATATTTAAATAAGCTATATGGACTATTAAATTGTTAAAAGTAGAGTAGAGCTATGAAGATATATTTCAGAGAACAATGCATTTATGTGGCTGGTGTAGTACAATTAGAGATTGTAGCACTTGTTTGTGGGCAGTTTGAGCAAACAGTCTTTGGGTATTGTGAAAAATAACATGGCTGGAGCCATTTTAAAGCCAGTAGTACAGAGAAACCACTTTTTAAATGGGGTCAGACCCTCAGACTAGGTCAAACCACCAACATTCCAAGAAGCCAACAAAAACGAGAATATCCTGTTTGAAAGAGCTGATAAAGTAAGCTTTTATCTACTTTGTGACCCCTCCCCTGACCATTTTACCTTGTGACCCTTTCATCTGACTATTACTTCATTCTTGATTATTTCAGCCTTCTTTTTTCCTCTATTAAAAAAAAAAACACATGGGATTAGGAGATAGTTTAGGGTATAAAATGCACAGCTATATGCATGAGACCCAGGATTTGATTCCAACAAAACAAAGGAGAACCATGGACAGCAGCAAAGGGATGGTGCAGAAGTGCTTTTGTGATTGTCCCTCTCTCTGTACACACGCGCGCGCGTGCGCGCGCACGCGCGCGCACACACACACACACACGCACACGTACATGCGCACGCGTGCACGCACACACGCGCGCGCACACACACACACACACTTGTGTTTATGCACAGTGGACTGGGGAGGCTGCTTATTGATATCTTGCATGTCTAAAGTCCTCAATTAATTCTCCAGCCCTGCATTTAAACAGTCAAAAAAAAAAAATAGAGATAGAAAGAAAGGAAAAAGAAACCTGTTGTCAGAGAGGTATTTCAATGATAGAGTGCAGACCTTCCATGCCTTAGCTCCTGGTTTCTGTTTTAGTCCCTCATGCTAGATAGTACTGTGGCTTTCTCTCCCTCTCCTTCTCTCATTCTCTCTCTACCTTTATCTCTTTCTCTCCTCCCCATCTCTCTCTCAATAACTGAATAAATCTTAAACACACACATATAGTGAACTCTTTTTTTATTTTTAAAGATTTTATGTATTTATTAATGAGAAAGATAGGAGAGAAAGAACCAGACATCAGTTTGGTGCATGTGCTGCCAGGGATTGAACTCTGGACCTCATGCTTGAGAATCCAGTGCTTTATCCACTGTGCCACCTCCCAGACCACATACAGCAAGCTTCTTTTCCTACTCAGGGTATAGCTTTGATTTCTGCCTAAATCTAAATTATCCTGTATAGAAATTCTCTGCTATCATCATATAAATACTTTTCATTTTACCTGAAAATATTGTTCACTTATTGAAGGTTACTCTCTGAAGGCAGGAACCACACACTTTTGTTCCCCAAAGTAAACATATTTGCCTCAATGACTCATCTTTGTAAGGGCAGCCCCAGTTCCTTTCTGTTTTGAATAATAAGGAATGAGAATGGAGCCTAAGTGTCTAGGAAAAACTAAGATATTGAATTATGTGTTGTCTGCTTAGTGGTGAGTTTCAGTGTGATTCCTTGTTTCCCTTGTCTTTCTTGTCTACTGTAATAGTACAACAGTCCATCAAAGTAATACTGGACTTAGGTGTCAGCTCTGGATTTGAGCCACCAAATTCCTATCCTATTCTTGGGTAGACCAATTTGTCATATATCTTGCATTAACAGTCTTTCTGTGAAAGGATTTTATGGCTACATTTAAAAATGTGTATAATGATAGACACTTGCAGACTGCTTCACTGCTTGTGAAGCGACTCCTCTGCAGGTGGGGAGCCGGGGACTCGAACCGGGATCCTTGCGCTTTGTGCCACCTGTGCTTAACCCACTGCACTAGCACCCGACTCCCTCATTATTTTTATGTGAGTTCCTTTAACATGCTTTATAGGACCAATTTTAGTGGTGATGGATTCCTTTACCTGTTCTTTGTCATGTGTTCAAATCTGAGTGATGTCCTTGTTGGGTGGAGTAGTCTTAGTTGGAAGTCTTTTCCATTCAAAACATTGACTATATCAAGTCAGTCCTTCTTGACCTTTAGAGTTTCTATTAAGAATCAGCTGATAGTTTAATGGAAGCTTTTTTTATATGTGGTGCTTTTTTTCTTGTTGCTTTTAGAATTTCGTTTTTTTCTTTCATCTTTGGCATTTTAATTATAATGTGTTTTAGTGTACATAGGGTTGGATTTATTTTGTTTGGAACTCTTTGACCCTGCTAGATCTGGGTACCTGTCTTTGCTATACCATTTGGGGAAATTTTCAGCTATTGTTTCTTTTTTAAAATTCTTTTTAAAAATTATTATTATTATTATATTTATAAAAAGGAAACACTGACAAAACCATAGGATAAGAGGGGTACAACTACACACAGTTCCCACCACCAGAATTCCATATCCCATCTCCTCCCCTGATAGCTTTCCTATTCTTTATCCCTCTGGGAGTATGGACCCAAGGTCATTGTGGGATGCAGAAGGTGGAAGGTCTGGCTTCTGTAATTGTTTCCCCGCTGAACATGGGTGTTGACAGGTCAATCCATACTCCCAGCCTGTCTCTGTCTTTCCCTAGTGGGGTGGGGTTCTGTGGAATCTGAGCTCCAGGACACATTGGTGGGGTTATTTGTCCAGGGAAGTCTGGTTGGCATCATGGTAGCATTTGGAACCTGGTGGCTGAAAAATTGGTTAACATATAGAGCCAAACAAATTGTTGACTAATCATGAACCTAAAGGCTGGAATAGTGCAGATGAAGAGTTGGGGGGGGGGATCCATTTTGTAGATAGCTAGTAGGCATATTTTAGTTATATTCCAAAGGGCCTGTGGCTATACTAGTTTTTGCCTTTTTTTTTTTCTTTCCCCTGAGCCTGACATCTGATATGCAGGTGGATCCAAGTTATTGTCTGGGGAGATGATGTCATGGCTAGAAAAAGGACCAGAAAGCTGGATCAGGGAAGAGAGTAGCTCCCAAATATGGGAAAGATGAATAAATATTGTTGACTGTAAAATTATTATCATTTGACACAGTCTTTTGGTGGTGGGAATAGTGTTTATGTACTCAAAAAAGAAAAAGTTATTATCTTTGTTTATTTATTGGATAAAGACAGCCAGAAATTGAGAGGGAAGGGGGTGATAAAGAGGAAGAGACATTTGCAACACTGCTTCACCACTCGCAGAGCTTTCCCTTTGCAGGTGGGGACTAGAGACTCGAACCTGGGTCTTTGCACATTATAACGTGTGCTCAACCCCTGGGCCACCACCCAGTCCCACTATTATTTCTTTGAATAAGAATCCAATCCCTTTCTCCTTCTTCTTCTGGCACTCAGATGAAGTGTTATTTCTCCTGATAGTGGCCTATAACTCTCTTTTGTTATCTTCATTTGTTTGTCTTTTTTTCCTTTTCTTTTTGCTGGTTTCCTTTACCCTGTCGTCCAGCTCACAACTTGACCTTTGACTTCTTTCTGCTTTTGAATCCCTCTACTATATATTTTTTTCAGTTCAACTGCTATATTTGTAAATTCTGTGTTTTCTGTTAGAACTTTTCTCATGCTTTCTCTGACTTTGTTGATGTTCCCTTCCTTGAGCTTTGCATTGCACTGATCAACCTTAGGGCTAGTGCTTGCAGTCTTCTTTAGGAAATTTACTAAGCTTTGTTGTATTTTTTTTCCCCCCTCAGGCTTTTATTTTCATCTGTCAGTGTGGGTGATTTCTTTTGTTTTCACATTATGTTTGGTGCTCCTTGAAGACCTGGACCATAAGATCTGTATTTGAGTTGGATTCATTGAACAAGTTCAGGGTCACAAGTGCCAGGAAGCGCCTGTGTACTGAGTTTGAATAGCTCTAGGTGAAGCTAAGGGTTTAGTGTTAGATTTGCCTGGCTGCTATTAGACTGCTGTGGGCTTGGTTAAGGTATGGAAGGAGGCGGGGGGGGAGGGCATGTAGTAGTGCACCCAGTTGAGCACACAAGCTACTTTGCTCAAGCACCTGGGTTTAGGCCCCAGAATCCTACCTGCAGGGCGGGGTTGGGGGTTGAGTAGCTTCATAAATGGTGAAGCAGCGCTACAAGTGACTCTTTTTCAATCCCTATCTTCTCCTTCCCTCTCGATTTCTCTCCTATAAAATAAAAGAAAGGAGAAAAAATTAAAAGGAAAGTATGGCCTCCGAGAGCAGTGGATTTGTTGTGTAGGCATTTAGCTCTGAGATAACCCTGGTGACAATTAAGGAAAAGAAAAAGAAAGGAAGGAAGGAAGGAAGGAAGGAAGGAAGGAAGGAAGGAAGGAAGGGAGAAAGAAAGAAAGAGATGAAAGAAGGGTGCTAGGACTTCTGTCTCAGATGGTGCCAACACACACACACACACACACACACACACACACACACACACAGCTAGGGACAGTCTAGCAGGCTGTGGGTAGGTAAGGGAGCATAGGAGCTACTGGGCCTTCTTGCTAACTAGCTGTGCTTTGTTACAGGATGCTTGCTTTCTGGAAGGGTGCAGCTTGCTCACTAAGTCAGGTGCAGAGTAGGGAAGACAGAGTTTGTTTGCCAGGAGTTAGCACACTTCATAAATGCCTTTCAGTCCCCAACTAAATCAGCTACTTGATAGGTAGGGGTAGGTCGAACTCTTCTCACAAAATTATCCCTTCGATCGATTATTATGGAGGTTGAATTCCAGTATGTGTACACCAGTGCTGAGAGGTCATCAGGATGATGCTGGCCAGCAGTTCTCACCAGATTTATCATTCTTGTCTTTGTAACTGGTTCATAGGACTTTACTCAGGGAATACTAATTGAATGAATAAAGAATGCATACTACCTTTTCAGTCTGTAATAATGTTTTGATTGTGGTCATTGTATTTCTTTTATGTATTTTTTTTTTTACCAGTGACTGGACCTAGTGCTTCATACATGCAAAGCATGCCCTTTACATTCCCACCTTTTTGTTTGCTTCTTATATACATTGATAAAAATCATGGGGATACAGGATTTGTTGTTAGAATAGAAGTCTTATACATTTCCAGTGCCTGGAGTTGATTAATTTTTTTTTAACTAGATGTCATGTTTTCCTATTTATAAATCAGCAGGAACTAATTTATCTGATCTCACTCTTTAATTGATCCAGTTTTGCATTGACTGTAGCTTTAGGATTTTTTTTTAAAATCTATTACTTGAAATTTTTGGAATTCTGTTTCTAACTGCATAGTTATTTTTTTTTTAAGTTTTTATTTATTTATTAATGAGAAAGATAGGAGGAGAGAGAGGAAGAACCAGACATCACTCTGGTACATGTGCTGCCGGGGATCGAACTCAGGACCTCATGCTTGAGAGTCTGATGCTTTATCCACTGTGCCACCTCCTGGGCCATCTGCATATAGTTTCTAACTACTTATAGTGTTTTGTTTCCTCCTATTGTTTGAGATTTTTTTTCCTCCAGAAGAGTTTTTTTCCCCTGTATAGTTTTAGTGGAGGATATATCTTTTCTTGTTCATTTTTTTTTTTAGATTTATTTATTTATTCGCTTTTGTTGCCCTTGTTGTTTTATTGTTGTAGTTATTGCTGTTGTTCTTGATGTCGTCGTTGTTGGATAGGACAGAGAGAAATGGAGAGAGGAGGGGAAGACAGAGGGGGAGAGAAAGACAGACACCTGCAGACCTGCTTCACTGCTTGTGAAGCAAATCCCCTGCAGGTGGGGAGCCTGGGCTCAAACCAGGAGCCTTCCTCCGGTCCTTGTGCTGCACTACCACCAGACTCCCTGTTGTTCATTTCTTAGAGATTCCAGGACCACTTAGATACTACAAATTTAAACTTTAGGGCTGACAAAATAGCTCACTCACATAGTGTGCTGCTTCGCCAGGTGTGCAACCCAGGTTCAAGCCTGGCCCCATTGGAGGAAGCTTTGGTGCTTTGGTCTCTTTCACCCTCTGTCTTTCTATCTCTATCTAAAAATTAAATTAATGAGCATTTCAAACCTATGTGATGTGCAGTTCACATAGTAAGGTTTTCATGGTAGACTGTGTCCTCTCTCCTTAGTAAAGATATACAAATGTCCTTACTGTGTCACTTTACATAATTGGCAGATTCTTTGTAATTGACTCTTTTTCACCAGAGAGGATCTGACTCTTATCTATCTGACTCTATGCTTGGAATTGTGAGGATGCACAAAAGTTATTCTAATATGTTTAAGTAGGACAGATTTACTATAAAGCATTCAAATGTCGCCCCCACACCTATGGACATCTAATCTTTGACAAGGGGGCTCAGACTACTAAATGGGGAAAGCAGAGTCTCTTCAACAAATGGTGTTGGAAACAATGGGTTGAAACATGCAGATGCAGAAGAATGAAACTGAACCACTGTATTTCACCAAATACAAAAGTAAATTCCAAGTGGATCAAGGACTTGGATGTTAGACCACAAACTGTCAGATACTTAGAAGAAAATATTGGCAGAACTCTTTTCCGCATAAATTTTAAAAACATCTTCAATGAAACGAATCCAATTACAAAGAAGACTAAGGCAAGTATAAACCTATGGGTCTACATCAAATTCAAAAGCTTCTTCACAGCAAAAGAAACCACTACCCAAACCAAGAGACCCCTCACAGAATGGGAGAAGATTTTTATATGCCATACATCAGACAGGAGTTTAATAACCAACATATATAAAGAGCTTGCCAAAATCAACAACAAGACAACAAATAACCCCATCCAAAAATGGGGGGAGGACATGGACAGATTATTCACCACACAAGAGATCCAAAAGGCCGAGAAACACATGAAAAAAATGCTCCAAGTCTCTGATTGTCAGAGAAATGCAAATAAAGACAACAATGAGATACCACTTCACTCCTGTGAGAATGTCATACATCAGAAAAGGTAACAGCAGCAAATGGTGGAGAGGGTATGGGGTCAAAAGAACCTTCCTACACTGCTGGTGGGAATGTCAGTTGGTCCAACCTCTGTGGAGAACAGTCTGGAGAACTCTCAGAAGGCTAGAAATGGACCTACCCTATGATCCTGCAATTCCTCTCCTGGGGATATATCCTAAGGAACCCAACACATCCATCCAAAAAGATCTGTGTACACATATGTTCTTAGCAGCACAATTTGTAATAGCCAAAACCTGCAAGCAACCCAGGTGTCCAACAACAGATGAGTGGCTGAGCAAGTTGTGGTATATATACACAATGGAATACTACTCAGCTGTTATAAATGGTGACTTTACCGTTTTCAGCCGATCTTGGATGGACCTTGAAAAATTCATGTTAAGTGAAATAAGTCAGAAACAGAAGGATGAATATGGGATGATCTCACTCTCAGGCAGAAGTTGATAAACAAGATCAGAAGAAGAAGAAAAAAAACACAAGTAGAACCTGAAATGGAGTTGGTGTATTGCACCAAAGTAAAAGACTCTGGGGTGGGTGGGTGGGGAGAATACAGGTCCATGAAGGATGATAAATTACATAGTGGGGGTTGTATTGTTAAATGGGAAAGTGGGGAATGTTATCCATGTACAAACTATTGTATTTACTGTTGAATGTAAAACATCAGTTCCCCAATAAAGAAATAAATTTAAAAAAAAAGACTCTGGGGTGGGTGTGGGTGGGTGGGGAGAATACAGGTCCAAGAAGAATGACAGAGGACCTAGTGGGGGTTGTATTGTTATATGGAAAACTGGGGAATGTTATGCATGTACAAACTATTGTATTTACTCTTGAAAGTAAAACATTAATTCCCCAATAAAGAAATAAAAAAATAAAAATAAATGAAAAAAAATTTTTTTAAAAGCATTCAAATGTCTACCAAGTCACTAGAGGAGCTGAAGACTAGATTCTAAGTTTACTCATTCTATTAACAACTACTTACTGAATTTCTGTTTTGTGTTGGGCACTATTCTATACTATCAGCGGACTCTTTGAGACAAAAAAAATTTCCTTCCTCTTTTGGAATTTGCATTCTGGCAGGGTCCAGTATTCATTCATTCATTCACTCATTAACTCACTCACTCATTCATTTTGGCGTCTATAGTACAGAGCAGAGCTCTACAAAGTAAGTAGATAGATATCTTATGTCTGCCACACTCCTTTCTTGTCCCACTAGAGTTCTTTCTTTATGTCATAATACTAATTATTTATGTGGAATATAATGGACATGTGTGGTTATATAAATATGCAGGACTGCTACAAGTAGTTTTACTGATAATAATCTAAGCAAGGCTTATATTCTTTTTCTCCCCCATTCTGTCAGGGGCTCATCTCCCCATGATAGGCTTCTGTAAGGCACATTCTTCTTTAGAACCCTATCCCCCACCCACCATCCCAACTGAGGATGCAGCGGCACATGCACTGGCATTCAGTTTCCTTTGCTTTTTGTCACTTGGGATTTCTCTCCACTATATCAGTTATGGCTTCAAAATATTTCTGTTGAATTATGCAGAAAGTTCTGTGAAATTGTTCAGATTATGTACACCTTACATTATCTTGGATTAGATGCACCTAACATACAACTACTTGTGTACTATAAGGTTCTTATTAATTTGTTAAAAATGAGTTACATCCAGTGGGGATGAGGGTTGGTAAAAATAGCATGTATTACATTGACTTAAAGTTTCATTGTCCTGATTTCCTTAGGGTAATGTTATTAAATGACATACTCAAGAAGAAATTAATTATTTTTAGAAAATTAATATATGTATTTATTGAAAAAATGTATTTATTTGGTGTGCAGATTTGGTCAGACAACGCTACAGTCAAGACACCAACAGGCTTATTGTCCTGTCATCCTGAAAAACTTGTCTGCTGTCCCATTGTAGCTACACATTACATTCACCTCTGGCAACCAGTAATCTAGTCTAGCATTTATTTGTTTTGTTGCTTCCCAGGCTTCACCACTCCAATTTGACATTTTCAGATGTAAAGAGAGAAGAGTGAGTGAGTGAGTGAGTGAGTGAGTGAGTGAGTGAGTGAGTGAATGACAACACAGCACTGAAACTTTAGTGTAATGGGGGCCAGGCTTGGAGCTGAGTCACATGCACAGCATCAGGCCCATTATCCAGGTGAGCTATTTTGTCTGTCCCTCTAGTTGCTTTTTTTTTTTTTTTTCTTTCCCCTCCAGGGTTATTGCTGGGCTCGGTGCCTGCACCATGAATCCACCACTCCTGGAGGCCATTTTTCCCCCTTTTTGTTGCCCTTGTTGTTGTAGCCTCGTTGTGGTTATTATTATTGCCGTTGTTTATGTTGTTCATTGTTGGATAGGACAGAGAGAAATGGAGAGAGGAGGGGAAGACAGAGAAGGGGAGAGAAAGATAGACACCTGCAGACCTGCTTCACTGCCTGTGAAGCGACTCCCCTGCAGGTGGGGAGACAGGGGCTCGAACCAGGATCCTTACGCTGGTCCCTGCCCTTTGTGCCACATGCGCTTAACCCACTGCGCCACCGCCCGACCCCCTCTAGTTGCTTTTTTAATAGGTATGTTCTACCTAAAGAGTGGTGTCCTGAATACAGTTTTCTTTTTCCAATCTGTACTTCTTATTCCATTTAGGTGACTTATACTCAGTATTTTGAAGAATCAAAATGATGTATTTTAACACAGTGCTTTTAAAATACAATATGCTGGCCACCAGTAGACTATCTTATTCTGAAGATGTATCTTATTTACACATATTACTTTGAGAACTTTCTCTATTTTCACTTTCAAGGACTTAGAAGGAACAATGAGAACTCTTAGGATTATTGATTCTGTTGTAGCTGACTGCCTCAAAAGTTAGTGGCTTAAAAACATCCATTTTGGGAGTTGGGTGGTAGCACAGTAGGTTGAGCACAGGTGGAGCAAAGCACAAGGACCAGCATAATGATCCCGGTTCGAGCCTCTGGTTCTCTCTGTCCTATCCAACAACGACATCAATAATAACTACAACAACAATTTTTAAAAAAGGGCAGCAATAAATAAATAAATAAATATTTTAAAAAGATAAAACAACAGAACAAAAATAAATAAATAAAAAGATAAAATGGCACAATATTGAATTGTCCATTCCAATTAAGTGAAAAATAGTGCTTTAAAAAATATTTATTTATTTCCTTTTGTTGCCCTTGTTTTATTGTTGTAGTTATTGTTGTTATTGATGTCATTATTGTTAGGACAGAGAGAAATGGAGAGAGTAGGGGAAGACAGAGAGGGGGAGGGAAAGATTGACACCTACAGACCTGCTTCACTGCCTGTGAAGCGACTGCCCTGCAGGTAGGGAGGCGGTGACTTGAACCAGGATCCTTAACGCTGGTCCTTGCACTTTGCGCCACCTGTGCTTAACCTGTTGCACTTCCACCTGACTCCCAGAAAAGTAGTATTTTTATCTCAGCATTGAAATAGGGAAAGAATGCTCCATCATGTCTTAGTGGTGCCAGACATCACTCTGTCCCCCCTTCCCCACTCCCCGACTCCAACTCCATAGCCCCAATATATTGAAACTTTGATGAGACCTCCAGGTGCATCCTTACTGCTCAACAGGTAGTTACATATACACAAATAATTGAATGATCAACGGATCCATTTAGGACTAGTAGTAAATATATTTGAAGGTTAGGTATAG
Source organism: Erinaceus europaeus (assembly GCF_950295315.1). Taxonomy (NCBI): domain Eukaryota; kingdom Metazoa; phylum Chordata; class Mammalia; order Eulipotyphla; family Erinaceidae; genus Erinaceus; species Erinaceus europaeus. Next base: position 25,526,299 of record NC_080175.1, on the reverse strand, counting down.
GGAAGAGAGGTGAAAGTGAGGTTGTGCACCAAGTAGGAAGGGAGTGGGAGAAGTGACTAAGTGTTGCCTTAGCAATGGGTTCACAGGTGGAAGGAACAGAGCATGCTACAGGTTCTGTCAGGAACCATCTGCTCTTGGCTTGGAGATCTGGTCCTTCACTTCAGACACTACTCATCATGGTCCCTCAGTTGCCTGTCATCACCAGAGGAAACCCACGTTCCTTAATGCCAATGGAGGTCCAGCAGAAAGGAATGACTATATTTCAGGCTATGTTAGACTTACCTCTGCTTCTTTGAAGCCTAATGTATCTTCAAGAGCAAAAAAAGTCTCTTGTTGCTTGATTGAAGAACTCCACTTAGATAACTAGCACTGAGCATTTGGAAATGTGGACTAGGTAAATATTTGTCTACTTCAAACCAAGGAGATGCATGCATTTATGAAAGGGACTATATTTAGTATGACCCCAGACAGTTCATTGGTATTTTCTGTCTCCTGAAGTAGAAGATTCAATAGAGGTAGCTCTTTATTTGTAATTGAAATGTCATTAAAAATACACACACATGTGGTCCGGGAGGTGGTGCAGTTGCTAAAGCACTAGACTCTCAAGCATGAGGTCCTGAGTTCGATCCCCGGCAGCACATGTACCAGAGTGATGGCTGGTTCTTTCTCTTCTCCTATCTTTCTCATGAATAAATAAATAAATTCTTTTAAAAAAATACACACACATACATATGAACACACACATACACATATATAATCAGGGTTACTGTGAGATGGAAATAAAAAAGCATGAATGTCTTGCATAAACAGTACCACTATATTTATAAAGTCATTTTTCAGTTTTTGTTGTTTTACCTCATGGTCATTCATAGCCATAATTAATGAAGAAAAAGTTATATTCCAAAGTTTCAGTTTCTTTTCCTTTGTCCTATAGTAAATGCTGAAAACAATGTTTTGCACTGCCACAATTAGTGCTAATGTTACTAGGATAACCACAATGTCTATACAATACCTATTATTACTAAATCAGTACTATGCATACAAATATATACAGACTTTTTTTTTTTTGGTTGTCAGTAAGAATTTAGGCCATTTTTGTCAGATAGAAAGACAGAAAAAGACCATAGCACCAAAGCGTCTGCCACTGTAATGGAAGTTGGGAAGTCAATACAGTATTTTATTTTTTAAAAAATTGATTTACTTATTGTCACAAGATAAAGAAGAAGAGAACCAGAGCATCACTCTGACATATGGGATACAGGAGATCAAACTCGGGATCTCAAGCTCCTGAGTCCAGTGTTCTATTTACCGTGCCACCACCTGGGCCTCAATACTGTATTTTCAAGTCAAATTGTAGCAACTCTCAGTGACTTTCTTCTTATGACAAGTCTTTTTGCAGCTTACTTGCAAGAATTTTCTCTGATTAATTTAGAAACAATTTTAAGATTACAACAGACTTATAAGCTAGATCTTAAGTGTGTGAAAGGTTCCATTCTGATGAATGATTTTAAACATGATAGAAAAAGATGTGAGATCTACTTAATTTGGGTTTTAATATTTGAATATGCAGTATGTGTCTAAAGTGTAGATTTCATGATGTAGACCATTTCCATTTAAATTAAGTATATAATTTTAGATTTACTATAATACATAATTTCTATGAAAAAGCAGTTCAGGAAAAACAACCAAGTAATATAACAGAAATTTTCTGTGATTTTATAATTAGATATAAAGTTAAGTCAACACAATGCATTTTATCCAGTGATAAAAGAAGCTCTGTAATGTTAAGAAGTATACAGTTTATTTTGACTTTTCTCGATGTTACCATCAGATAGCTCATATATTTTCATAGTTAATTTTATCTCACTTTAAAAATGACTAAGGGACATGGAGAAAGCTCACCCGGTAGAGCACACACTATACCATGCATGGGGACTTGGATCTGAGCCCCTGGCCTCCACATGGAAGCACCATGAAAATGGGGAGCTTCGCGAGTGGTGGATTAGTGCTATGCTGTGTCTCCTCCTCTCTGTCTGTGGGCCTCTATTCGGAAAAAAGATAAGTAATAATGAATGCATTGTAGTGTTCAGTAGCTAAAAGATTCAAACATTTTGAAAGGCTTAAAATTAAAATGACTACTACCGGGGTCGGGCGGTAGCTGAGCGGGTTAAGCGCACGTGGTGCAAAGCGCAAGGACCAGCGTAAGGATCCCAGTTCAAGCCCTCGTCTCTCCACCTGTAGGGGAGTCATTTCACAGGCCTGAAGCAGGTCTGTAGGTGTCTATCTTTCTCTCCCCTTCTCTGTCTTCCCCTCCTCTCTCCATTTCTCTCTGTCCTACTCAACAATGAACAACATCATCAACAACAATAATAACCACAACAAGGCTACAACAACAAGGGCAATAAAAAGGGGGGGAATGGTCTCTAGGAGTAGTGGATTCATGGTGCAGGCACTGAGCCCCAGCAATAACCCAGGAGGCAAGAAAAAAAAAAAAAGAAAGAAAGAAAAAAAAAAAGACTACTATCTATAGACCTAGTGAAGACATAGAAAAGATACTTCGGATTAAGAAATATCATATGTTTATCATAAATTACATGTAAGCGTAGCACCTAATATGCTGACATGACATTCTTAGTTCAGCATTTAAGATTTTCCCTTCTACTTTTACACATCCCTGATTACATTGTATGAGTTTGTCAAATCTATTTCGATGTCTTCTTAAACTGTACTCATCTAAGTGTCTCTTACAAGAGCATTCTTATGAGTATTCTTCGTAAAAAAAAAAAAAAGCAGTGGCCTTTTATTTTTGTGACTTTCTTACTCAACACAAATATGACTTTGACCTGTTGAGCAGGCGTTCAATGAGTGCATACTTACATCTACAGACTGGTTTTAACCTGCATCTTGAGCAAGGAAGCCTCTTCAAACTTTGTTTAGTCTGGTGGCAGAGGAAAGTAGGAAGTCCTGACTAGCCACATCAATATACATAATTGACAGGCTATTCAATACTTTTAAACATAAGTACTTTCCACTCTTTTCTTCAGCTATCAAATTAATTCCTTATAAGTATGTACTATTGTGCATTATTCTAGACCTAACTTTTGTAACAGATCCCTCATATGTTATTTGCTAACTCAAAGCAAACATATTGAAGAACTTGAAAAATAGAGGCCTGCCTCTAGCAAGATGGCTTTTTAAAATGTCAGTGTGTTGATACTGGGATGAATAATATATAGCCCTTAATGTGGAACAGGAAAGGAAGAGGTCAAACTCTATTTGTAGATGACACTATTTTGTATGTAGAAAATCATAAGGAATCTCCTGAAAACTGATAGAATTAATAAATATGCTTATCAGGATAATAGGGAGAATACAAAAAGTATATGCAAAAGTCACTTGGTTTTTTTAAATATTTACTTTTATTTTAATGAGAGAGTGAAAGAGAGAAATACCAGAGCATTGCTCAACTCTAGTTTAAAATTGGGACCTCAGAGCCTCAAGCATGGAAGTCTTTTGCATGACCATTATGCTGTTTCCCATGACCTAGATCACTTGTTTTTATATATAACTGTAGTGAGAATTTTGACACAGAATACACTTTCAGAGCCAGAGAGATAATTCACTGAGTAGAGCACATGTCTTCCCTTGTGTTGAACCCAGGTTTCATCTCTGGTACCACATGACAGGTGCTATGGCACTGGAGGAAGCTCTGGCACTGTGGTATCTCTCTCTCTCTCTCTTTCTCTCTCTCTCTCTCTGACACACACACACACACACACAAGCAATCTGGGAGTGGGAGAACAGTCAAAATTGCACATGCACAAGTCTCTGGCTTAGGAAGGAAAGGAGGAAAACAATTTCAATGACAGTAAAATAATATATTTAGGAGTAAAATGATTAGTAAAATGATAAAGTTTCAGACTCTGCAAGTGACAAAAAACTGAGTACCCAGCAACAGGCAAGTCTGTAGATACTGAATGTTGATTAGTGCTTGGTAGGAGGGAAAGAAACCATAGCAGACATAGTCTTCTTTGGCCAAGTGGTCGAATATGCAGCTTCAAGAAGGACATACTTAAAGTAGTGAAGGAGGAAGGGGACACTCACATAACCAGCGAGGTCCTTGGAATCAATCCTGGTGATCAGTGAGGTGACGGAGGTCATAGCCAGATTCACAGAAGGTGGTGCAGCCAGTGGGCATGATATCATTAACTCATTGTGCAAAAGGGTAGATTTAGACTACAGAAGCTGAGAGGATGGAGGAGAGCAAGAGAGCTAGATAGAAAAGGACTGTCCCCTCCCACCTCACACCTCTCCTCTCAAGATAAAGGAGTGCCAAGTCATTATCTGAAAGTGGTAAGTCAACAAATACTGTTTCTAAGTGACAGAAAGTTAAAGTGGGAGTGGGGGAAAGAAAATTAAAGAAAAGTATGACCCATTTTTGCATACAAAATTACATCATGACTTTTCTGACAATTTTACTAAAAGTTATGAAGATAATCAAGAACAGAATGTACAATAACTGATAAAAACACACTGGTGGTATGGAAGACACAATATGTCACCAGATATACAACTAGAGAACCGCAGCCTGTTCTTGTGACACTCAGCAAAGAATTAAAGATTGACACACAGAAGTCTGAAGCAAAGAGCTTTATTACGGTATTAGTAAGCAATAATACTCTCAGTGATTGAGCAGATTCATGCCCCAGAATTGGAATGAGCCCTGACTTTCAGAGTTTCATAATTAACTTTGGAAGAGGAAGTTCTCTACATTATTGTCTGGGGGGGAGGGGGATTACATGGTTTTGTATTGCAGTCTTCCTGCCAAGCAATTGATACAGTATGTGAACTAACCCTTTTCTTGACTCTTTAAAATATTTTATAATAGATTATAAATTATTTATACCACTAGTGAATACTAAGTAACTAGTAAACTCTTTTGCTTAGTAAACTAAACGTTTACATCAACTTTTAAAAATACTTTATTTTTGAATAGAAAGAAATTGAGAGGGGAGGGGACATACGGGGGAGTGGTGGTGAGAGGGAGGGAGGGGTTTCTCTACACCTTCTTTGTTTGTGAAGTTTCGTCCCCCCCCAAAGATAGGGACTGGGGTCTTTGAGCAATGTAACATTTGCACTCTGTTGGGTGTGTCGCCACCTAGCCCCCAGCAAAGTAAATTTTATCTTAATTCTTTCTGAATTAGGGAATTGATAGCTTATATGATTAGGACCTTGTTTTGGTTCAGTTTTAAAAATATTTTTAAATTGTAATCTTGCAGATACTTTTGAACTTTAAAAATATTTATTTATTGGGGAGTCGGGTGGTAGTGCAGCGGGTTAAGCGCACGCAAAGCGCAAGGACTGGCGGAAGGATCCCGGTTGGAGCCCTCAGCTCCCCACCTGCCTGGGAGTCGCTACACAGGTGGTGAAGCAGGTCTGCAGGGGTCTGTCTTTCCCTCCCCGTCTCTGTCTTCCCCTCCTCTCTCCATTTCTGTCCTAACAACGACGACATCAATAACAACAATAATAACTACAACAATGGCAACAAAAAGGAAAATAAATATTTAAAAAATTTTAAATATATATTTATTTATGAGAAAGGAAGAGGAGGAGAAGAAGGAAACCAGAGCATCAGTCTGGCACGTGTGATGAGGGGGAATCAAACTTGGAGCCTCCCGCTTAATCCACTCAGTCAGCTCCCAGAACACCCCTGCCTGTGTGTGTGTGTGTGTGTGTGTGTGTGTGTGTGTGTGTGTGTGTGTGTAAAAGATTAGGTTGCAATGTATAGCTGTAGTTTCAGATCAAGGACATTTCATATGTTTTTCTAGTTGCTGAGTACATTGAATTATTGAACTTAATGAAAGTTTGATAATTTCTAAATACCACTCTGTAGAATTGCCTTGGAGAATGTTCTAGAAAGGGCTCACTACTCAGTGATGTTTCACTGGTACTCTAGCCACTTTGGCATAATCTGCTATTTGAGATAATGTGTCTAAGATCCTTTGGAGAGAAAAGTTACTATAACCTTTCCTTTAGTCTTTTCACATTTTTCTCCAACCTTTAAAAGAGAATCCTAGGCCCAGTAAAATAACTGGCTTAGACAGTGCATCTGCTTTACTATGTGTCTCTCCTAGGTACAAGCCTGACCCCCACCACATTAAAGGAAACTTCCTCTGACTCTCTCTGTCTGCCTCTGAAAAAAGTCAACCCAGAGCAGTTAAGCCCCTGCTATGACAATAATAATAATAATAATAATAATTTATTATTATTAAAAAGAAGTACAAAGCAAAATAAGTAGAGCCTTTTCAAGCAGAGTTTTTTATTCCTTAGCTGAGGAAGGGAGTTCTAGATATGGCCTTAATTAATTTTGTAGATAACATAGCTAAAATAATCAACAATGTAGATTTTGTAATCAGACCTGAATACTAACTTCATATGCTTTTCCCCCTTTATAATCTTTGATTTTTGATTTCTTTTTTTTTTAATATTTATTTTTATTTATTTATTCCCTTTTTGTTGCCCTTGTTGTTTTATTGTTGTAGTTATTATTGTTGTTGTCGTTGTTGGATAGGACAGAGAGAAATGGAGAGAGGAGGGGAAGACAGAGAGGAGGAGAGAAAGATAGACACCTGCAGACCTCCTTCACCGCCTGTGAAGCAACTCCCCTGCAGGTGGGGAGCCAGGGTTCGAACCGGGATCCTTATGCCGGTCCTTGTGCTTTGCGCCATCTGCGCTTAACCCGCTGTGCTACAGCCCAACTCCCGATTTTTGATTTCTTAGTTTATCAGATGAAGACAGTCCTCCATCAGACCCTTACTGCATAAGAGAAATCTGTTCTTAGTAATTTACTAGCATATTTTGAAGGGAGGACAGACATCCAGCAACTGTTAGGTAGCCTCTTCAGGTTTCCGTTTTGTGCTTTATAAAATGGAATTAATAGTAATCTGTTAGGGGGTTCTTGGATAATTAAATGAAATATACATACTCAATGCCTGGCTTACATGACCCTCAGTAGTTGTGTATTATTGTTCCTACTGTAGGCACGTGGTGTCTGTCTGTAGCTTTCTACTTTACACAAACTTAGTCTATACTCTAAGGTGAGGTAAAGTGGCTAGCTTGGTGGGTGCGATAAAGCATTCTACTTTGAAAGGTCATTAGTACAAGGCAAGCATAGGGGGCATTCAGTGAAGTGTGACTGCACAGTGCCAAGAAAAATTGGGGTTTGAAGTAACAGTCCCTTTTATCCAAGCAGAAAACAGAGTCTGACGCAAGCAGTGTTTTCTAAATGGCTGTGAATGGAACAACCTACCAGGAAAAATTTCCATCTAGAGTACTGGTAATTAACCCAAATGAGACTAAACTGCTGGAAAATTCAAGAGCAATGGAAAAATTAAAAGGACACCCTGTATTGAATGGGTTAAGACTGTCTTATACTTTAATTCAGAAACAAGTTTTGGTAATTGAGGAAAAAATAAAGTAGTTATACAGTTAACTCTGTTAGTTTAAATTTATTGGAGAAAAATCTCAAGTTGCATATTGAACTTGTTTGATTATACATGTAGTGTGTAGATTTTGGCCAGCGATTACTATCCAAAGCCAATTGAACATCTCTTAATAGAATCTGGACTTTAAGAAACTAAGTAAAAACCATTCAAGGACCCAGGAGATAGTTCATCCAGCAGACCACACACTTTACCCTTAGAGAGGACTCAGGTTCAAGCACCACATGGGAGTACTGTGTTTGACATATGTTGTGGTATCTCTTTTTCCTCTGCATCTCACGGTTCTGTTTCTTTTTAACTTTTAAAAAGAAAATAGTTCAGTCTTGCAGTCATGCAGTCTTGCAGGTATGAACTCCTTGCATGCCAAATCAAGAAACAGTAGCTTTTGACTGAAAAATGTGAGGATCTTTTTACTGTCCTTTTTGTCCTTGATTCTGCCATTTACTGTATTGGCTCCTTTCTTATATTGCAGCTTGCAACCCACAAAGTAATAGGTAGAAACTTAGGCCAGTCAGTTAAGTTCAAGCAGTGTTTGTGAAGTAGCCACTGGCACAAGACAAATGTGCTACCTTATAGACTGTATATCCAAATAAGACACTGCTCTTGTCCTAAAGAGAAGCCATATTCTTGACAAGTGACATGAGCCAATAATGAGATGGCAGTGATCACAGCTAGTGTGTATAGAGCATCTGTGATTTTCTCTGTGAGTATTTAAGTGCTTTATAAACATTAATCCACACTGACATGGTCATTGATACAGGTGCTATTCTTATTTTATAAATGAAACTCAGTGGCAAAAAAAGTGAAATAACTCACCTCTGGCGGGACTCCAGGGAGGGAATTGCAGACTCTCTAGTTCCACTGTCAGACAATCCCTGCTTTAAAGCACACTTTGAAATATTGTTCTGCTAAAATTTAGTTATCTGCATGTTAATATTAAAAATACATTTGCAGAAGCAGGTCCCAGGTTTGATGTCTGGTACCACAAGCTGCCTGAGCTGAGTCATGCTCTGGTTTAAAACAAAACAAAACAAAAATGTCCTGGTTCTCCTATTGATGCTCAAATACTTTTAAATCTAATAAATGAAATCCCCATATTAATACCCTTTACAAATTTTATTTGAGCTTCTTTTTTTTAAATATTTATTTTATTTATTCCCTTTGTTGCCCTTGTTGTTTTATTGTTGTAGTTATTATTGTTGTTGTCGTTGTTGGATAGGACAGAGAGAAATGGAGAGAGGAGGGGAAGACAGAGAGGAGGAGAGAAAGACAGACACCTGCAGACCTGCTTCACCGCCTGTGAAGCGACTCCCCTGCAGGTGGGGAGCCGGGGTTCGAACCGGGATCCTTATGCCGGTCCTTGTGCTTTGCGCCACCTGCACTTAACCCGCTGCGCTACAGCCCGACTCCCTTTTTTTTTTAATATTTATTTTATTTATTTATTTGAACTTCTTAAACATTTCAAGCCATACTTACAAATTTATCTGATTTCCTCAAGTGCTTTAAATCCTCTTAACAAATCAAGTCTTTAAGATAAGGCTTTACTAAAATAAGATATTCTCTGAAGAATTTTAAACATTTGGGGCTAGGAGATAACTCACTTGATGCAGTGTGCACCTTGACACAGTCACAGACCTATTTTAGAGCCCCAGTACCCTGGGGAGAGCACCAGAGAGAGAGAGAGAGAGAGCTTCGTGGATGGTGGAACTCTGCTGTGGTAACTCTCCTCCCCTTCTCTTTTCTGTGTCTTTCTCTCTCTAAAAAAGTGAAAAAGTTGGGCCTAAGGGGTCATTCAGCAATATTGCATATGCAAAAGGTCCTGAGTTCATTCCCTGGGCATGCATTTTAAAACAAAGAATTTAGGGGCTAGGTGGCTCACACAGAGTAGCACGCGTATTGCTATGAGTGAAGACCTGGGTTCTGTTGAAGCCTACAGTCCCCACCTGAAGGGGGAAGCTTCACAAGCAGTGGAGTAGTGTGCAGCAGTGTTTCTCCCTCTCTGTCTCCCTCTATCTTTCTCTCACTATCAAAAAAGAAAGAAGAGAGAAAAATGGCTGTTGGTAACAGTGGAGCTGTGCAGGCACTGAGCCCCAATGATAACCTGGGTGGGGAGGAAGAGAGGGAGAATTTATAGCATTTTGAAAGCATGTGCTGAGACCAGGGAGATATGACAGTGGTAGCATGCCAGACTTGCATGCCTGAGGTCCCCAGAGGTCCCAGGTTCAGTCTCCACCATTTACATATATCAGAGGTGAGAGCAAAGTTCTCCCTTCCTCTTTCCTTTCCTGCCCTTCTCATGAAAATATCAGTAAGTTCATCTTTATTTTAAAAGCATACACTAATGAATATATGGCTATGTGTGTTATTACTATACTTGTGTAAAATATATACCAAAATATAATATCTCTGTTCAATAGGTATATTATGTATATTGGATACATATAAACATAGGTATCCAGTCAAGATGAATAAACTTGTCATTTCAAACTTGCATTAGGGCTGTGGCTTAAAGACCTAAATCTATCTTTATAGTAATGGGATTATCCAAGCCTATACCTCTTTTTGTATATTGTACTTAATATCTCTCTCTCTGTGTGTGTGTGTGTGTGTTTGTTTTGCTTTTTGAGCCATAGTTGTTTTTGTACTTGAGGAGATTCTAGAAGCTCAAACTGCATCTTTACTGTCTGACTCACATTGATAGACGTTTGTTCAGTTTTTCATATGTGGTAACTTGGGATGATATATAATTTTAGGTAAATATTTTTGGAAATTCACATACACTAATTCATACCCAGTCCCATCTTTGGCACAAACAGTAAGTACCGTTGTGTCGATTAAGAGAAAGGTGCCCCTTAAGGTAGATGAATTAATTAGAAACAGGCCTCAGGTGTAGCTAGCTAAGCCTGGTTGGACTTTAACCTCTACTTGCCCTCTTCACCACAGGTACCCTATAGCTCATAAGATTTCTCCCCTTTTGAGTACCATTTAGATTCATGAATTTTTCACAGAATTAGTGGTTGGATTGCCATTTGACCCATTAAACTGGCTCCTTTGTAGACTCTCTGGCAAAAACTAGACATTCTGACCCCCGTCTTTTTTTTTTCCCCCTGGTTTGAAGTCAAGTATTCTCCATGGAGTTAGTACTGTTTGTTCTAGAATAGTATTAGGTATACTAGGGGTTCTTTGTTGTGGTGGTGGTTTGATGGTTTTGGTTTTTTGTTGCCAGGGTTTTTCATTGAGACTTCATGCCTACACAGTGCCTCCAGTCCTAGCGGACTGCGGACTGGCTTTTTAGAGATTGTACATAATTATATATCAATTATTCTGTTTGAATTAAAATATCTGTCTTTAATGGCTCATGGTGTTTCCAGCTTAGCTCTAACCTCAGTAAATCCTGAAAGTATTGTTCTTTTTTAAATTATCTTTATTATTGGATAGAGACTGCCAGAAATCTAGAGGGAAGGGAGAGAGAGACCTGCAGTGCTGCTTCACCACTTGCAAAACTTTCCCCCTGCAGGTGGGGGTGGGATGGGTTGGGAGGGGTCTCAAGCTCTCTTGGTGCTTACACATTGTAACATGCTCTGAACAGATGCACCACCACCTGGCCCATGAAAGTATTGTTCTACTTGAAAAGATTTTCCACTCTATAACCCAGTTATTTCTGAGCCACTGGCTGTTATTACCCCTCTGCCATACACAGTCTTTACCTGTCAACTTTTGTATACACTGTATTGCCACACTCTTATGAGTGCCGTTTAAGCACTCTGTGATGTAACTCACTGGATGTGTACCAAACCAGAGAGTGATCCCCCAGCCAGCCGTATGTGCAGTAGGGAAGGCAGGGGCTTACTGGCTCTTTGCTGCAGTGCCCTCTCCCTGCCTCAGTGAATTTCCTCAGCACTCTCTGCTTCTCACACACTCCCTTGTCTTTTGGCTTCTCTATCCCCAAGCCTCACTTATACAGCTACATGAGACTTTTCTTTATTTTAATACTTAGACAGTATTTTGTCAACTAGTTGCATTTTCTATTTTTTCAAAGGCAGAATGTTCAAAAAGCAAGTAAAGTGAACACCTTTCTCTCCTTTAGGTTTTCTTCAAGCCTGATTATAAGTTGTCTCAGTGGGGCTCAGTTTCTTCACATCCTATGTATAATATCTTACTTCTTAAACCTAGTGGTTGGTACACAGATGTTTGTCTTATTTCCTTTAATACTGTGTGGTTCTGTCTGGGACATCTTGTAATAATCTCACAAATATTTTACATTGTTATTGCCTGTGGAGGGGTAGGGAAAGGTGAATTGTTAAATAGATAAATGTATGACAGTGTGTGACTGAGGAAGTCTAAATTTTTTTTCCATTACATCTTTAAAACATCTATCCATTGACTTAAAAAAATTTTTTTATATTTATTTTCCCTTTTGTTGCCATTGCTGTATTTTATTGTTGTTATAGTTATTATTGTTGTTGTTATTAATGTTGTCATTGTTAGATAGGAATGAGAGAAGTGGAGAGAGGAGGGGAAGGCAGAGCAGGGGAGTGATAGACACCTGCAGACCTGCTTCACTGCCTGTGAAGTGACTCCCCTGCAGGTGGGAAGTGGGGGGCTCAAACCAGAATCCTTATGCCGGTCCTTGCGCTTTGCGCCACGTGTGGTTAACCTGCTGTGCTACCACCCGACTACCCCATTGACTTTTTAAAACTAGTGTTACTTCTGAAAAATCTCAAGTTAATCCAATTGTTTTTCCTTTGTAAATGATTCACTCTTTCTATAAGATCTTGGGATTTTTCTTTTTTTTTTTTTCTTTTTTTTTCATTAAATTTTTTTAAAAATATCTTTATTTATTGGATAGAAATAGCCAGAAATCAAGAGGGTAGAGGGAGACAGAGAGGGAGAGAGACAGAGAGACACCTGCAGCCCTGCTTCACCACACGTGAAGCTTTCCCCCTGCAGGTGGGAACCAGGGGCTTGAACCTGGGTCCTTGTGCACTGTAATGTGTGCGCTCAACCAGGTGCGCCACCACCCGGCCCCTCTTTTTGTTTTTCTTTCCTTTCACTGCAGAAAGACTAATTGTCAGTTTTTTCCCTTTTTAATTTTCTCTTTATGAATCCTGTTTTCAATCCAAGGTCTCTTATCCTTTTCTAAGTCCAGGAAATCTCATCTATCATTTCCTTAACTATTATGTGCTTCCTCCCTTCTTTCTTGTTTCCTCTGGGCTTCTCCTTACATAAATTCACTGATGCCTCTGCTTAACCCCTCTCTGAATATTTCTTCACATTTTCCATTTCATTATACTTACTAACATCACTGAGGAAGGCTGTTCCGCCCAGCCATTGGGTTATCTCAGCTCTTAAAATCTTCATGCTGTTCACTCCACTTCTTATTTTAGAACCATTTTTCTTGATGTATGTTTCCAATTATATTCCCTTCTCTATTATTTGTTACTTTATTCTTTTTCAGACTGATCTAGTCACTTGATTTTGATTGGTATACATAGACTTTTAAAGATTTTTTTCTCTTTTTAAAATTTTTATTATTTTCACTTATTTACTGGATAGAGACAGCCAGAAATCAAGAGGGAAGGGAGAGGTAGAGAGGGAGAGAGACAAAGAGACACCTGCAGCACTGCTTCACCAATTACAAAGCTTTCCCCCTGAAAGTGGGGCCTGGGGGGCTTGAACCTGGGTCCTTACGCACATGTAACATGATCAGCCAGTTGTGCCACCACCCGGCCCCAAAATGTTTTCTCTACTGCAGTTTTCCACATAAATTCATATACTTATCTTGCTCCCTTTTGTCTGTTGATGGATCCCTAGGTCGTTAAGCAAAGCATAAGCACTAACTTATGCCTCTAGGAGCTTTCTCTCACTATTGTCATCACCTTACTTTGGCTGTGAAGGTGGGGAGGGAGGGGAAGGCACACTTAAGACTTCAGTTGTCTGTGCCTATATTTAACTGCTCCACAGCCCAGTCCATCTGAGTATGCCTCCCTAATGTTGCTGCCACTGCCAGTCTGGGGACAGGTGAGAACTGTGATCAGTGGAGCAAAGAAAGCACAAGTGATAGGGAGAAAAAAAAATAGAACTAAAGAAACTTCTCCTTCATGTCCTCCACTCTGCACTTGCCTTAAACTGAAACCCGACTGTCTTCTGTTGCCTGAGATTTTCCTCAATTTTTATGTTAGTGTAAGACAAAGTACTGACAGAATTAGAGCACTAGCAGGAATGGTCTAAAAAGCTGGAAGGTGATGGTTGGAGAATAGATATTTGAGATTGAGATAGTGGAGGGACTGCAGTAACTGTGAATGATAAGGCAAGAGAGTGACCCTGGAGAAAATGGACAAGGATGAAAAGTGAAGACTTCAGGTTCTGCCCCAGTGGAGTAACAGACCACATTTACCCTGTCCCTTAAACAACTAGAAGACTAGGAAAAGTACATTCAAACACTAGGCGGTGGGCGCTTGAGGAAAAATGCACCTTTAGAAAAGGTGAGCTCTCTTGTTGCCCTAGTTTGTACTACCTGGAGGTTGTTGTACAAGGAGAGACAATCAATACAGCCATGAGTTGAGACTTCAGTGAAGCCAGAGTCTGGAATTCACCAGTTGAGGGAGAGGGGGCAGAATGGTCTTACCAGAAAGATAGGACTTCCACTTAACCCTGATGATTAAGGAGATCTACAGGGGGATTGTCTTACTACCAGTGTTGCAATTCCCTCTTGGCTTGTGCTGCTTCACTTGACTCCTGCTGATGGAAGCATGGCATCCTGCAGAGAGTCGGACTTAACACTGTTAATCATCTACAAGTCACGTCAATGTTACCCTATTTCTGTGGACTCATTTTCCCAGAAGAATACACTTCTAATTTATGATCTTAAAACAGCAGTCATGTCACAAAATGTGTTTTCCAACAAATTTATGAGAATAACCTGAGCCATATATGTGTGTAATAATTTCACCTAAAGATAGTTGTTCAAGATTAGATAAATTACCAGTAAGGAAGACTTTCCAAGGCCAAATTAGAACTTCTTAAGGAGATGTTTTTATCCATATGTATTCTTCATTTCAAATATACATAAAGTACTCAGTAAAGATATATTGAATAAATGTATTTTTTTAATAAAATGTGGCCTTCTGAATGATTGAAGACTTCACATGAATTGTATTGTTGGTACAGAGACAGTCAAGATTTTAACATCTTCATGTATACATAGACTTGTGAAAATGCAACTTCTTCTATGTCAACTGGGCATGTTGGTTGGGAACTTTTTGTACTGCTTTCCAGTTGTTGATTTAAAAATCCTCCTATTAGGTCAAGACTTCCGGAGGTGGGGCTATAGAGCAGCAGCAGCTGTGTTTCTCTCCTCTCCTTTCCTCTCCTCTCTTCACCTCTCCTCTCCTTTCCTCTCCTGGGTCAACTAGGAATACCAAAGGAGACCACCTGGGACTGCAACAAAACAGGACAAGAAAGACTTTAGGAACCCACCAAATCACCGGTGAGTGCAAACACATGTGGCACGTGGACAGAGAGGAGCCTAGGGAGAGATTAAGTGGCTGGTAACAGTCCAGCAGTTTACCAGTTGAGACACCTCTCCAGTCTGTTTCACCAACAAGGGGAGGACGGCTGAAGGAAGGAGAGGACTCCCCCGAGACTCACCAAATGCAACTGTGAGTCTCCATTGCCACTGTCCTCAGAATCTAGAGCAGTGGCAGAGAGGCCCTGTGCTGACACCAGGGGACAGAGAACTAACGAGGAAACTCAGGAGAAGTTCTATACCTCAATGGCCTAGCGGTGGCATTGTGAAAATCTCTTTGCATAAACACTGGATTATCTTTGTCCCACCCTGCTTTATATCTTGGTCAGGAGTCAGCTAAGAAGTCTACTTATAGTTTAAAAGCCCTCAGGCTCCCATAGCCTACAGGGAAGAAAAAGAAAAAAAGAGGCTTCTAAGCCACTGAGCTCCAACTCAGGGATTAAAATAATATTGAAACAACTGTCAATTTTCACAACTGTGAACCTTTTAATTACCTTACAAGCCAATCCAGGCAAGAGCGATTAGTAATTTGAAAAGTACTGAGGGAGGGACCTTGTTGGTTTAATATAAAATGACTAAACCAACAAGAAGAAATATTGGAGAAATGAACCAGGACAAGAGTCCAGCTAAAAGCCCCCCAAAGGGTGAAGCACAAAATAATGAGGTCAACATGCAAATACTAGTTAAGGATATAATCACAGGAGTGAGTAAAGAATTTGAAATAATTGTCATCAGAAATGTAGAAACAACAAATGAGACCCTGGAAGAAAACACTAATAATCTCAAGGATATTAGAGGGCTGAAAGCTGAACTAGCTGAGCTAAGAACACAACTAGCTGAACAAGCTAAAACAATATCAGAACAGGGTAACCAAATAGCTGAACTCCAGAAAACAGTAGAGGGGAGAGAGAATAGAATAAATGAGGCTGAAGACAGAATTAGCAAGATTGAGGATGAATTAGAGACAACTAAAAAAGAAGTAAGAGATCTCAAAAAGAGATTAAGAGATATTGAAAACAATAACAGAGACCTATGGGATGACTTCAAAAGAAATAATATAGGCATTATTGGCTTACCAGAGGAAGAAAGAGAGGGAGGGAGGGGAAGAGAGCATTCTTCAGGACATAATAGCTGAGAACTTCTCTAGTCTAGATAATATAAAAGACATAAAGGTTCAAGAATCCCAGAGGGTCTCAAACAGAATTAACCCAGATTTAAAGACACCAAGACACATCATATTTAGAATGGAAAGGAATAAGGATAAAGAAAGGATCCTGAAGGCTGCAAGAGAAAAACAAAGAGTCACCTACAGAGGAAAACCCAATAGATTAGCAGCAGACTTCTCCACACAAACACTACAGGCCAGAAGAGAATGGCAAGATATGTATCGAGTAGTCAATGAGAAAGGCTTTCAACCAGGACTACTGTTTCCTGCTATACTGTCATTCAGACTAGATGGAGGCATCAAAACCTTTTCAGAGAAGCAACAGTTGAAAGTATCAACTATCACCAAGCCTTCCCTAAAAGAAGTTCAGAAAGTTCTCCTATAAACAGTCAGACCACTCTAAATAGGCCATATATCAGAATACTCTAAAACTGTACAAGAATGGTGTTAAAATATCTACAATCTTTGATATCAATAAATGTCAATGGCCGGAATTCACCTCTTAAAAGACACAGAGTAGGAAGATGCATCAGAAAACAATATGCTGTCTAAAGAAAACCCACCTAACTCAAGACAAACACAGACTGAAAGTGAAAGGATGGAAAACTATCATACAAGCCAATGGCCCACAAAAAAGGGCAGGAACAGCTATTCTCATATCTGACATGATAGACCTTAAAATAAATAAAATTTAAAAAGAGATGGACACTACTTAATGCTCAGTGGATCAATCAGTCAAGAGGACTTAACAATTATTAACATTTATGCACCCAATGAGAAGCCATCTAAATACATCAAACATCTACTGAAAGAGCTACAGCAATGTATTGACAGCAACGCAGTCATAGTAGGGGACTTCAACACTCCACTCTCTTAACTTGACTGATCATCCAGGCAGAAAATCAATAAAGACATGAAGGAGCTAAATGAAGAGATACATAAACTAGAGCTATTGGACATTTTCAGAGTCATTCATCCCAAGAAACTGGAATACACATTTTACTCAAACCCACATGGGTCATTCTCAAGGATAGACCATATGTTAAGGCCACAAAGACAGACAGCATCAGCAAATTCAAGAGCATTGAAATCATCCCAAGCATCTTCTCAGACCACAGTGAAACTAAACTAACACTTAACAATCAACAAAAGATTAGTAATAGTCCCCAAATGTGGAAGCTCAGCAGTACACTTCTTAACAACTTCTGGGTCAAAGAGGAAATCAAGGAAGAAATCAAAATGTTTTGATACTTCAATGAAAATGAAGACACAAGCAATCAAAATATTTGGGACACAGCTAAGGCAGTACTGAGAGGGAAGTTCATAGCCATACAAGCACACATTAGGAAAAAAGAAAAAGCACAAATAAACAGCCTGATTGCACATCTTAAAGACCTAGAAGAAGAAGAACAAAGAAACCCTCAAGCAACCAGAAAGACAGAAATCACTAAAGTTAGGGCAGAAATAAATAACATTGAGAATAAGAAAACCATACAAAAGATTAACAAAAGTAAATGTTGGTTCTTTGAAAGAGTGAACAAAATCGACAAACCTTTAGCCAGACTCACAAAACAAAAAAGGGAGAAGACCCAAGTAAATCGGATACTAAATGAAAGAGGAGATATCACAATAGACACCACAGAAATTCAACATATCATGTGAGGCTTCTATGAACAACCAGATGCCACCAAGCTAGAGAACGTGGAAGAAATGGACGATTTCCTAGATTCCTACCAACTTCCAAAACTAAGTAAAGGGGAAGTGGATAACATGAACAGGCCCATCACAGCTAATGAAACTGAAACAGTTATCAGATATCTTCCCCAAAATAAAAGTCCTGGACCAGATAGTTTTACAAATGAACTCTACAAAACCTAACACCTCTACTTTTAAAAGTCTTCCAGAAGATTGAAGGCACTGGAATACTCCCTGCCAGCTTCTATGAAGCCAACATCACTCTGATACCAAAAGCAGACAGGGATACAACCAAAAAAGAAAACTACAGACCAATATCTCTGATGAACATAGATGCTAAAATATTGAAAAAAATTCTATCCAACTGGATACAGCAGTATATTAAAAAGATTGTTCATCATGACCAAGTGGAGTTTATCCCAGGCATGCAAGGTTGGTTTAAAATATGAAAATCAATCAACGTGATCAACCACATCAATAAAATCAAGACCAAAAACCATACGGTCATATCAATAGATGCAGAGAAAGCCTTTGACAAAATACAACATCCCTTTATGATCAAAACACTACAAAAAATGGAAATAGATGGAAAATTCCTGAAGATAGTGGAGTCTATATATAGCAAACCTACAGCCAACATCATACTCAGTGGTGAAAAACTGGAAGCATTTCCCCTCTGATCAGGTACTAGGCAGGGCTGCCCACTATCACCATTACTATTCAGCATAGTGTTGGAAGTTCTTGCCATAGCAATCAGGCAGGAGCAAGGAATTAAAGGGATATAGATTGGAAGAGAAGAAGTCAAACTCTCCCTATTTGCAGATGACATGATAGTATACATAGAAAAACCTAAGGAATTCAGCAACTACCTTTTGGAAATCGTCAGGCAATACAGTAAGTAAGGTGTCAGGCTACAAAATTAACATTCAAAAGTCAGTGGCATTCCTCTATGCAAACACTAAGTTAGAAGAAGTTGAAATCCAGAAATCAATTCCTTTTACTATAGCAAAAAATAATAATAATAAAATAAATAAAATATCTAGGAATAAACCTAACCAAAGAAGTGAAAGACTTGTATACTGAAAATTATGAGTCACTACTCAAGGAAATTAAAAAAGACACAAAGAAGTGGAAAGATATTCCATGTTCATGGGTTGGACGAATTAACATCATCAAAATGAATATACTACCCAGAGTCATCTACAAATTGAATGCTATCCCCATCAAGATCCCAACCACATTTTTTAGGAGAATAGAAAAAATGCTACAAATGTTTATCTGGAACCAGAAAAGACCTAGAATTGCCAAAATAGTCTTGAGAAGAAAGAACAGAACTGGAGGCATCACACTCCCAGATCTCAAATTGTATTATAGGCCCATTGTCATCAGAACTGCTTGGTACTGGAACTTGAGTAGACACACTGACCAGTGGAATAGAATTGAGAGCCCAGAAGTAAGCCCCCACACCTATGGACATCTAATCTTTGACAAAGGGGTTCAGACTATTAAATGGTCTTCAACAAATGGTTCAGACTATTAAATGCTCTTCAACAAATGGTGTTGAAAAAAATGGGTTGAAATATACAGAAGAATGAAACTGAACTACTATATTTCACCAAGTACAAAAGTAAATTCCAAGTGGATCAAGGACTTGGATGTTAGACCAGAAACTTTTTTTTTTAGATACTTAGAGGAAAACATTGGCAGAACTCTTTTCCGCATATATTTTAAAAACATCTTCAATGAAACGAATCCAATTATAAAGACTAAGGCAAGCATAAACCTATGGGACTACATCAAATTAAAAAGCTTCTGCACAGCAAAAGAAACCACTGCCCTCGGAGTCGGGAGGTAGCGCAGAGGGTCATGGCACAAAGCATAAGGACTGGCATAAGGATCCCAGTTCAAGCTCCTGGCTCCCCACCTACAGGGGAGTCGCTTCACAGGCGGTGAAGCGGGTCTGCGGGTGTGTATCTTTCTCTCCCCTTCTCTGTCTTCCCCTCCTCTCTGTCCTATCTAACAATGACATCAATAACAACAATAACTACAACAACAATGAAAAAAGGACAACAAAAGGGAAAATAAATAAATATTAAAAAAGAATTAATAATAATAAAAAAAAAGAAACCACTGCTCAAACCAAGAGACCCTTCACAGAATGGGAGAAGATCTTTACATGCCATACATCAGACAAGAGGCTAATAACCAGAATAAATAAAGAGTTTGCCAAACTCAACCACAGGAAAACAAATAACCCCATCCAAAAATGGGGAGAGAACATGGACAAAATATTCACCAAGAAGATATCCAAAAGGCTTGGAAACACATGAAAAAATGCTCCAAGTCTTTGATTGTCAGAGAAATGCAAATAAAGACAACAATGAGATGCCACTTCACTCCTGTGAGAATGTCATACATCAGAAAAGGTAACAGCAGCAAATGCTGGAGACATTGTGGGGTCAAAGGAACCCTCCTGCACTGCTGGTGGGAATGTCAATTGGTCCAACTTCTGTGGAGAACAGTCTGGAGAACTCTCAGAAGGCTAGAAATGGACCTACCCTATGATCCTGCAATTCCTCTCCTGGGGATATATCCTAAGGAACCCAACACTTCCATCCAAAGAGATCTGTGTACACCTGTGTTCTTAGAAGCACAATTTGTAATAGCCAAAACCTGCAAGCAACCCAGGTGTCCAACATCAGATGAGTGGCTGAGAAAGTTGTGCTACATATACACAATGGAATACTACTCAGCTATAAAAAATGGTGACTTCACTGTTTTCAGCCCATCTTGGATGGAGCTTGAAGAAATCATGTTGAGTGAAATAAGTCAGAAACAGAAGGATGAATATGGGATGATCTCACTCTCAGGCAGAAGTTGAAAAACAAGATCAGAAGAGAAAACACAACTAGAACCTGTACTGGAATTGTTGTATTGCACCAAAGTAAAAGACTCTGGGTGGATGGGGAGAATACAGGTCCAAGAAGGATGACAGAGGACCTAGTGGGGGTTGTATTGTTATATGGAAAACTTGTGAAATGTTATGCATGCACAAACTATTGTATTTACTGTTGAATGTAAAACATTAATTTCCCAATAAAGAAAATAAAAATAAATAAAAATAAAAATTACCAAAGTCTCGAACCCCTAGGAACATACCTAAAATAGACTTCCTAGCTTCTTTTCATCCTAAAATCCCTATTCCCATCTGCTGTATTCCTACTTTATGGTTCCTGTTCACTAAACATTTTGTCCTGCATTATATTTTGTAACCTTTTAGCCACTAAGTTGTGGATGCTACCATGATTTCATCCTGAATTCCCTGGGCAGATGTCCTCACCAATATGTCCCAGAATCTCACCTCTGTAGAAGCCTACCTGTCTAAGGAAAGGTAAAAGAGGCTGAGGGTATGGATTGGCCTACCAATGTCCAAGTTCAGCGGAGAAGCTATTACAGAAGCCAGAACTTCCACCTTCAACACCCATAAAAACTTTTGGTCATATTTCCAGAGGGGGTAAAATATTAAGGGGAAGATGACCAGAGGGCTCTGAAACTCAATTCCATCAGGATCTAGAAAGAAAAGAAAAAGAAGAAGGAAAAAAGAAGAAGAAGAAGAACACTCAGAAGTAG
Organism: Erinaceus europaeus; assembly: GCF_950295315.1. Lineage (NCBI taxonomy): Eukaryota > Metazoa > Chordata > Mammalia > Eulipotyphla > Erinaceidae > Erinaceus > Erinaceus europaeus. The sequence continues at coordinate 25,504,779 of NC_080175.1, read as the reverse complement.
TAGGTGTGATTTAGGAAGAGAAGGCAGAACCTTAGGGGAAAAAAGGACAAATACATATAAATATAGATAGATAGTTATAGAAATAGCAGTCAATTCATATCTGTAATCTTGGGAGAACTACTTCAGTTTCCAATGGAAGGAATGGGAATAAAGAACTCTGGTGGTGGGAAAAGAGGGGAATTATATTCCTGTCATCTTATAATTTTTTAAATATTTATTTATTTATTTATTCCTTTTTTGTTGCCCTTGTTTTTTAATGTTGTAGTTATTGTCATTGTTGGATAGGAGAGAGAGAAATGGAGAGGGGGAGAGAAAGATAGACACCTGCAGACCTGCTTCATCACCTGTGAAGTGACTCCCCTGCAGGTGGGGAGCTGGGGGGCTCGAACCGGAATCCTCATGCTGGTCCTTGTGCTTTGCACCACATGCACTTAACCCACTGCACTATGGCCCGATTCCCATCTTATAATTTTATAAATCAACTTCAAATCACTAATAAAAAATTTTTAAATATAAAAAATAAATAAAATCCTCCTATTGTGGTCTAGAAGGTGGCATAGTGATAAAGCTTTGGACTCTCAAGCATGAGGTCCCGAGTTTGATCCCTGGCAGCACATGTGCCAGAGTGATGTCTGGTTCTTTCTCTGTCCTCCTATCTTCCTCATTATTAAATAAATAAAATCTTTTTAAAAATCCTCCTATTAGGCATGATAGAAAAGAATATACAACTACATGCATGTCAGATTAGTGCCTTAAGGTTAGAGAACACATCTTTCTCAAGAGACTTGGATCCTAAGACTTATGGCTTTAATTTTCTTTATATTTGCAGTGAGCAGTACATTTGTATTTAAAAACATTTAAAGGTTCAGTACTGTGAATTATCTACCTACCTACTCCTGTCTGCAAATTGCCTAGCCATTTAATTCCCCTGCTAAGAGGCAACCACCGTATAACTGTAAAATTTTTTCTTTTAATTATCTTTATTTATTGGATAGAGACAGCCAGAAACTGAGAGAGATGGGGGAGATAAAGAGGGAGAGAGACAAAGAGACACCTGCAGCCCTGCTTCACCACTTGTGAAGCTTCCCCCCTGCAGATGGGGAATGGGGGCTTGAACCCGTGTCCTTATGCACTGTAACATGTGCACTCAACCAGGTGAGCCACCACCCAGGCCTCACCATATAACTTTTGTAAAAAGAACTGACATTTCATTTAGAGATCAGGCTAGGAAATGATTATAGTAGGAAGTTCTTAGTAAAATTAGTCACTACTGCACACTAGGTACTGTGGTAAACAAACATTTTACATGTCATTTATTTCATCTTCATAGCAAACAGCCCTTTGAGGAAAAACTATCTTCAAAGTAAACTTCTATACTTTTTTCTCCTGTGCTCAAACTTCTTTCTTCTTTATCCATCTTAGTCAGCTGATGACTGTACTACTTAGTGAGAACCAGACATGGCAGGAATATTTACATCATCATGGAAATTGGTAAATGCTACAAGCCAGGGCTGTTTTTTTCCAGTCGATTGTTGAGACATCAGTGGCTTCATCACAATTGTTTGTTATCCCTGGGACTTTACTGCTCCTAGCTGACTTGTTCAGAGAGAGGCAGAAAGACAAAGAGTGAGAGGGAAAGATACCACAGCAGCAAAGCTTTCTCCATTATGGTGGAGTCTGCCTGTAATCTGAGTCATGTACATGGCAAAGCAGCACACTACCCAGCAAAGCTCATTTGCTAGCCTGGTCTGCTCCTCCTCCTCTTCCTCCTCCCCCTCCTCCTCCTTCCCCTTTTTTTTCCATGTACAGTACAGTTTACTTTTAAGATTTAAACTGTTTTTATACACAAAAGAAAGGTATAGACTTTCCACATGATATTTAATATTCTCATTTAAAGGAAATAGCATTTAAATATAGTTTGTTCTTGTTTTTTATGAGTGAATAGTACTAGAATTTTTGGAGTTTTGAGTGTGCTATGTAGGAGATCCTCTCTCTTCTTACCTTTAGATGATTCATTATATAATTAGCTGAAGCACATAGTAAAAAAAAAAAATTGTAGACATCTTAAATGTATTCTTTTGAAACACTTTCTATTTGTAGTTGTTTGACAAACTTTTAAAAACTTAGGAAAATTCTAAAAATGCAAGGGAATAAAAGACCAAGATAATATTCTTATCTCCCAGACTTTAAGTTTAGTGTTTTCCCTGAAGCACTTCGAAGTTGTAGACATCACATCATGACTCTGATGAAATGTTCAGAAGACGTCTACATAACCCAGTTAGTCAGCACTGAAAAATATATAGTTTTTCTAAATTACATATTGCCTGATCCACATTCAAATTTTCCTAATTGTCTGTGTCCCGAAATATCATGTATAGTTATTTTCTAATAAAGATTCAACCAAATTTTGTGTATTGCATTTGGTTGCTTTGTCTCTTTTAAAGCAGAAACCATACCCTCAGTTTTTTAAAAATAAGATAGACTATTTTATATTCTTCATAAGTTCCATATATATACAAATAAGCAAAAACCACAGTGATGATAGAAAATTGGCCACATTTGCTTTATTCATCTTTGTGGCTAGAATACATGTAAGAAGTTCAAGACCTCATGTCATTCACACACACCCCTTGTGATGCTAAAAACTGTATTTTCTTGTTAATAAAACATGTTATAAAACTAATAATGACATTGACTTTAAAAAAGAAATCAAGTTAGTTCTTTGGTAGGGTGTCCTACACTTTTAATTTTGCATAATTTAAATAGTCTTTTTTGTTTGTTTTTTAAACACTGGATGTTAAATAGCACTGATCTTTTGGCAAAAAATACTTAGTAGAGGATAAGTTTTATTATTTATGTATATATGTATGTATTTTTAACAGAGCACTGTTAAACTCTGGTTTATGGTGGTGATAGGGGGAATTGAACCCCGGGACTTTGGAGCCTCAGGCAGGAGAGTCTCTTTGCATAACCATTATGCTATCTACCCCCATGAGGGTAATTTTGCATAATAGAAGATGTAATTTAGAGAGCATCGCATCATTTGGTACATTAAGGGTGGTTTCCATGATTTTTTTTTTCTTGAAGTGCCGAAGAATGAATCTAGGGCCTCACATATATGTAATACTGCTGATCTGCCTGTTGCCCTGACACAATTTTTATCTTATATATAATAAGTATATGTATTTGAACTCATGTATATATTCCAATCTCATATACATGTAAATATATTTTGGGGGAAAAGAGAAAGGAAAGAGACTCACCACTCCACCATTCATGGAGTTCCCTTGGCTCTGTCTATGGTGCTCCCATGTGGTGTTGGGATTGAACCTAGGACTTTGTGCATAAAAAGGCATGAGTTTTACATGCTGAGTCAATTCTTGCGTTCCTAGTTTCCATTATAAACAATGTTAAATTTGGTCACATGATAAAGGTGCTGACTGCCAGTTGTCTTCATTGTAAAGGTATGTTTTTCCCTTAAAGTAATCCAAGAAATGGATCTTTGGCATCATGTGAACAGTCTCCTCCCCATCAGCCTTTCCACTAATGGTTTTAATAGTCTTTAATGTTATTTTCCTTAATCCACTTTAATAGATGAAATAATAGTATTGTTCTTCTAATATATGTTCAGGGCATTTCCTTTGCATGTGGGTTTACTGGTGTTTCCTATAATGGTGTGTGAACCAATCCAAATAAAGCATCTCTAAATTTTGTAAATGTTCTCATTTGGTTTTTTTTAAATTTTTTTATCATCTTTATATATTAACAGCCAGAAATCCAGTGGGAAGGGGGTCATAGAGAGGGAGAGAGACAGAGAGACACCTGCAGCACTGCTTCACAAAGCTTTCTCCCTATAGGTGGGAAGCAGGGGCTCCAGCCCAGGTGCTTACATACTGTATAACATGTGGGCTCAGCCAGGTGTGCCACCACCTGCCACCTGGGTTTTTTTTCTCTTCAACAATCAATACAAAATCTTTTTAAAGCTAGCATACAGGATATTTCTTGATTTTTTTTTTTACTTCTTATGAGAAGTAAAATTAATTCAGTTATCATTTTTTGAGTTTCTAAATTAAGTTTCATAAATTTAAGTAAATTATTATTGATTTCAAAATATTGGTTGGAAATATTGGAATTATATTTATTTGTGATTTAACAATGATTGACAAGACTGTAGGTTATTATGATTTGTTCTTTTTTAAATATATATTTATTCCCTTTTATTGTTCTTGTTTTTTTATTGTTGTAGTTATTATTGTTGTTGATATTGATGTCATCGTTGTTGGATAGGACAGAGAGAAATGGAGAGAGGAGGGGAAGACAGAGGGGGAAAGAAAGGTAGACACCTGCAGACCTGCTTCACTGCCTTTGAAGCGACTCCCCTGCAGGTGGGGAGCCGGGGCCTTGAATCAGGATCCTTACACTGGTCCTTAACCCGCTGTGCTACCACCCAACTCCCTGTGGGTTATTTTTTAAAGGGACTTGCCTTTTTTGATTCTTCCAGAAATCAGAAAAGATTTCTGAATACCATAGAAGCAATAACTTTTTTTAATTCTTAAGTGCAAATGTCATAAAACAGCTTAGACTAAATAAATTGATGTAATCTATAGAAATAGAGTGCGCAAAGTACTTGATAGTAACATACTAGTCAAAAGCGTTCAGTGTGCTATGGGCATGTCAGAGTTTTACAGGGGAATGGATTGTCTATCAGCAAGCTGTTAGATGAAAGGATCTTGAGAGAACTTACCATATAGCAATTCTACTTACCGAATTCTTAGTTCCTTAACATTTTGACTAGTCTTAATTGTAGTTTTTGTTTTAATGCCTACTGCTGAATACAGTGCCTGGCACACAGTGCATGCTCACTAAGAATATTTGTTGCAATGAATAAGTCAATCAGTTGGATCGACCTTCTCGTGGTGCATCCCATGAGTACCCATTCATTGGGGAAACTGACGATCCTTCCTAGCCAACTGAATCCACATGGATCCCAGTCACTTTCAAAGCCAGCAACAAGCATCTCCTAACAGCTTTCAACCTGATGCTGTTGACTGGCTACGGAAGAAGGGCAAACGCTAGAAGAAGAAGTCAATCAGTGACCAGTGAGAGAAAGCATCTGAATCTCAGATGAATTCTGACCTTAAACATAGTAACCTTTGCAAAAGCCAGGGTCTGTGTAATTATTGTACATACTTTATGCTTTTGGCGATTTTTCTTGTTATCATTCCCTTGGTCTTTGAGTTTTTCTCTGCTCTGTGCCAAGTTCTTGCAGTTTGTTGTGTATTGCGAGTTACCTGTGTTTATTATCCTCTGGTTTTCTGACAGAAATGCAATAAATATGTACCAGGTTTTGCTGCAATGGCGCCTGGCACAGAGAGTGAAGATTCCTAGGCAAACGCAAAGTAGTTCCTTAGTTTTCTCTCCTAGACCTTCACTAATCCCAAGAACTGAAGTCTTCTGTTTCTTCACAGAGGAGATATGACAAAGGCAGTGGCTGTACAAGCTTCCTTCATGGGCCGCCCTCCCCACTGCCTCATCCAGTAAGCAGGAGCAACTACTTCTAGAGGTGAGAGGGGAGGGAGGACCACCTCCATAACCCATTTGATCCACTTGGCTGCAAATTTGTGAGTTTTGAGAGACAGAATGAACAACTTGTAGAGTTACTATACTGAAACACAACAAAACAAGATAATATAGAATTGAATGCTCAGGTGATACAGGTATGCCCTTCGATAAAATCCTATAAGCTGCATTTTACAAGGAGCTACTTAGAGCTGAATCATCCCAGTATCCTATTTCTATAGCTGTTAAATGATAGTCTACATGAACATTTTTTTAATTTTTATATTTATTTATTTATTTTCCCTTTTGTTGCCCTTGTTGTTTTATTGTTGTTATTATTGATGTTGTCATTGTTGGATAGGACAGAGAGAAATGGAGAGAGGAGGGGAAGACAGAGAGGGGGAGTGAAAGATAGACACCTGCAGACCTGCTTCACTGCTTGTGAAGCGACTCCCCTGCAGGTGGGGAGCCGGGGGCTCGAACCAGGTACTCCGGTCCTTACGCTTTGCACCATGTGCACTTAACCCGCTGCACTACCACCTGACTCCCCCACATGAACATTTAATATGACAATTAGCTTCCAGAACTAGGGAAAAAAATCACCAATAATATAATCATTAATATTGTTTGAGGAATATTACTGTGTTAAATTCTAATCCTTTCCATAGTAAACTTGGGATTTGCCTATTTTATAACTGCAGCAAGAGAGTAAGTGATTTGTATTCAGCCACACTAGCTAGTATGAAAAAAGATGGAACCCAGACCCATCTCATGTTAGTTGAAGTCCTTAATAACTGACAGTATTCTCTAGCATCCCACCACATCTCTAAACTCTAAACAATGGTGACTTTTGTGCCAAGGAATCAGTGACCAGGAATGGCCTAGATCCTCTGAATATTGGATAAGGAACCAAGGTGGTGATCTCATCAAACAGATGCCATAAATACCACCAGAAAACTCAAGATATGTAATTTTTACCAAGAGGCAGAGTTGTCAAAGGGCTCATCTGCTTTTAAGAATTTTTATATAAATAAGAGAGCATTGATTTCTTTTGAATATTTATTTATTCATTTATTCAGTAGATTGAATGCATAATATTTTTTTGCCCCTAGGAACTTTATGCCTGTGCAATTTCATCACTTTTCTTTCTCTCTTTTTTAAAAATTTTGATCAACATTAATTTTTTTATCATTGTTGTGGTTGCTATTATTATTGTTGTTATTGATGTCATTGTTGGATAGAACAGAGAGAAATGGAGAGAGGGGGAAATAAAGACACCTGCAGACCTGCTTCACCGCTTGTGAAGCAACTCCCCCTGCAGGTGGGGAGCCGGTACTCAAACCGGGGTCTTTACACCGGTCCTTGTGCACTTAACCCACTGTGCTACCACACGACCCCCTCAACATTAATTTTTATTTGAAGGTTAATGATTTACAGTACAGTTGTTGCACATGGATACAATTTCTCTTCTCTCCAAGATAGATATCTGTAAAACACTCTCAACCCCCTAACTTAGTTCCATCACCCCGTATCAGGACTTGTCAGCCCCCTCTCCCCAATATTTCCCCTTTCTGTTCTTGTTTTTTAAGTTCTTCCCATGAGTAAGATCATTTCATTGAATTCCTTTTCTCCCTTTCAATACCAAATAAGAGAGAGAGAGAGAGAGAGGAGAACATCACAGCACTGCTCCATCACTTGTAAAACTTCCCTTTTGCATGCTACTCTCATGTGGTGACAGGGTCTTGAACTCAGATCCTCACACATGGTAAAGTGCTTTGCCAGTGAACTGTCTCCCAGCCCCTACCTCCCTCTTTACTTGCCAAATCATCATATTTGAAAACTGAGTCTTGGTTTCAAGATTGCACTCCTACTGCATACTTAAGAAGACAATGAAAATTCTTTGAAGATAAGCTCAAGCTCAACAGGAAGGAGCACGGGGTTTGATTTCTACTTGTTTTTTAAGCTGACTTCATCTGGGAACAGACAGTATTGTTACTTTTCAAAAATTTTGTGCCAGTAGAAGTTAAAATAATAGAATCAGTACAATTAAATTAAGTAGGAAATGAGATTCTTTTATGTACAAGGCCTTAGATTAGGTAACAGTTGGTCACTCTTCTGGGAAATTGTTGCTAAAATTACTATCAGCCAGCAGTCACTGGCCTCATCTACTACGTTGTGTCCCAGGAAGAAAAACAAGAACTTGCAAAGATAATATCATTTTTTCATCTTCATACCTCCCCCCCTTTCTGTGCCTTGGGATTCAGTTGAACTATTTATTCAGCATGTATTGAAGCACTGTGCTGTTTTCTAAGGCATGAAATGTGAAAGAGAATTATCCTCCTAAGAAATTCAGAGTAGAGAAAAGAGAAACTCCAGTAAGGTAATAAATGCTCTAGTGGAACTAGGCTCAATGGGGAGAAAAAAGACAGGACCCCCATGCCCAGCTGGCTTCGGTGAGGTCAGGAAAACTTCTGGCATCAAACAGTACTCGAATTGTATCTTTAAGGCATGGGACTAGGGGACCCAAAGGGGATAGGTGTTCTTGGCAGAAGGAACCATGAAAAGACCAATATATCTGGTTTGAAGAATAGCAGAAACTGTGCTGTGGCATGGAGTGGACAAGGATGTAGGAGCTGAAGCTAGAGATGCAACTAGAGATTATGTCACAGTGGGTATTTGGACATTACAGGCCATGTAGAAATGTTCAAAGGACTTTACAAGGATTGCAAGCAGGGGAGTGGCATATTCAGACCTGCTTTTTCAGAAGATCACCATGACATCAGTGAGATGGCTTTGAAGAGGTAACATTAAGTTAGAAGGAAACAAGGGGACAGGAGGGACAGCAGGTGACTCACCTAGTAGAGCACACATATTACCATGTGCAGGGGAGGCCTGAGTTCGAGCCCCAGGTCACCATGTGGAAGCACCTGCAGAGGGAAAGCTTCACAAACAGTAGAGCTATGCTGTAATCTCTCTCTTTCTCTCTGCTCCTCTATAACACTTTCTGTCTCTTGATCTCCATTTAGAAAAACAGAGAAAAGAAAGAAAGAGAGAAAGAAAGAAAGAGAAAGAAGAGAAGAGAAAATGGATGCCTGGAGTGGTGGAGTTGTTCAGACTCTGGACCCCAATAATAAAATCCTGGTGAGGGGGAAAAATGAAAAGAAAGAAAGATAAGTAAGTTGTTGTAGTTCAGAATAGGGGTATTGAGGAGCTGTAACTAAGGTGGCAGGAAAATTTGAGAGTCAGTAGCTTCCAGGAGGTTGTTTCAAAAGTTAATCTGCAACAGTAGGATGAAACTAGAGGAAAAGGAGGAATCTGATATGAGTCCCACAGTTTCACATTAGATGCATACTAGTGTCATTGTTAGCCAGAGAAAAAGAAGTAAAGGATCAGGCTTGATTTAAAAAAGAAAAAGAAAAAGGTTTAGTTATAGAAATGTTGAGCTGGAGATGCTTGTAGGGGCAAATAGGCAACTGGAATATTTTATTTCTGAAGTTCAGATGAGAAGATTGAATTGGAGGGAGGGGTAGTAATATGGAGATTTGAGTTTCTAATCTGTGGATTAGGTTTACGTTCTAAAAACTTGAACTGTGTTTGACATGTAGCAGGTCAGTTTGAGGTATATACCATCATGATTAGATATTTATAGATAGTGCAACAGGAAATCTCTATCTACTTAGCATCCCTGTTCATCTCTAGTTACAAGCTTTTGTTTCTTACAATGAGGACTTCTAGTATCTGCTCTGAGCCCTTTCAGGTTTGCAGAATACTATTGTTAATCACAATGCAGTGTATTATAGCCCTTGTTCTGCTTGTCTTTGGTAGTTATTTTTTTTATGTTTATTTATTTATTCCCTTTTGTTGCCCTAGTTGTCTTCTTGTTGTAATTACTATTATTGGGGCTCGAACCAGGATCCTTATACCAGTCCTTGGGCTTTGCACCACATGCGCTTAACCCGCTGCACTACCTCCTGACTCCCGGTAGTTATTTAATTAGTGCAGAGTAAAATGAAGATCTGTTAAAATGGTAGTTCAGGGGGAGCTGGGGGATAGCGCAGCGGGTTAAATAAGCACATGTGGCACGAGTCGCAAGGACCAGCCTAAGGATCCCAGTTCGAGCCCCTAGCTCCCCACCTGCAGGGGAGTCGCTTCACAGGCGGTGAAGCAGGTCTGCAGGTGTCTATCTTTCTCTCCCCCTCTCTGTCTTCCCCTCCTCTCTCCATTTCTCTCTGTCCTACCCAACAATAGCGACATCAATAACAACAACAATAAAACAAGGGCAACAAAAGGGAATAAATAAATAAATATTTTTTTAAAAGGTAGTTCAGTTTAAGCGATTCTCATAAGCATAGGCCTTAAGGAAAGCCCTAACATGTCTAGATGGGCATACGTTTTTCTGAACTTTATAAAATTGAAATACCACAACTATAATCAATCAGAATTGCTCTTTAGTCATTGTAAATTACACTCCTCTCTCACTTATACCCGGTGATGTTAGAGTGGTCCCAGGGTTTTTTTGGGAATCCAGCAAGGAGAAGTTGAGTTGGGATACATTTAATGTTGGTTTGTAGTGAATTCAAAGTGTAATATTGCTAGAGACCCCCATGTGAGGGTGGCATACTCCTACCCACTGTACCCCCTGAAGGTCTAGCCCTGTGTCAAGACCTGAACATGTCCTAGCACATCTGGCACTGGAATCATGGAAAGACAGAGTATGAAACATATGAAACTAGAATCTGCTTGGCAGAAAAACCACTCGCTCATCTGTTGATATCTCAGCTTGAGCATCATCGGTCTGATACAAAACACTGTGGTTGGGGAAGCTTATTGGGAATGGAATCCCGGGGAGTAGGAGCTGAAGATTAAGGAAGTGACCTGGGAAGACTGGTAAGAAGAGTTAAGGATGTGAAAGCATCCTGTGGGTAACTTCATTATTCTGCCAACTCTAGGATTTTGGGATCCTTTTGATAGTCCTTTTTCTTCATATTATATGATTACTGACTAGACAATATTATGGAATTCACTTTTCAAAACTCTAAAACTGTATAATAATAATTCTAACTCCTCATCATCAGGCCAAGACTGCTAAATGACAATTGAAAAAGAACAGGGGATAAGGTTTTGCTTTTGTTTTGTTTTGTCTTGTTTTTTAATCTTTTAAGAAAACCTGCCCTTCCCTTAGCTTCCCCTATAAGCAGATTTAAATAGCCTTCTTCTCTCTTCCTTCTCACCTTATCTTGCCCACTGGTAAAGCAAATATATGTGGTTTTGTCTGCAGTATTTTTATTTAGCACATGTATGTATGAACTTCGATGATTTTTGCTCACAACAGGAGGGTTGTTTTTTTGTTATGACTTTGCATAACTACTGGTATTATCTACTTATACTGTAGAAAGCATCCAAGAATTTGGTTTAGTTGAAATCAAGAGTTTGAACTACAAAGCAATTTAAAAATAATAATCAGCCCAAAAACAAATACACAAAGAAGAAAGGAAGAGAAAAATCATAAAATAGAAACATTAACATTTGGCCTTAGCAGCAGAAGTGCATTTCTCTTTTTAAACCATCCCATTATTGGATATATTGGACTACTACTAATCTGTTTGACTGTGACCTCACTAGTATACTCAGTCCTAATTTGTCATCCTTCTGAAGGTCACAGTGTAAAATAAAGACAGAAATAGACTCATTGGTTCTAAAATAAACCCCTCGGTTCTATAGAAGAACTACCTATCTCTTGGGAAAGATGAGACGGTTCCCATCCTCTCAGACTGAAAGTCATCCTTTGTCTTAGCCATGTTTTCCATTGCTGAACATTTACTAGGAAAACATTCCAGTGAGTGTTACAGACCACCAAAAAAGATGAAGTGGAGATGCCCGGCATGCCTCACTATTTATAAGAAAATATTTCCCCCAAAGATGGGAAAATCCAAGTCTTTAAATATCCTGGGAGAGAGAGAAATAATGGGGGGGGGGCATCTCTCCAGCTTCTGTTCAGTACTTCATGAGATTCTCTCACAGATCATTTGGATAGACCATTAAGAAAGTCACAGAATGGTTGGAATCTTCTATTAATTGCCTAGTTTGAGTTTTGGCTAAAGTATCGGGCAGTATGACAGAAGAACAAGAAACAAAGACAGAACTGGCTAGTGGTGCTGTAAGAATGTGAGCCCATTCACTGTGGGTGGAAGACCGAAGGACTCTCTGGTAGGATGGAGCAATGATTTGTCTCCTTTTAATACAGCTACAGTTTAATTTCCATTAGTGATTTAATATTAGTCTATAAGACTATAAGGACTACAGGGGTATAGTTCTGTACCTCACCCCACCACAGAATAGCCGCTATAGTTTGCATAGTCTTAGAGATAGTTTGACTATTCTTTTTTTTTCCCAAGTCCATATGTTTAAATGATCTACATTCCATATATAAGAGAAGCCATCCAGGAGTTTGTCTTTCACCTCCCTACTTCAGTCAGCACAGTCACCACCGCTGGGTCCATCCATTTTGTCCTATAGGATACAATATCATCTTTTTAAAACTGAAAAATAGTATTCCAGTGAATCCATATTTCATACATTATTTATTTTGGATAAAGACACAGATTGAGAGGAACAGAGGAGGTAGAAAGGGAGAGGAAAAAGAGAGACCTACAAACCTGCTCTGCCACTCATGCAGCTTCCTTCCTGCAGGTGAGAACTGGGGGCTTGAACCTGGGTCCTTGTTCATGGTAACATGTACATTCTACTGGGTATATACCACCGCCCTGTCCATCATATGTTCTTTATCAAGCCATCTGTTAAAACTGTTAGTGGGAATGCAAACTCATACAGCCCCCATGGAAACAGTATGGAGGATTCTTAAACAAATGGAAATGCCTTATGATCCAACAAGATCACTCCTCGACATATATCCAAAGGATGTGAAAACACTAATTCAAAGGGACATATGCAGCCCATATGCATAGCTGCATTTTTCACAATAGCCCAGGTTGGGGGGGCGGTGATGTTATTGTAAAAGGTTGCTTCACTTGCTGTTTCTTCCAGAAAGATATCTGAGGAGGTCTCTCTGGCCGAACATGCATTATTAGTTTGTCTTTGTAGAAAATCAATCATCTGTTCTCTTGGTTTTGGCAAATGAAAACTGGATCTCTTTCTAATTTTCATTAGATATTTACTTTCTCAATCCCTGTGTGGTGTGGGCCTGAGTTTGACGTCATAGCTCATCTCTCTGTGTGAGCACAGACACACAGAGAGACACACACATACACACACCCTCACAAAGAAATTTATTTTGGGGTTGGGTGGTGGTGCACCTGGTTGAGTGCACATGTTACAATGCTCAAGGACCCGGGTTCGAGCCCCTGGTCCCCACCTGCAGGGGGAAAGCTTTGCAAGTGGAAGCAGGGCTGCAGGTGTCTGTCTGTCTCTCTCTCTTCTCTATCACCCCCTTCCCTCTAGATTTCTGGCTATATCCGATAAATAAAGATAATTTAAAAAATTATTTTAAGAAACAAGTTTATGTTATTGTGGGTGGGTGGTGAGGGGGCCTTCCCAAGAAGTTCCAAAGTCAGTCGGGCAAGCATTTAGATGGGGAAGACTGCTGGAACCCACAGACATGATCTGTAGCTGTGTTTGACAAGTGGGCGTTCCTCCCTTCCCTTACCCTCCTTTTTAGGCCTTTTACCTAATTAAACTAGGCTCACCCAGAATAATTGCCCTTACTTAAAGTTAACTCATTGGGGACTCTTAATTATGTCTACAAAATCCCTTCACAGCAGCACCTAGATTAGTGTTCAATTGAATTACTAGGCACCAGTGCCTATCTGAGCTGCCACATCAGAAATCCATCATACTGATAGACGCTAACAAGGGGCTTCTAGAAAGCAGTAATGCTACAGGGGTGCCTCTGGGCATTGCTTGAGCATCCATCCATCTGTAAATCAAGGCAGGTGTCTCTATTTCTGTCCCAAAGCACAGCCACTGGTTCCCTCAGGGCTGTAACTACCTGTCCTCTGTCTCCACAGGGAAATTTGGTCAACCAACCTGGTCAGGGACATCAGATATTCTTGAAGTTTCAAAAGTTGCCTGTGAATTGCAGGGTAGCACGATAGTTATGCAAAAAGGCCATCATGCCTAAAGCTCCAAAGCCCCAGGTTCAATCTCTCTTACTACCATAAGCCAGAACAGAACAGTGCTCTGCATGAATGAATGAATGAATGAATGAATGAATGAATGAATGAATGAATGAAATACAAAAGTCACCTGGGAAACAAAATTTTGTTAACTGGAAAATGTTTTCTAGGAGCTGGCACCCAGTTAAGCACACCTAGTACTAAGCACCAGGACATGTTCAAGGATCTGGGTTTGAGCCCCTGCTCTCCACCTGCAGAGGGGACACTTCACAAGTAGCAAAGATCTCTCTCTCTCTCTCTCTCTCTCCCTCCCTCCCCTCTCAATTTCTCTGTCCTACCCAGCAAAATGGGGAAAATGGCCACCAGGAGCAGTGGGTTCATAGTGCCTGAGAGCCCCAGTAATAACCCCGGAGGCAAAAAAGAAAATATTTTCCTACTGATCCTCATGTTAGGAGCTTTTAAATAGCCTTAAACTTAAAAGTGGAAGGTCAAGAGCCTCTGCCAGTAAACACCAAACCTTTGTTTTGGGATAAAAGTGACTAAAATGATCTGTTGTGTAGTATGAGAGGAATGTGTGTGTGAAATACAAGGCAGTGAAGAACCCTTGTATCCGTGTCAGGATCTTGGGAGTGGTACTGTATTGTCATTTTATGAGGTGTTAACCAGGGGAGGAATGGGTAAAAACACATGGAAATTTCTGTTGTTTCTTACAACTGTATGTGAGTGTACCCTTAGCTCAAAATAAACACTCTAATTTTATAATGACTTATTTTAGAAGTCAAGAATATTTTCATAGAATAAATAATCATTTTCTAATTCACCTTTTAAAAAACAGCCTTGTTTTCAGGAGTTAGACGTCTGTATCTACGTAGCATTGTGCTGGGATAAAGCTACATAATATATATCTGACTGGCAGAAAGTATGCCTGATGAGAAAACTGTAATTAACAGTAGAGTATAGTGTTTAGTATGAAAACGCCTTGTAGGGAGTCAGGTAGTGCAGCAGGTTAAGCACACGTGGTACGAAGCACAAGGGCCCGTGTAAGGATCCCGGTTTGAGCCCCCTGCTCTTCACCTGTAGGGGAGTCGCTTCACAGGCGGTGAAGCAGGTCTATCTTTCTCTGCCCCCCCTCTGTTTTCCCCTCCTCTCTCCATTCCTCTCTATCCTATCCAACAATGACGACATAAATAACAACAATAACTACAACAACAATAACCAACAGCAAGGGCAACAAAAGGGAAAATAAATAAAATATATAAGGAAAGTGCCTTGTAAAAATCAAGACTGGAGGCTGAAAGGTATCTCCCAGGTTAGAGTGCATGCCTTGCTATATGCTTAGCCCTGGTTTGAACACTGGCACCACATGGGAGAAGATTCAATTCTTGACCCTCACCTATCCCCACCCTGTGTCTCTGTCTGAATATGAAACAAAAATTATCCTATGAGTGTGAAATTGTGTATATGCATGGTCCCAGCTCTGTTAAATAGACAAATAAATGTAAACTCCTTGAAATACTGCCTAGACTGTAAGAAGATAGAATCTTCATTGTAGTGAATGAATGAAAGAAGATATTGTCAGTACCTCAGGCATCTAAGTTCAGAGAAAACCTCTACAGATGTGCAAGAGGTCACCTGAAGACATGAAATACCATTGTCTCCAAGAAAGTTGTGTAGACTGAAAATAAAAGTATTCAGGCCAGGTGGTAGCACACCAGGTTAAGTGCACATAGTGCAATTAAGAGCAAGGACTGGAGTAAGGATCCCGGCTCCCCACCTGCAAGGGGGTCACTTCACAAGTGGTGAAGCAGGTCTGCAGGTGTCTGTCTTTTTCTCCCCCTCTCTGTCTTCCCCTTCTCTCTCCATTTCTCTCTGTCCTATCCAATAGCAGCAGCCAGCAGAAGCAGCAGCAACAATGGAAAACAGATGGTCACCAGATGTAAGCCAGAGCTGAGCAGTGCTCTGGTAATATATATATATACAACTAGGGGCCAGGCAGTGGTGCACCTGGTTAAGCACACATATTACAAAGTGCAAGGACCTGGGTTCAATCCCCTGCAAGGGGAAAGTTTCATGATTGGTGAAGCAGGGCTGCAGGTGTGTCTCTCTGTCTCTTTCCCTATCTCTAGCTCCACCTCCCCTCTCAATTTCTCTCTGTCTGTAGCCAATAATAAAAAAATAAAAAGATTAAAAAAAAATAAGATAAGCAACTAGTTAAGAGTTGCAAGGCGGGACCCAACCCAGTTTAAATGTTAAGAAACAGGTATTGCTAGCCTAGCTGGGAGCCTGAGCAGTAAGAGATGTCCCCTCGGAGGCAGCCTTAAGGCTGGACTCCTTGATGTTCTGACTCTTGGGAGCTGCAGATACTGCTCCAGGATTCTGCAGTCACCTTCAGGTGGAACATGTGCTTTTCTTTTCCTTTCAGAGAAAGTTTTTGAAAGAATGAGCACTTCACAAGTGTGGCCACTCCCTTACTCGCAGAGTTGGAGTGGCCAGTAAATGGCACACCTGTCCCCTGGAAGTCCTTACAGCCTAGCAGATGGGTAGCTATGCTCGGAATTCTGACAGGAAATGGTCTTGTTCGCAAGTAGTACCTATATGAAACTAACCTTTACCCCCCTCCACTAGGCAATTTAGGAAGCCATGATTCCATATTGCATCCAAAAAAGCTCCTGGTGTGACATGTCATTCTTACTAATGTCTGAGGTGACCCCACAGGCCTGGAATATACGAGCTGTTCTCTTATCTCCTGGGGAGATTTCAGCCACCCGCTTACTGATCAGCCACTGGAATTTTTTGAAAGTAGTAAAACTTTTGGTAAAAGGGGACTTTCATCTCCCAGAATAGCAACAGTTATCATCACTTAAAACTAGCAGTTTCTATATTCAGCAAGTGCTTCTATATATACACTCATGTATTGTTGATGTAGGACTATTTTAAGATCTGTGTCATATTTTTCTGGTGTATTTTATGGTGGGAAAATTCAGTTGGAAAAAATGCACTTAAAATTCTGGTGGGGATGGTAAGTAAAGTAAGTACTTTAAAAAAAAAAAAAAAAACATGGAGTCCAGAAGATAGCTTACCCCCTGAGTCACAGTGTGTGAGACCCTGAGTTGGAGCCCCAGCACTACATACAGCACCCTGAATCACACCACGGCAGCTCCATGAACGACGAGTCTATGCTATGATGACTCCCTTATCTGTTTGTCTGTACTCTCAAAAAATTTTTTAGGTAGAGGTGGAGAAGCAGAGAGAGAGAGAAAGTAACCACAGCACCAAGCTTCCATCACTGTGGTAGGATACATGAGCCTAAGTGGGACACATGACAAGGTAACACGCTGTCCAAGTGAGTTATTTTATTGACCCTAAACAAACAAACATTTTTTTAAAATAGTAAAATATTGGACCAGGAAATTTACCTGATGTTTTTACCCATGTGTGAGGCCAGAGCCCAGCACTACATAAAAATAAATAAGTGTTTTAGTTTTCATTTCTGCTCTGAACAAAAAGGAATAGCAAGGTGATAGCTCCTTAAATGAGGCGATATAGCTCCTCACACTGTACACATGTTATAATGTCAGACTGTTATCTTATCGGCCAGCAGAAGGCCTACAAGGCATGTATGAGGGTTTGGAGTTTGAGCTTTAGCACTACATGGTGTAGTGGTGCTGCTTACTGTCTTTCCCTCATAGAAAGATCAATATTACTTTTAGAAAAGCCTTTATGGGTTGGGGAGATAGCATAGTGGTTATGCAAACAGACTGTGATGCCTGAGGCACCAAAGATCCCAGGTTTAATCCCCAGTACCACCATAAGCCAGAGCTGAGCTGAGCAAACAAAAAGAGAGGAAGAAAGAAGGGAGGGATGGAGGAGAGAAAGAAAGAGAGAGACACAGAGAGAGAGAGAGAGAGAGAGAGAGAAAGGAAGGAAAGACTTCACTCATGAATTTACTCAAACATCTGTGAGATGATGTCTTCCCATTCTAGCACTAATCTGACCTGACCCTGCTTAGGTTTCAAGATCAGATTGGACTGGGTGTATTCGGTGTGGCATGACCAGAGACTATGAGAGGATGTCTTTATGTATTTGTGATGTGACTTGTTATTCAGGGTTTGCTTTTCTTCAGGTTTTGCAGCTACTGGGTTGAGAGGAAATGGCTTGAGAAGGACCTGTGTGCTACTGAGACAAGCACAGGGGTAGACTCAGACATTCCTAGAGCCCAGATGTGCCACAACAGTGGGTTAGGTGAGGCTGTGGTGGACCAGTCCTACTGGTCCCACAACAAGTTGAGGGTCTGAGAGTACTGTCCTTACTAACTCCTTCTCTTGGCCCCTTCCTTTGAGGAATGGCTCCTTCCTGCCTGATCTGTGGGGATGAACAGAAACATGGAGCTTATGGCTGTAGAAGATGAAGTTATTTTGGTTGATGAATGGAGAGGGGTCAGGAAACCAAATGATGGTGGGGATCATTCTGATGGCCCCTGAGTCCTGCTCTCAGAAGTTTCCTCGTCCTTAATTGATTAATGATGAGAAACTAGCACATTGGAACAATGGGGTTGTATGAGTATGTTGGATTTAGTAAGACATGTGCGTGTCTATGTAGAAATAGGGAAGACATGGGTGTTAGGTATTGCTAAACTTGCTGGGGGCTACAATTTGGTCATGAACAATAATGCAAGAATAATAATACCAAAGACCCAAAAAACCAGAAGGGTGTTTCTGGTCTAATCAGAAGTCACGGGGCAAGGAGACATGGGAACCTACTAGTTGCTTTCCATTTCAGAGAACTGAAGGCTGCTGTCATATCTCTCCCAGTCGAGGTTTTTCTTTTCACTCGGCATCTCTAACTTCGTTTGCTCTTCATCTCACATAGTTCTTACCTCTTGCAGGGTTTGGTATTTCTCACCGTAGTGTGCCACTTATACAAGATCCAGATATGACCCAATGCAGTGGGGCAAGTGGTCCCTCCTAGGCTGTCCTTTGTCATCCTGCCCATGAGACAGGGAACACCCAGGTTCAGTGCTTGGTCCTCCCCATACACACACCCATTTCCAAGAGGCTGTCATTGGACTTCTGGCTTTACTTTTGTCTCTGCCCTGAACCTCAGTTTTTATCTGTAGCCATCTCTCTTGCTCTCTTTAATCTTAGACCTAGGTATGTAACCGCCTAATTGACATTTTCTCTGGGAAGTGAAGTCTCACACTTGATATGTCTTCAACTGGGCAGGTTTCTTCCTTCTAAACACTGACCTCCCACTGTTCTCCTCTGTGAATGGAAACTGTCCTTCTGTTACTTAGACCAAAAAACAAACAACAACAAAACAGAATCAGTCTTGACTCCTCTTTCTTTCCTGCCCCATAACCAGTCCATCAGCAGAGCCAAGTAGCTCCATTTAAAATATATCCCCAGGACCTAAGTACCTCTTGTCACCTGGGCTAAGTCACCATCCTCTCTCATTTGGATGGTTGAAATACCTTCTTAAAAGTTGTATTCTCTTTTATGAGAGGAAGAGAAAAGAGACCAGAGCACCACTTAGCTTTGCCATATGTGGTGTTGGGATCAAATTTAGGAGTTCGGTAAAGTCCTGTGCACTGCCACTGACCTGTCTCCCCGCCCTGGAGTAACTCTTTTCTTTTCCTCTGCTTCCGTCCTCCTTGCCCCAACTGCCAATCCAGTCTTCTTTCATCACAGCAGGCTGATCCTCTTAAGACATAATTCAGTTCTTGTCACTCTTCTGCTCACTAACTTTTCAATAACTTCCCACCTCCGAGTAAAAGCTCAGGGTTGTTTGTTTGTTTGTTTGTTTGTTTTGCCATCCTAATTCTCTAGGAACCTAAAATTGCAGTCTCCTCAAGATCTCTGTTGATAACTTACAAAGTTGCCATTAGTCATTTGCTTCCTACCAGTACCGATTTTGCTTTCATTTAGGCAGCTTTTAGGATTGGTACCCTTTCACACACACTGTATACTGAGAGATTTTTCCAAATACATTGCATATGACCTTATTATAACCTGAGCTCCATCAGGGTGGTATGATAGTATATTTATAATACAGGTGTGGACACTGAATTTTTAAATAATGCCTGTTAATGACACACAACTACCAAATAGTTGTCAGGATTTCAGTCCAGGTCTGTCTCTTTCAAAAACATAAATTTTCTCCTCTGTTACAAGTCCTCTTATAGCTCTTGTACTACATAGGCAATATTACATCTCAACCCAAAACATGAGGTGATAAAAGATTATTGAAGAGAGGGGGTCGGGCGGTGGCGCAGTGGGTTAAGCGCACGTGGCGCAAAGCGCAGGGACTGGCGTAAGGATCCCGGTTCGAGCCCCCGGCTCCCCACCTGCAGGGGACTCACTTCACAGGCGGTGAAGCAGGTCTGCAGGTGTCTATCTTTCTCTCCCCTCTCTGTCTTCCCCTCCTCTCTCCATTTCTCTCTGTCCTATCCAACAACAAAGCAACGTCAACAATGGCAATAATAACCGCAACGAGGCTGCAACAACTAGGGCAACAAAAAGGGGAAAAATGGCCTCCAGGAGCGGTGGATTCATGGTGCAGGCACCGAGCCCAGCAATAACCCTGGAGGAAAAAAAAAAGATTATTGAAGAGAAACAATATTAGATGCTAACTCCAGAAAAATCCACATAGTTTAGTGAGCCAAAGCAGAGAAGAAAATGCATGTGGCAAGTTTAAGAAAAGCCTACATGACAGTCTCACAATACACTTTAAAAAAATTTTTTTATTTGTTGGATAGAGACAGTCAGAAATCAAGAGGGAAGGGGTGGGAGAGAGGGAGAGAGACAGAGAGACACTGGCAGCCCTGCTTCACCACTCACAAAGCTTTCCCCCTGCAGGTGGGGACTGGGGGCTCGAACCTGTGTCCTTGCACATTGTAACATGTGCACTCAACCAAGTACACTACCACCTGGTCCCCTCACAATAAATTATTTTTATTTTTTTTCCTTTATAGGGGGATTAATGTTTTACATTTGACAGTGAATACATTAGTTTGTGTTTTCTCTTCTGATCTTGTTTTTCAACTTCTGCCTGAGAGTGAGATCATCCCATATTCATCCTTCTGTTTCTGACTTATTTCACTCAACATGATTTCTTCAAGCTCCATCCAAGATGGGCTGAAAACGGTGAAATCACAATTTTTAGTAGCTAAGTAGTATTCCACTGTGTATAGACTACAACTTTCTCAGCCACTCATCTGTTGTTAGACACCTGGGTTGCTTCCAGGTTTTGGCTATTACAAATTGTGCTGCTAAGAACATATGTGTACACAGATCTTTTTGGTTGGGTGTGTTGAGTTCCTTAGGATATATCCCCAGGAGAGGAATTGCAGGATCATAGGGTAGGTCCATTTCTAGCCTTCTGAGAGTTCTCCAGACTGTTCTCCACAGAGGTTGGACCAATTGACATTCCCACCAGCAGTGCAGGAGGGTTCCTTTGACCCCACACCCTCTCCAGCATTTGTTGCTGTTACCTTTTCTGATGTATGACATTCTCACAGGAGTGAAGTGGTATCTCATTGTTGTCTTTATTTGCATTTCTCTGACAATCAAAGACTTGGAGCATTTTCTCATGTGTTTACAATACTTTCATTTGTTTAAGGACTCTCCATACAGTCTTCCAAAGGGCTGCACTAATTTGCATTCCCGCCAGCAGTGTAGCAGAGTCCTTTTTCTCCACAACCTCTCCAAACACCTGTCCTTTTCCATTTTGTTGATATGACATTCTCACAGTGTGCTATATCTCAAGATCCTTAACTACACTTACAAGCAATCTAATTTATTCATTATAAACTGAGGGACAACAAATTATCTCACCTGGAGAATGTATCTGTTTTGCCATGCATGTGACCCAGGTTCACCCAGCCACCACTGTATCAGAAGAACGTCATCTACCCACCCACCCTCACCAGGCCCCCATACACCTCACCTTCATCCTTTCCTCTCCTGGTCACTCTATTGTTGTCACACTGGCTTCCTTGCTTTTTTACTTGTCCTCAAACACAATGAGCCTCTTCTGCTCCAGGGTCCCTTTACCTGACACATTCTACCTAGTCTGCCTGGACTTCCTCTGGCTCTGGGATGCCTCCCGTTTTGCCGGGACTCTTGATTAGCTTCTATTAAATGCAATTCCACCACAACATTTTTATTGTTCTCAGCACATTTTACACAATCTGACCTGCTCTTTTTCCTTTCTTCCCTTCTTTTCGTCCTTCCTTTCTTTCTTATTTTAATTGTGTCTGCTTGTCTATATCCAACTGCTAGAATATTCTGTGAGAGTCAGTGCTATTGTTCCCCAGAGCCAGAGTTCAAAAAATAGTAGCCACTTGGTAAAATGACTTATTGAGTGAGTAAACCTGTGTAATGCTAGCTCATTGACACTTAACTGGGCATGGTAACTGATGGCTTGTAAATTAGGTTTATACACATTATATCAACTGTAAGTCCTTGTAGATAAAACTAAGTCTAATTCTGTTCAGTGTCCTGAGGCTGGGGAGAGATCTCAGTTTTAAAGCACAGGACTAAACCTGGAGGCCCCAGGTTCAATCTCTAGCACCATATGCCAGAATTGAACAGTGCTCTGATCTCACTCATCAAAAATAAATAGCTAAACCTTTAGAAATAAATCAGATTATAATAATAATAATAATAATAATAATGTAGTCTTTTGCTACCAATATGCAAACTGGTTGGGAGATCTTAATTATGGCAATGACTATAAGCTTCCATCTTACTGTGCTTGTTGGTTCTGAGACCTATATTCTGACTTCTTTTTTCACTAATTTCAAAGAACTCACTCTTAGGAGCTTTATTGATTCTTACTTACAGGATTATTACTATCATCCTTGTTTTAGACAGGGAATCTTTTTTTAAATGTTTTTTATTATCCTTATTTACTTATTGGATAGAGACAGCCAGAAATCAAGAGGGAAGGAGGTGAACAGAGGGAGAGGGAGAGAGACAGAGAGACACCTACAGCACTGCTTCACCACTCACAAAGCTTTTCCCCTGCAGGTGAAGGCCGGGGGCTCGAACCCGAGTCCTTGAGCACTGTAACATGTGCGCTCAACCAGGTGCGCCACCACCCGGCCCCGAGACAGGGAATCCTTAAAAAAAAAAAAAAAAAAAAGCGTATCAAATGCTTCATTGGCCCTACTCTGTTTTTGAGGGGCTATTACCTCTATGCCAATGGTACCCCCTGGAGTTGTTCAGCTCAGCACTAATGGCAAATATAAAGTGTTTGTCTGGAGTTCTGGTTGTTTTCTTCCTGCTGCTTGAGTGGTGTTGTGGGACCTCACTGAGCTGCTCAGATCCACTGTGCTGGATCACTAGGTCTCTGTGACTACTGTATATCACTCTTTATTAGCACAGCTGTGTCAGTTGTTCTGATTCCATTCTGCTCTATCCACCGCTTTGGCTCTCTTCCTTAGCTATTTCAGTTAGTCCATCTACTGTTCCATTACATTTCATAGTCACCAAACTTCTAGCCAATGAATCTGTATGTCCATGTGGCAGTTACAGGTCCCCTTTGTCAGTTTAATCACAATATCCATTTATTCCCATCAAAATACAAATGGCATGTATCATTCAAAATTTGAGCCTAGAATTATGTTGACCAGCAAGTGTTGCAACCTGCTATCATTTTTGTGGCATTCTGTTGACAGTCTGAGCTGGTTTGCCAATCCAGAGAGCATATGCAAATAATGAACTAATTTGGGAGTCTGGAAGCTAAGGCAGAAATTTGATCCCAATTTTCACCAGGTATAGACGATTTTCACTACTTAGTCTGCCACATAGTCAATTTCATCAGTGTGATGAAATTCTTGCCTTGATACTCATCATCAAGTGTGATTTCATCAGTGTGAGTATCTTGCCTTGAGCACATAGCAGTTATAAGAATGAATGAGCCGGGCTGTTAAAAACAACTTGCTTGTGATTCTGAATTTAAATTGAGATGCATTCATAGAGCCCTCTACTCTGCAAACAGGCCTGCTTAGATTCTCTTGGGCCTGACTTCAGTGATCCCTTTTTCTTTCTTCCCAGGACCAAATCAGGAGGAAAAGAGGGTAGGTTATAAATTTCAGGACAGTTCAAAGTGACTGGAATATTGCAAGACATCTTACAACAAGTCAGAAAGGTTCACCACTTGTAATAGTTATATGTACTTATTCCATATAGTTTATTAATCTGTTTAATCTGTGTACATAAGAAGTCTGATTATTTAATCTATAATCACATATTTTGGTGATTGCTAGATTTTTTATTCATCTCTTTAAGAGTTAAGACTCTATAAATTCCTAGTTGTTTTTAGTTTTTGATTTAGTCTTTTATTGGTTTCCCCAAAGTCGCTTTTCTGCTTATAATCCTGACTTAATTCTTACAGTGCTCTGGTTACGAAGGACACCAGGTGAGCTCATTTTTCTGTGTTTCTGTTTTGAAAAGCTCTGTACATTTTTCATTGAGAAGACTGGGCCACCCACCACCCACCACCCCCACTTCTCACCCCACCCCCAAGTGAATGGTTAGGTAGAGACAGGTGCATTTGCATTGCAGATTTCCAAAAGGAGGAGTAAAGACAGTGGTGCCTTTTTTTTTTTTTTTTTTTTTTTTGTCTTTCTTTCACACTGCTCACCAGGAAGAAGGTTCAGAAAACAGGGCTTCTCACCATGAATTCCAAAGCTAAAAGAATGTGGCTCTGGGGCAGATGCAGAAGTTTCAACATTGGAGGTGGGGGTGTGTGAAAGGCTACAAGTGAACGCTAAAGAAAACTTTAATAATTTTCAGTCTAAGACGCCTAACTCACACAAATTGTTTCTCCTAGAATATGGCCCTTTGCAGTCAGATCTGCGGGTGCTATAGAGCTGGTATTTCAAGTATGTCCATCTGCATTTAAACGAATCGCTCCAAGACAATCTGATTATGCGGTAGTTACTTTTGTGAGAATAGCGCCTCAGTGGAATGGAAACTTCATTTTGAGTCTAATATTAGACCTTGCTTTGGAAAATTCCTTTTAAATGATCACAAGCTGGGAATAGCAAAAGAATTGAACTTTCGACAGACAGCATTCACCAAGAATTTTTAACTGCTTATGTTTGGGTCCTTGGGAAAGCAGATGTGAGAAACTGACCAGGCTGAATTGATGAGACCAGAATCCACTTGACCTGACGCAGTGTTTATATCTACTGCTGATAAGTCTCCTCCTCATCTCATTTACTCAGAACATTTTCATTCTTTGAGCATGAGCACGCTAAAGATGAACATTGCTGGGATGCCTAATTGTCTAACGATCTAAAAGTCTAGTCTTCCAGACATTGTTGCCTATTTAAGGGGTCTGGGATGGGCAGGGTGGAAGGGGCCTGTAAACCTACAGGACCTAAGCCAGTTTCTGAGTAAGAACTTCTGAGAAGATTTCTAGTCTCTTTAACTGAATGTGTCTAAATGAACTCACCGAGTTTGAAGTTTCAAGTGGATTTTGTTTTAAAAACTCCGGCTTGCAAGCCCACCTAATTGTCGGACATGTGTATATCTGTAAATGTTGACACATCCAAAGTTTCCAGATCACAGCTTCTTGGCTTAGTTTCAGGATGTGTTTCAGATACCTTGAATTGGGGAAACTGGTACTTGACAGATGGAGTTAACATTTTAAGAGAACTTTCTGAGGGACCAGGTAGTAGTGCACCTGGTAGAGCACAGATGTTAACATTCTCAAAGATCTCTATTCAAGCCAGTCCTCACCTACAAGATGGATGCTTCACAAGCCATGAAGCAGTGCTGTGGGTGTCTCTCTCCTCCATCACCCTCCTTCAGTTTCTCTGTCTATCAAAAGGGGGGGGGGAGGCAGCCTGAAGCTGTAAATTAATCATGCTCCACCCATAACCCTGGAGCAAATTTGAAGGGGAAAGGGGGGGGGGAGCAGGCAGGTGTAGATAGTATAATGTTAGAGACTCTCATGCCTGAGGCTCCAGAGTCTCAGGTTCAATCCTCCGTACCACCATAAACCAGAGCTGAGCAGTGGTCTGGTACAAAGAAAGAAAGAGAAAGAGAGAGAGAGGGAGAGAGAGAAAGAGAGAGAGAGAGAGAGAGAGATGGAAAGGAAAGAGCTCCTTCTGAAAATGAAAGGCATATTTCAAAGAGTATACATTATTCTAGAGTCTTCCTTTGTCTCTGTGTCAACTGGTATTAAGTTGATGGTATCTTAGAAGAAGGAATAGTGAGCTACCTTTGATCCCAGCATTGTCCCTGCTATTCACACAATAGTTCTCTTCAGCCACATTTATCATGAGCCTGGTTTTAGAACCAAGACTGTACTCAGAGGCGTCATGGAGTTCTCTTAGCGCACATCTGGTCATGACTACCAAAGGACAGTGCTGGGGTTTTCACTCAGGATGATGTGACCATGACGGACGTGAATGAGACTCTCTGGCCATCTGAGCCGTCTCCTGCAGCAGCAGTTCATGAAACCCTTTTGTCTTAGGATGCCGTTAAACTTTTCACAGTGATTGTGCCTTCTATCTCCTGATACTTACTGCTTTTGAAATTAAAACACATTTAAATGTCATATTAATTATTTTTAAATGGAAGCAATATGTCTATTACCTGTTAACATAACTATTTCTCAAAACAAAAATAGAATGTCATTGTTGTGACTTTTTGCATATGTCTCTGCTGTCTTGCTAGATTCTCATGTCTTCCTCATTCATTCTGTGCAGTATATTATTTTAGCTGAAATACTTGAAGGAAGTCTGACTTTCCATAGCTGTGTACAGTAAGTCCCCACTTAGCTGCTTTGATAGGTTCTTTGAAAAGTGTGACTTAAAGTAAAAGAAGGAATAATACAAGCAAGTCTTTGAATAATGTTTTGTTCAGTGTTGCCTGGGATTGTGTTTTTTGTTCACTTTATAATAAAACAACATTATTTGAAGGGGCTGGGAGTTGACTTGCCCAGTAGAGCGCACACTTTGCCATGTGCTAGGACCAAGGTTCAAGCCCCCCTCCCCAGCCACCACATGGGAGCACCTGTATGAGGGAAGCTTCATGATTAGTGGAGTGGTGCTGTGGTGTCTCTCTTTCTTTCTTTGTCTCCCTTTTTATTTCTCTCTTCCTCTAAAAAAAGAAGGCAAAATAGCTCATTTGGATAGTGCATCTTCTTTGCCATGTACACCACCCAGGTTCAGGCCTGACCCCACCACACTGTGCCTTCCATGCTGCAGTGTCTCTATAATAAAATCCTTTTTTTTTCTTTCTTTTTTTACCAGAGCCCTGCTCAGCTCTGGTTTATGGTGGTGCAGGGATTGAACCTAGGACTTTGGAGTCTCAGGCATGAGAATCTCTTTGTATAACCATTATTCTATCTACCCCCCTAGTGTCTCTCTCTCTCTCTCTCTATCTGAAAAGGTCAGTAGCAACCACTAGCAATGGCAGAAAAAAAGAAAGAAATCAAAAGAGAAAGGAGGGAGGGAGGGAAGGAAGGAAGGAAATAGGAAGGTATGAAGGGAGGGAAGAAAAAAGGAAAATGAATCTGCGGGGGGGGGGGGCGGGGGGGGGAACCACAGAGGCCTGGAGTCCCAGCAGTAACCCTGTGGTCCAGTGGGGTGGGGTGGAGGTGGGGGATGAGGACCTACTGTATTTGGGAAATGGAAGGGCATTTAATAACCATTTTTAACAATGCTACAATAGTACCTTTGATACTACATCCAAATGTCACAAGTGGATTTTAAAGGTCAGTTGCTATGTAAGATCTGAAACTAGAGTCAGTGGACTTTGATGCACTGTTACCTAAAATCCTTTGGCCTGAAATGGTCCTTAGAGAAGAATTCTGACTAATATAGGTAACTTTCCCCACACCAGGGTGTAGAGTTTACTCCTACCCTCCCTCTCCCTGAAGGTGAGAAAGACTTAGTGATTTGCTTCCAAAGAACAGAATTAAAGAAAGGGCATACACTTGGTAGCTGGACGATGGAGAAAGTGGGGAAACTCTGTCTTCTCCATGTGTTGGGGCTGAATGTTGCCTGTTGTGTCCTGTGGCTGCCTAGTAGCTGTGGTATCTGATAGCTACATAACCAGAAAACCCACAACTGCTGTCTAATCATGAGAAAAACATCAGACAACCAAACCACGGAACAGTATTCCTTGATTGACAAGGTGAAGAAAAGAAAAATAAACGGTGCCATTGACCACTTAGCGGCCACATGGTGCCCTGCAACAGAAATATTAGTGGGAAAGTTGGTGAAATTCAAATAAAGCCGTAGAAGGAAGTTCCTTCATGGTGCAATGTCAATGTCAGTTTCTTCGTTTTGAAACTGTATCGTGATGACATAAGATGTTAATAGTAGGGGAAAACCAAGCGAAGGTTATACAGGAGCTCTCCATATCATATTTGCAATGTTTCCACAAATCTAAAATTACTCCTAAATAAACACTTTACTTTAAAAAAAAGTCTGGGGACCAGGCGGTGATGCACTGGTTGAGCATATATATTACCAGGTTCGAGAACCTGGGTTCAGGTCCCCGCTCTCCCCCTGAAGAGGGGAAACTTCACGAGCAGTGTTGCGGGTCTGCGGGTGCTTCTCTTTCTCTCTTCCTCTTTACTAGCTCCACCTCTCTCAACTCCTCTCTGTTCTAGCAAATGAAAAAGAAGGAAAATTAAATGGCTGTCAGGAAGGGTGGGTTGGCTGTGCAGGCGTCGAGTCCAGCAATAACCCTGATGGCAATGATAATAAAATAAATATTTTTTAAGAATCTATAGTTTTGCCTGGCACTTTGAATAGATTGCTTACACATGCATAATTTGGTGACAACATTACCATGACTGTCTGGAAAACTGAAGGTAGATCTCTGACATCTTGGCACGTTTCACTCTTGAATATTTCATATATTGTTAATAGCCCTGCTTCTTTCGCTACAAGTCTTCATTGAAAAGCTCTTGGCAACCAGGTGGTGGTGCACCTAATTGAGTGCACATGTTCTATAATGCCCAGGGATCCTGGTTCAGGCCCCTGGGCCCCACCTGCCAGGGCGGGGGGGGAAGCTTCACAAGGTGTGAAACCGTGCCACAGGTGTCTCTCTTTCTCTCTGTATCTTTCTTTCCCTTCTCTCTCAATTTCTGTCTCTATCAAAAATAAATAATATATAATTTTTTAATCACAAGGAAAAAAAAACTCTTCAGCACATGGTCGTGGATACAAGTTTGCCACAATTCAGACTTTCCCTTTGGAAGCTCACATTTTATTGGCAGCAAATGCTGCTGTTGTTTTCCTTGACTTAACAGGCTTAGTGGGAAAAAAAAAATAGGATAGGAGGGGTATATTTCTACACAATTCCCACCACCACAACTCCATATCCCATCCCATCCCGTGATAACTTTCCTATTTCTTTATCCCTCTGGGAGTATGGACCCAGGATCATTATGGGATACAGAAGCTGGAAGGTCTGGCTTCTGTAACTGCTTCCCTGCTGAACATGGCACTGGCAGGTCGATCCATACTCCCAGCCTGTCTCTTTCTTTCCCTAGTGGGGCAGGGCTCTGGGGAGTTGGGGCTCCAGGACAAACACATTGGTGGGGTCGTCTGCCCAGGGAAGTCAGGTTGACATCATGGTAGAATATGAAACCTGGTGGCTGAAAAAGAGTTAAGATATAAAGCAGAACAAATTGTTGACTAATCATGAACCTAAAGGCAAGAATATTGCAGATGAAGATTTGGGGTCTCCATTTTGGAATAACCTAGTAGGCCTATTTTAGGAATATTCCAAGGGGCCCATGATTTTACTAGTTTTTGCCTGAGCCTGATGCCTAATATGCAGGTGGACCCAGGTTATTATCTGGGGAGATGGTGTCATATTTGGGAAAAGGGCTAGAAAACTGGATCAGGGAAGAGAGTGGCTCCCAGATATGGGGAAAATGTATAAATATTATTAGCTGTAAATCCCATCAGTTTGGTCTGGGGCCCATGCTCAGCACAGGGGTCCAAAAGTGTTTTATGACATTTCCCACTTTGTCACACAGAATATTAATAGACCAGTAGGCAGGGTCAATATCCAGTAAAAGTCAGTCCTTTTTTAATGCTTTGTCATACTTTTTTTTTCACAAGAAGTTGAATTTCTCTTATACTGCCAGTATGTTGGTGGAAGAACCAGTGAGCACAAAGTATAGTTTGCTCCCTCTGCCCTGACTTGTGCTTGGGTCACTAGCAAAGGCAGAAAGATAGCTCACTCAGTAGAGTGCACACTCTACCTGGCATGGGGACCAGGGTTCAAGTACCACATGGAAATACCACTCATGGCACCAAGGGAACTTTGAGTGGTGGAACAGTGCTATGATTCTCTTGCTCTCTCCTCATTTCTGTCTATCTGTCCCTCTCTGTCTATATCTAACATTAAAGAGGGGTTGGGAGGAGGAGCAGTAGAAATAAGCAGGCTCAAAGCCTCAAACCAAATACCAAACACAATGAAAAAGGCCAGGAACATTTAAACCCAATTATGACAGTACTCTGACCTTACTGGCCTCCTAAAAGAGTCTGAGAGCCTCTAGGAGTACAAAGACCACATTCTGAGAACTACTCTCCTAAAGCAAACTAACAGTTGCTAACAGGTCGCAAAGGAATTGCTGGTTGTCCTGAAGACCAGATCCATTAGAAAGCAAATGGCAACGTAGAGCAGAACAGCGTGGAAAGAGGGAGGCTAGGCTGCTCTGCATGCTCCGAGTGGTCACGCTTCTTTTGATGACTTGTGAAGCTTCTCCATTTGTTTGTGGCATTTGCATGCCATTTTAAAATGCAGACTTTAATGTCTTGGCATCTGTATTTGCTGCTGTTTTGACCATGATCATTTTTGAGACTGCATTCAGGACATTCAGAAACTTGTCTCTTATGCTTTGCCCCCCCCCATACACACACACACACACACACTTTTTTTTTCTTTAAAGGTAAATCTCACCTGGCCATTGTGCAGCGAGTGAACAATGAAGGAGAGGGGGATCCGTTTTATGAAGTTCTGGGAATCGTCACTCTAGAAGACGTCATTGAAGAAATCATCAAATCTGAAATTCTTGATGAAACCGACTTATACAGTGAGTGGTCCAATCTGAGTGTGATTCCCCCAAACCTTTGTTTTGCTGTGTGCGCCGTGTTGTTTGGGAGCCATCTGACATCACCAGTTGTTGTTTGCCTCTGTTTCTAATTATGTGCTGTGTGTGTAGGCTGTGAACAGCCTGGCAGTGTTCTCCAGTCCCTTTACCAGAGGGGAAGAGGCAGCTCATCCTGAAATGTCAAATGGTATTGTTATTGCTGTTGCTGCTGTTGTTTTCAGCTAGCTGCTGACCTGGGCATTGGTTGTCCTAAACAGAAAACTCCACTCTGGATTTTTTACATTTATATTATGCGTGGAAGCATAATTCTTTACTAAAAGTTCATTTTGCACAGCTAGATAGATGGTTTTCAGACAGATCTCTTCTGCTTTTGTGTAAGGTCATAACCCAAGTACTGCAAGTGAGGAGAGTTTGTGAAATTGATGAATAGTATCAGGTCCTTGGTTAAAAGTCTTTACTCCAAAACTCAGGGGTGGGGACCGAGGTGAGGTGTGCAAGTACAAGTTAGCAGGAGCAATGGCATTGAAGTGAAAGAGCAGGAGGCAGGATGGGATGTTTTTGCTCCTTCTCTGCCTTCTTTGGGGGAAGATGGGTGGGTGAAGGTGACTTGGGCTAGTAAAGGGGGGCACCTGCAATAGGCTTGATCCTGGGCTGAGTGGTGAATCTGAATCCTTTCTTATGGGAGTCCACAACTGGGTAGTTGGGCCATGGAGTTGAAACCTCCTTTCTCAAACTCACTCAAGCAAATTGAGAAAGCTTGTAGACTTTCCCAGTGCCAAAGAGGGCTCAAGGCCTAAGCTATTTGGGCCCTCCACAGGTGAGATAGAGAAAGAGCATCTAGGCTCTGGTTTGGTTTTTTTTTGCCTGCAGGGTTATTGCTGGGGCTCGGTGCCTGCACTAGGAATCCACTGCTCCTGGAGGCCATTTTTCCCATTTTGTTGCCCTTGTTGTTGTTATTGTTGTTATTGCTGTAGTTGTTGTTGGATAGG
Source organism: Erinaceus europaeus (assembly GCF_950295315.1). Classification (NCBI taxonomy): domain Eukaryota; kingdom Metazoa; phylum Chordata; class Mammalia; order Eulipotyphla; family Erinaceidae; genus Erinaceus; species Erinaceus europaeus. The sequence goes on along the minus strand of NC_080175.1, from coordinate 25,473,002 downwards.
ACAGAGAGAAATTGAGAAGAGGGGGAGATGGGGGGGGCAGGGGATGGGAAACACCTGCAGACCCCCTGCAGGTGGGGAGCTGGGGACTCAAACTGGGATGCTTACACAGTGGGTCCTTGCACTTAACCCGTTGCACTACTGCCCAGCTTTAGCTTTCACAAAACATGACTACGGGGGTGGGGGGGGGAGGAATTTCAAGTGGCTGGGGACAAAGCCTCCTTTACTGAAAGCAGAGTAATTTTATTCATTCCCAGGAGATGGGCTGTGTCCTCATTCTAAAATTGAAAGTGTTTCATGCACCCTTAAAAGAATACATTTTATATTTAGCTAATGACCTGCTTCTAAAAATGTATCATATTTTTCCCTCATGCTGTGCAGTGTCTAGCCTGTGTTTTAGCCTCTTGACTCCAGAGGCATTGTCAAATCTCATCAAGAATATTGTTATTTGTGTGTTTACATTCTTTTTTTTTTTATTGTGTTTACATTCTTTCCATCCTTCCTCACAGAAACTATTTAATGTCAGGCGTGTTTTTGTATATTTATGTGTTTTCCCCTGGGGTAGTACTCATCATAAGCAAGATGACTTAGACATTTATGAGATCTTACGTTTGCATTTGACTTCAGTTAAACCTTGATTTAGACTAACTTCATACACAAGTGTGCCAAACATGGCTTACTGGTAGAAATATAATGCTGGCCTTGTAGTTTTAAGTGTCATGTGTATGTGTGCACACACACACACACACACACACTCCATGCATGCACACACATATGTTCATGTACATGGAAGGGTCTCATAAGCAAGAGGCATGTGCTCAGCTAGTGAGCCACATTACCTGTCCATCAGGTATATTTCCTTCCTTCCTTCCTTCCTTCCTTCCTTCCTTCCTTCCTTCCTTCTTTCTTTCCTTTCTCTCTATACCAGGGACAGAACCAAGGACCTTGAACATGAGTGATATCACTGAGCCACCACCCAGGCCCATTGTTTTGTTGCTTTTAGACTCAAAAGAGAGAGAGATCAAAGCACTGTTTCACTATCCATGGAGTTCCCACTTCTTTTGTCTTTGATGATCTCTTGTGGTACCAGAGATGGACCCCAGGGTCTTCTGCGTAGACGGCATGTGAAGAATGTGCCCCACCCACTGAGCCACCTCCCCAGCACCTATATTCTTGGTCCAGATAGGAGATGAGAGATAATGGTTGTTTCTAGAAAATCATATAAAAACTGCATTGATCTACCCTGCTGATTCTGAGATAGGAATAAAGTATATGCTGCCGTGCTTCACCCCAGGTCAAATCCAACAATCAGTCTGTTTTGCTGTGGACATGAGACAGTCATACAGAGACTCATGGTCCCTGGGAACGGAGCAGGCAGTTAGGTCATCGTCTTTAAAATGATTTCGTCTTGATCTTTATTTGTCCAGGAAAATAGTGGAGAAAGGATCAGCCACCTTGCATCAGGGCTGGATCACATCCAGCTCACTAAGGTTTATTTGTCTGATTCTCTATCACACCATGAGTTAAGACAGTTTTTGCTCTCTTACTATTAATAAATTATTGAGTGGTGGGGGGAAAGGACTATTTTGTGACTCATGAAAATTAATATGAATTTCAGTTTCTTGTCTACCAAAAAGTTTCACAGGAGCACAGTCATGCTAATTCATTGTCATAGGTCTGCTTTCACTAAAAGGCAGAGATAAGTCAGTCCTTGGCTACAGAGAGTCCATGGCCTGTGGAGCCTCATGTACTTCCCCTCTCGCTGTGACAGAGGCTGTTTGCTGACCTCTGCTCTGGGTCATTTTCCTCATACTCTGAATCACTTTCTTCTATTTGCTTGACCTTGAGCTTCTCATTGTCTAGGGGAGAAATGGAGTTAACAGATATTTTCAAAGTATATCCTATATGAGCCTGGAACCACTCTACCATGCACGAGAACCTATATTTGAGCCCCCGGCACCACATGCAAGCACCATGCCCGGCACCAAAGGACGCTCTGTGAGCAGTGAAGCTGTGCTAGGGTGTCTCTTTCTCTCTCTCTCCTTCCCTGCCTCCCTATCTGCCTCTGAAATTAAAAAAGGAAATTAAAAAGCCCACAAGGAGCAGTTCAGTCAGACAGGCACAAGACCAATGTGAAGAAAAAAGAAAAACAGAATCTATGAATGTGTTCTTGTTCATTGAGTGGTTTTGTGTGTTTTTCTCCATTCATCTGAGGCCTGGATTCTCTTAGAGACAGGGACACGTGTTTCATGTGTCTCTTGCAGGACAGCATTGCTCCTCACTGCATTGTGGTGACGGTGGCTGAGTAGCAGAAGGTTGGAGGTGGCCTCCTGGGGGACTTCCTCTGTCACTATGTGGCTAGCTAGGTGCAGGGGCGGGGGGCGGGGATGATGTCTAAGACTGCCCAGTCATTTGCTTGCTTATCCTCTAGATAGCTTCATGCAGTATCTCTTTGGGAAACCCAATATTCCTGACTTGGGGTGTGTTATGACAAGGCTGCACTGATTTGGGGAGAGGGCATTTTTCTTGCTCCCATCAAATTTCCACGTGGTATTTGTAGACTGTCCTCAGTTTGGAGAGAGAGCCTCACCTCTGTAGTATATTTTGTCCATGTCAGTCTAATGGGACACATTTCCTTACTTTATTCTGTTCTTATCTCTTCCTCAGCTGATAACAGAACTAAGAAGAAAGTGGCCCATCGGGAACGAAAGCAGGATTTCTCTGCCTTTAAGCAGACAGACAGCGAGATGAAGGTTAAAATATCACCACAGCTTCTCCTGGCCATGCACCGTTTCCTAGCAACAGGCAAGTGCACCTTATCACCGTTTGGAATCTCTACCAGCCCTGCAGCCTGTTTCTCACCCACCACTGACGATGGGGTGGGCTGCGGGTGGAGACTGAGAAATGGGGTGATAAGTAATGCCACTTTTGTGTTTTGTTTTTTGTTTTTCTTTTTTTTTCTTTTTCTTTTCTCTTTTAAATTCTCTCCTCTCCTATGTTCAGTGTCGGCATGAACCCTCTGAGACATTTGCCAGGGGTGGACCAGTAACTTAAAATTGGTCTGAAAGGTAAGGATGAATGTTAGTGCCACACTGCATGTGAGCGGTAGGCCAGGTCTCCTGCTTCCAGCTCAGCCCTTTGGGGAGGGCCAGCTGGTGGAGTAGGCTGATAGCACACACCACAACCACCTCCTGTGTGTTGGACAGTTGAGTAATTCTCTCTCTCCAGCCTGCCTTGGAAGAACATTCAGACCTCAGTGGTAACACACAGGTGTTCTGATTTGCAAAGAAGAAAGATTGATTTTCAAAATTCAATCTCCTTTGGTGATGGGAGTGGTGAGAAAGAAAGAAAAAAATATAACACTACACTGTAAACCATTAACTCCTCAATAAAAAAAAATAGGGTAAAAAAAATTCAATCTCTATCTTGTGTGATTCCAGTGAAATCAGAAATTTCAAGAACTTTGACATGGATTTCATGATGGCCTCTTCAAATCAGATTGTTAATTTGGGCCCCTTCCAGGGGCAAGTGTTCACATTATTAAAAACCGCCAGCCCAGCCGGCACTGACTGCTCCAGAGAGGTCAAGGTTGAATGGACTTAAGAGACTGACTAACCCTTCTAACATCCCCAAATGGCTCTCTAGGTGAAGGGTGAGCTCTGTTGGCCAGGGAAAGGTTGAATAAAGTCTGAACCCAGTGGCTTGTGAAAGACCCCTATGTCCAAGATGGGCAGCTAGCACCGTTCAGCTACATGCAGTGCGATGGCAGTATTTTGAAAAGAGGGCTAACAGCAACCCCATGATGGAATGTTGCATACTTTTTAAGACTATTTATTCCAGAACAGGCCAGGTAAATAGCATACAGCCTCATTCCTGAGGCTCCAAGATCCCAGGTTCAATACCCAGAACCACCATAAAATTAGTTAATAGTTAAATAATAATAACAGTGATGATAATAATATTATGTTTTCAGATACATGGAAATGCTCACAATTTAATATGTCTGGTGTGGGAAAATACTCCTAATTCAGTGTAAAGTGAGAAAAAGCCAAGATGAGATTACAGGTCTGTTTCTGTGTGTGTATGTACTTTTGTATACACAGGCACACACTCCCAGGCTAGAAAAAGCCTGTCACCAGATGATTCCAAATGGTTCTGAGTTTAATAGATCATTTTTATTTTCCTCTTGATAGTTGTCTGGATTTTCCCAAATGTGTGCAGTTTACTATCTTACACTATTAATACAAAGCATCGCAAAAGCTAACACAATTTACCTTTGTCATATAGCCTCATTTTTTTTTAATGTTACATATCTTTAACTCACTTCACCCACTCCTTTTCCGATTCTGGTGTTATTCATCACTGCTTAAGCATCGCAACTTGAAATGAAATGTTACCCTACTCTGAGTATATATATAAGAGGATAAATGTTACCCTCTGAAATGCTATCAATTCAGTTTCAGCATAGCACCTATCAAGCAGTACTTGTACATTTTTTATGTTGAATAAGATCGATACCTTTCTAAATACAGAGAAACACATACCTTTTAAATAGCAAGTTGGAACACATGCCTTGTTTCCTTTCTGAATCTCTGCCTTCCTTCCTCTGCTCCTACACTTTCTTAGGGTAATGGAATGGGACAACAGAGAGAAGGAGCACTGTTCTCTGTGCACCTGGGACGAGCCCACACCCAGATGCTACCTGACCTTGCATCCCCCTGCGGCTGTTGTTGGACAGACCATCACGGCCTATTGCCAGCTCTCTAGCACTTCAGGAACCAACCTCTGGTTGGTTTTCATTTCTATCAGCCTGAAAATTAGGGTATTTATATGAGAACTAAAACCAGCAACAGGTTGGAAAAGAAAAATTTCAAGAAAGAAATAGAATCTGTCCCCAGTGGATGTCCAAACAGAAGTCTTGTTAATCCACATTACATCACTCTGACTCCAGATATTCTTAGTGTCTAGTCACCGGCATAATTTTACTATTTGTTTTGAAGTGTAATATCAAGTTGTGTTTATATCTATAGAAGTAGAGGCATTTAGCCCATCCCAGATGTCAGAGAAGATCCTTCTAAGGCTGCTAAAGCATCCCAATGTCATCCAGGAACTGAAGTTTGATGAGAAGAACAAGAAAGCCCCAGAATACTACCTCTACCAGCGAAACAAACCTGTAGACTACTTCGTTCTCATTTTGCAGGTCAGAAGAATTATTCAATAACTGTTTGATCTCACCCTTCCAATTCTGAAGAGGTTTGGCATTGGTAAATGGATGTCAAGGTGTACATACTTAACTTTGCATACTTCAGCTTTATATTGGGAGAATTTCCTTCCCCTGTTTCCATGTCTGTAAAATAATCCTAATATAAAACAGTTTTAGCAGCTACTTTCATTGCTGGCACTAATGAGTTTTTAGCAATTGCTAAGACATTTGGTCAAATAAAGAATGACAGATATATTTACTTGTAGGTTTGGGAGAGTTTGGGGGGCTATGTGTCCAGAGCTTGACTCGACATTTGGCATCTAAGTGCCTTGCTCCTTAGGCTGCCTTCTTGTCATCTCTTTTCTTTCATCCAACTCACTCCTTTCTGGACTAGGAACTAGTCTTGCTCTCTGAGCGGTAACTTACTCTTTCTTCTCTTACCTCTACCAGAATGCTCCATTTATGATTATTATTAGTTCTGATCACTAACCAGACTCTACAAAAGAACTGGTGATCACCATGGCCTCTCAAGGTAATGGTGACATAATTTCTTCCTCCTGCATAACATAGCTTACTGTACGGGGTAGGGAGGACTATCCTGTCCACCCTTTCCATCTGAGGGACTTTGGTGCTTAAATTGGCAGGAGGCCTGTGGTTTCACTTACAGAGAGCACTGTCCTTGGCTTGGAGTCAAAGATAGACTGTAATGTAATGTTGTTGACTCCTTGACTTATTTATTAAAGAGTTAATTCTGTAAATGTCTGAGTTGAATTTAATATAAGAATACTACTAGCCCATTAAGCATTTGTATTATGTGGTTACTTCCTGGAGATGAATTGACAATATCACTGTGAAAGTATAGTAGTTGGTGAGTCTTAAAATTTATACGAGTCCAGCTAGGTCTCAATCCCCTGAAAGAATAAAGGAGGTTCTTTGACTTGAAAATTACTGTTACCAGATGTTCAGATGTCAGAAGCTCTGGGAGGTGGTGTCCTCACGTAAGTCACCCTATTGGGGCAGTATTAAGGTGTCTGGGAGCAATGTGACTAGAGGGGGAGAAATCGGTGGATTACCTGATTGCAAATCACACCAGTAGTCCTTAGAAACCTGCTTGTCAGATTTCTAATTCAGCATCTTGACTCACCCTTAGTTTCATTGGATCCCAGAGTATGTTTGTCTTTATTCTATAGAGGTAGATAATCTGACTCTCTGAGGAGACTGGATGGAATGAATCCTAGTCCTATGGTAAGGGACTAAAACATTGCTCTTTTTCACAAAAGACTGATGTATATATTCCTAAGTGTGTCCCCCCCATTCGTACCTGCAGTGGGGAAGCTCTATGAGCAGTTAAGTAGGGCTAGAGGTGTTCCTCTTCCTCTCTACTTCCCTAACTCCTCTCCCTCTCTCAATTTCTCTCTGTCCTATCAGGTATAAGGAAAATAAAGTAAATTTTAATAAATAATTTTCAAATAAATAAATAAATATTCCTTAAATCTGGAGAAACTTTGAGTTGCTTTGAAGACAGTTATTTAGGAAAACTTTAAGGACAGACTGTGAACTTAAGTAATAATATAGAAATCAATGAGATGCTCAGTTATCTATTTTTATTCCATTAGCTGCTGTGGTTCAATAATAACTTTGCTGATATTTTTTAAAAATCCAGTTTGGGCTAGTAGATGTAGAAGTGGAACTTTAAAATAGCAAAGGGGCTTTATAAAATCTGTTTATTTACAATCAAATCTTTGATATTTGATTCTACACATAATATATGTTTGAATACCTACAATATGTTAAACATTTACAAAAATACCGTAAGTTGTGTCACACTGATAATCATTTAGTTTTATAAGTAGTGTATATGCTGGATCAAGAGGATTCAGAGAGTTAAACTGTAGAGCGTGGCGAAAATCTTGTTCTTGCAAGCCAACTGGTTACCCAAGGTACCCAGATACAACACAAAGGGCGTTATAATACTTCGTCAGCCTAGCATATCTCTGTCATCATTCACAAAGTATAGTCCATCCTCAGTTGCCATTAGTCCACCACTAGAAACTTATATCAAGTTACTGAGCAAGTTGTGATACATTTCACAACCACAAATCAGAAGAAAAGACATCTCCAACTCCAGTGTGATGGGTGGTCTACTAATGAATGCACTTGCTAGGGGAAAAAAAAACTACTAAGGATTTAATGTTTAGATTTTAATTATAAATAAAAACTCACTGATTTGGTTTAAACCCTAGACAAAATTAAGTCTCATTCTGCAGAGCAAATTAAGTAAACCAAACTAAAGGAATATTCCACAAATCTGCAGGCACATACCTCCCACCTACAAGACTATGAAAAGGCTACAACAGGGCCAGGTGGTGGCACACCTGGTTGAGCGCATGTGTTACAATGTACAAGGACCCAGGTTCAAGCCCCCAGTCCCCACTTGCAGGGGGAAGGCTTCATGAATGGTGAAGCAATACTGCAGGTATCTCTCTGTCCCTCTCTCTACTTCCCCCTTCCCCTCAATTTCTGGTTGTCTCTATCCAATAAATAAATAAATATAATAAAAAATTTTAATTAAAAATAAGAAAAGGCTACAACTTCTAAGTTTTAACTGATGAAATTAATTTTTAAGTTAAAAATGGGGGTGGATGGGGCTCAACAAAGGTAACAAACAAGAAAAGTAAAATAGTAAAGAAGTCCTTTATTCATTCCATGCCTTAATCATTTAAAACACATACATCAAAGTAGAAATGAATAAGAACATAACTGTGGTGGAATTTTTCCCCACTATCATGAAAGAGCACACCAAGAAAAAAATGTTAATATGTTTAAAAGATGTTTTTGTTTGTTTTATGAAAGAGAGGACTCAGACTATCACTCTGTTCTGATATATTCAATGCTAGGGCTAGAACCCGAGACTTCATGCATCCAAGTCCTACACTCTACTCATAGCACCAGCTTCCAGGCTGCAGTGTTAGCCTTTGAAATTGTCTATCTAGGGTCAGCAAAATAGCTTACTGAGCTAGTGTACCTACTTTGCTAGATACACAACATGAGTTCGAGCCCTGCCCTGTCACATTAAAGGAAGTTTCAGTTCTATTCTTTCTCTGTCTCTCTGTATCTGGAAAAGTCAGTAATAAATTATATGCCTAATAAAATTAAGTTAGCAAAAGTGCAAAGAAAAGTAGAAAGCCAAGGAAATGCACTTTCAAAAAAAGTCTTATGTGACTCATAAAAATAGACCATTCACTTTGTCACATATAATTTACAGTAAATTCAAAAGACAGGAATTTTATAAAACCACCTACATAGATCATTGTGAAATAAAATTAGACATGAAAATGCTTAATTAAAAAGTAATGATCCATATTAAAGTTGTAATCTACTTTCCTACAAAAATTGAAAAGTAAAGCAAATTGAAAAGTAAAGTGTGTAGCATACTTTCATTCATATAAAAGTCCCATTGTTCATTCTACACGATCACACACACCCCTCTGAGTTCTCTGGAAGATTACTCAAGAAACTGGTAGCAAAGGTTGCCCCTGAGGAGGAGACTTGGGAGTAGAAATAGAGTAGAAAGGAGATTTATTTTTCCCTTTGAATTTGCATTTCTTTCTTTCTTTCTTTCTTAATGAGGGAAAACATAACACTGCTCTAGCATATGCTGTGCTAGGAACTAAATCTGGGGTCTTTCCAGCACAAAGCTTGCCTTTTACATGCTGTGCTGCCTCCTTGGACCCAAATGTGATTTCTTTTCATTCTTTCTTTTTGCCATTTTTTCTTTCTTTTTTGATAGGTCAGAGAGAAGTTGAGAGGGGCAAGGGAGATAGAGAGGAAGAGAGATATCTATAGTACCCACTTTAGTGCTTGTGAAGTATTCCCCCTGCAAGTGGAGAGCAGAAGCTTGAACCTGGGTCCTTGTGCATGCTAACGTGTGTGCATAACCAGGTACACCACTGCCCACCCCCTGAATATCATCTTCTTTTCTTTTCTTTTTCTTTTTTTGCCTCCAGGGTTATTGCTGGGGCTCAGTGCCTGCACCACGAATCCACTGCTCCTGGAGGCTATTTTTTTTCCTTTTGTTGCACTTGTTGTTTAACATTGTTGTGGTTATTGTTATTGTTGTTGTTATTGATGTTGTCATTATTGGATAGGACAGAGAGAAATGGAGAGAGGAGGGGAAGACAGAGAGGAGGAGAGAAAGATAGACACCTGCAGACCTGCTTCACTGCTTGTGAAGTAACCCCCCTGCAGTTGGGGAACCAGGGGGGGGGATATGATTTTCTTAATTCATCTCTGGGGAATTAACCTAGGGCCTTACTCATGAGTTATGCTACCACTGAATAGCCTCCCTGGCCAGTGTTTTCATTCTTTGAGAAAAGGAGAAATAGACAAAGAGAAGAGAGACAGCATAGCACCAGTCCACCATCCATGGAGTTCAGCTGATGCCATCCATGATGCTCCCAAGTGGTGCTGAGGCTCAAACCCAAGGCTTTGTGCATGGCAGAGCAGGCGAGCTACCTCCCAGCCCCCAAAATTTACTTTGTGACAGTCTGTAGATTTGAAAAGGCAAAATGATAAGTTCTCCCTCCACCACAATAGAGCAGTTGGAATAAAAGAATTTATTTTTAAAAAAGAAAAGAAACTTGAATGAACTTGGTTTCAGTGTTGGAAAAATAAAGCAAGGTGGTTGACCGTCTCTATAAAATTTAACACTGTCCCTTCCCAGTCTGACATATAAGTTTTACTGGATATTGGGAAATGAATTTAAGTCTTCACTACCAAACCACCCCAGGGATTCCTGAATTGTAGGGTCTGTGACCCCCAGTGAAAAATGGACCCTCTGACTTGAGTCAAGCACAGATAACACATCCATTTAAAGAAAAAAATATTTGGATGTACGGTATTGACCCAACTATTTTATTATGTGACTTAAATATGTATAAAATATGAAACTAGGCATATACTCCTTTTGCTTAAATCCCTTACAATAAAAGCCAAAACAAATTGACAACTAACTTTGAGTTATTACTATGTAGGCAGCACTGCTTGGCTCGTGGAACACTCCCTGGTCCTGTCCCAGGCCGGGAGCTCTGTGCCGGCTCTCCTGCATCCAGCGTTCCGGGGTCGCAGTTAACCTCACAGTTGTGACTAAATGATTCTGTTCCTTTCTCTCTAGTTGAATGTTTTTCACACTGTACTGTACCTCAGCATCACCTTGGGATCTTGTTTAGAATGCAGACTTTGATTCAGTAGGTCTCGGACAGAGGCACAAATAGAAATTTTCTGATAACAACCTCCTACCCCACTCCCCACCCCCTACCCCCTACATTGACTGAGGACCAAGGAAGGCTTAGCAACTCCATGATTCAAGTAACAACCTCTTAGCAACCAACATGACTGTGAATACGAAGGCAAGTGCTAGCACTGACACCTGGTGGCCATACATGGCTAAAACATATTCAGCCAAACAGGTCAAAATATGTAGCCATCTTTGACCATGAAGAGGACAGTTCTGCCTGTTTGAAATGCATGATTACTCATCTTACTGTTGTTTTGAGGGTCTTTAGTTTTAGCTGTGGACAAAGAAAAGTTTTCTATACAAAGCCAGTGAACCATACCTTTCAAGAAGTTTCCCTGCCTGTAAAACGAGTTTAAAAATCCAAATAGAGGAGTCAGGCGGCAGCACAGCAGGTTAAGTGCAGGTGGCACAAAGCACAAGGACCGGCACAAGGATCCCGGTTAGAGCCTCCGGCTCTCCACCTGCAGGGGAGTCGCTTCACAAGTGGTGAAGCAGGTCTGCAGGTGTCAGTCGTTCTCTCCCCCTCTGTCTTCCCCTCCTCTCTCCAGTTCTCTCTGTCCTATCCAACAATGACGACATCAGTAACAACAATAATAACTACAACAATAAAACAACAAGGGCAACAAAAGGGAATAAATATTTTTTTAAATCCAAAGGTAAATAAGTGTGGAAAGATTTGTAGACTTTATAGGTTTAGAAATAAAGGGAAGGGGAGTCGGGCGGTAGCACAGCAGGTTAAGCGCACGTGGTGCAAAGTGCAAGGACTGGCACAAGGATCCTGGTTCTAGCCCTCAGCAACCAACCTGCAGGGGAGTCACTTTACAGGCGGTGAAGCAGGTCTGCAGGTGTCTGTCTTTCTCTCCCCCTCACTGTCTTCCGCTCCCCTCTCCATTTCTCTCTGTCCTATCCAACAACGACGACATCAATAACAACAACAATAATAAATGCAACAATAAAAAAACAAGGGCAACAAAAGGGAAATAAATAATTATTTTTAAAAAGCTTTTTTAAAAAAGGCCTTTAAAAAGATAAGCAAAGGAAAGGGGGCCAGGTTGTGGCACACCTCGTTAAGTGCACCAGTACACAGGTTCAAGCCCCTGGAAAGCTTCATCAGTGGTGAAGCAGGGCTGCAGGTGTCCCTCTTTCCCTCTCTATTTCCTCCCAATTTCTCTCTGTCTCTATCTAATCATAAATAAATAATAAAATTTTAAAAAAAGAAAAGGAAGAAATAAACAGATTACTCACAGTATAAACAAACAAAAAAAGTTATTCTGATTTAGGCTATTATGAAACAGGTTTTTCAGAGTCTTAGGACTACTGTCTGTGGTCCCCAGATTGAAAATGGCTGCTAGAGATCAATGGAGGTCTGAGTCACCTGGTGCCACCAGCCAGTGCTCATGGGCCCTGTGTCCTCTCCTGATGCCCTGCTTGCTGGGCCGCACTGCACACACAACCTGACACTTGTGCCTGTGGTACATCCCTACCTCCTTCCAGGTGGTTAAGTGGGGCAATTTTCTTTCTTTCTTTTTTTTTTTTTTTTTTGCCTCCAGGGTTATTGCTGGGGCTCAGTGCCTGCACCATGAATCCACTGCTTCTGGAGGCCATTTTCCCCCCCTTTTCTTGCCCTTGTTGTTGTAGTCTTGTTGTGGTTATTATTGTTGTTGTTGATGTCATTTGTTGTTGGATAGGAAAGAGAGAAATAGAGAGAGGAGGGCAAGACAGAGAGGGGAAGAGAAAGATAGACACCTGCAGACCTGCTTCACCGCCTGTGAAGTGACTCTCCCGCAGGTGGGGAGCCAGGGGCTGGAACCCGGGTCCTTACGCCGGCCCTTGTGCTTTGCACCACTTGTGCTTAACTCGCTGCGCTACCGCCCGACCCCCAAGTGGGGCAATTTTCAAGCACCACTGAGTACTTGTGATGATTTGTTGTTGTTATTGTTGTTGTTGTTACTGATGTCATTGTTAGATAGGACAGAGAGAAATGGAGAGAGGAGGGGAAGACAGAGAGGGGGAGAGAAAGACAGACACTTGCAGACCTGCTTCCCCGCTTGTGAAGCGACTCCCCCGCTTGTGAAGCGACTCCCCTGCAGGTGGGGAGTCGGGGCCTCGAACCGGGATCCTTGTGCCGGTCCTTGTGCTTCCTGCCATGTGTGCTTAACCCGCTGCGCTACCGCCCGACTCCCTTGTGATACTTTTAAAAGCAGAAACAAAGCAAAAAGAACCCGTTTTGAAGATGATCAGGAGACTCATCAGATGCTCAGCCTGTGAGACCTGAAGGCATCAGTCTCCAGGTATCCTTGCTGGCCACTTGATCTTGTTTATGTTAGCCAGGACAACAGAGGCATCTCCCTTCAGGCCCAGCACAGCACAAGACTCTTTAGTACTTTGTGGACACATGAGAAGAGTTCCAGCATCCAAGGAGAGAGAGGATTCTATGATGGTTGTGACTCAGGACACCTGCTTGGCTTGGACATTGGGACCATCTTTGGTCAGTTTGCCTTCCGTATTACCCTTCCCTTTCCTTTTTTTAAAAATCTTTTAAAAATTTTTTTTATATTTACTTATTTTCCCTCTTGTTGTCCTTGTTTTTTTATTGTTGTGATAGTTATTGTTATTGATGTCGTTGTTGTTAGATAGGACAGAGAGAAATGGAGAGAGGGGGAGAGAAAGAGAGAGACCTACACACCTACTTCACCGATTGTGAAGCGACTTACCTGCAGGTGGGGAGCCCCGGGCTCAAACCGGGATCCTTACACAGGTCCTTGTGCTTTGCTCCACGTACAGTTAACCGCTGTGCTACAGCCGACTCCCACCCTTCCCTTTACTTAGCCCAATTAGATCCTCTTTCTCTTATGTGCTTCCCCGTTTCATCGTTATACTGGGAAGCTAATGGTCTACAATACAGTAGATGACGGATGGATACAATTTCTTATCTCTTCATGATCAGTGATTATGTATCTTAGCTTAGATTTTGATTTATTTTGTTGAAAAGTTAGACCTCCAGTTCAAGAATTTCCTCTAGTTTGGGGGAAAATTATCAAATAACATTTCTTCAAATAAAAATAATTCTCCTGGGAGTCGGGGGGTAGCGCAGCGGGTTAAGCGCACGTGGCATAAAGCGCAAGGATCCTGGTTCCAGCCCCACAGGGGAGTCACTTCACAAGCAGTGAAGCAGGTCTGCAGGTGTCTATCTTGCTCTCCCCCCTCTGTCTTTCCCTCCTCTCTCCATTTCTCTCCTATCCAACAATGACGACACCAATAATAACTACAACAATAAAACAACAAGGGCAACAAAAAGGAATAAATGAGAGTCAGGCGGTAGTGCAGCGGCTTACTTGCAGGTGGCACAAAGCTCAAGGACCAGCATAAGGATCCGGGTTGAAGCCCCAGGCTCCCCACCTGCAGGGGAGTGGCTTCACTAGCGGTGAAGCGGGTCTGCAGGTGTCTATCTTTCTCTTCCCCTCTCTGTCTTCCCCTCCTCTCCATTTCTCTCTGTCCTATCCAACAACGACGACATCAGTAACAACAATAATAACTACAACAAAAACAAGGGCAACAAAAAGGAATAAATAAATATTTTTTTAAAATTTAAAAAGGGAAAATAAATATTAAAAAATTCTTCCCCTACAGATAAATCCTGATTTTCTTAGATTTTCCTTCCTGAGTATAAAAATATGTTTTGGGACTGAGTGGTGGCACCCAGGGTTGAGCACACATGTTACAATGCGCAAAGATCAGAGTTTGAGCTCCCCAGTCCCCACCTGCAGGGGGAAAGCTTTGCCAGTGGTGAAGCAGTGCTACAGGTGTCTCTCTGTCTCTCTCCCTATCACCCTCCTCCCCTCTCAATTTCTGGCTGTCTCTAGCCAATAAATAAATATAGTACAAAATAATAATACTAAGTAAATTAATTAAAATGAGTCTTTACATGAGCACAAATAACTTTTTCCGTGGATTCCACATACTTTTAATTTCTTTTTCCTCATGTAGAATTGTTTAGTGTCTGTCTCATTTTCCATATGTTCCCCTACCTACGGGTCATATGCTACTAGGTCCAGGGATTATCTTCTCACAGCATCTGCGGGAGGATGTCGACAATTTCCTCCACATGTTTATTTTCAGGTTGGTTTTATATTGTGGGTGGAGTTTTCAGCCTCTTTCTTATAATAACTGGTTAGATCTTAGTAAAACAAATATTTCCATTGAATGAAGAATAACCTGAGATGGAGACAACAGTCTTCTGGAGATATGATTTGTAAAGATCTAATAGAAAATAACAGGAATGATCAGAATAAATCTGTACTCATGAGTGGCACTGCATGTAGGTTAAATGTTCTTTGTTACCTTCTCTTTCTAAACACTGCTCTCCCGATTTATAAGAAAAAGGCAACTATTTTTACATTGGATTCATAAAGCACTGTGGATTGTTAGCAGAGTTCCTCCAGTAAATTGTGGCGCAAGTGTCTTTAATGCAGATAAGAGCCTTTCTTAAAGGTTAAGAAGTGCATATACACAGAGAGCCAGGCAGTGGCACACCTGGTAGAACTCAGATATTGCCATGCTAAAGACCCAGGTTCAAATCCCTAGGCCCCACCTGTGGTAGGAGGTGGTGGGAGCTTCACAGGCAATGAAGCAGTGCAGCAGATGTCACTCTCTGTGCCTCTCCCTGCCCACCTCCCTCTCTGTTTCTCTTTGTCCTATCAAGTAAAAGAAAGAAAAAAAAAGGCCGCTGGTAGCAGTGGAGTTGTAGAGCAGACACTGAACCCAGCAATAACCCTGATGGCAAGAAAAAGAAAAGGAGAAGTGAAGGAGCTTCAGTAGCCCAGAAAGTGCCTAGACAGCAGCTGTCATGAAGGGATTCTAAGGCCATAGGGATGCTAAGGCATCACTAGTCTGTCTCAGAGGAACTGATGTGGGCGAAAAAGAAACTGGAACAAGTTAGGAGAGAGAAAGAGAAGAGAAAACCTGAGAGAGTGTTTGGTCTGAGAAGAGACCTCTTCAGTTGTTTTTTCCTAGAGCAAAGAGCACCTTGTTGTCACAGTGCACTGGTGAGTCTGAACACTGAGGGGTGACTGTCATTTGGCTAGGACACCCTGCTAATGAGACCAGAATGATGTTTGTCCTGGGGAGCCACTTCAGTTCTCTCTCTCCCATGACCAAAAGCCATGTGGACCCTTGACCCTGACTCTGTCATACTGGGGGTCATGCAGGCCAACTTGGATGCCTACCACTGAGTTAGTGGAAGAAGAGCACCATCTTTTTTCTTTTTGGGAGGACTCCTGAGGAATCCAGGAATCAAGGACATTGGGGAAATGGTGGATGGTCAAATAGAAATTAAATGTCAGGGGGCCTGGCGGTGGTGCACCGGGATAAACACACATAGTACAAAGTGTAAGGATCACGCAAGAATCCTGGTTCCAGCCCTGGCTCCCCACTTGCAGGAAGGTCACTTCACAAGCAGTAAAGCAGGTCTGCAGGTGTCTTATCTTTCTCTCTCCCTCTCTATCTTTCCCTCCTCTCTCAGTTTCTCTCTGTCCTATCCAAAAAATCGAAAAATGGCCACAGGAGCAGTGAATTTGTAGTGCAGGCACCAAGCCCCAGCAATAATCCTGGAGGCAAAGAAGAAGAAGAAATTAAATGTCATGTTTTCAGTCATCTCTGCATGGCCAACCAAGTCTACACGTTTACCATGAATCTGCCCACTCCTCTCTAGGTGGGAAAGGTTCTCTTGAGACTTTGCTTCCTTGTGATTGTTGAGGAAGATGTTTAGACAAACATCTGAGAAAAGATCCAATCTTAGGTGACGTCTACAAACTGATTCATATAATTGAACTGAACCCCCCCCTTTTTTTTTTTCTTTCCACAGGGAAAAGTGGAAGTAGAAGCTGGGAAAGAAGGTATGAAGTTTGAGGCCAGTGCTTTTTCATACTATGGTGTGATGGCCCTTACATCTTCACCGGGTGAGTTTCCTCCTCCGCCTCTGAGGGGGACCATGCTGTGGGAAGCAGTGACTCTGCTGCCATCTTTATCTCCACACCTGCTCACTGCTCTGGTTTTTTTGAACTCTTTATTGATGTATCTCATGTGTGCCCCCCCCAAACTGAATGAATCCGAACTGAAGTCTTTCCCTCCTGAACACTCCTATGTAAGCTAGCGCCCTGATCAAGAGACAGAACCTCCTCAACCCCTCAGGACCCCACCACTACGTTCACTCCCCTTTTAGTCACCACTGTCTTCACTTCCCAGCACGGAGTCATCTCGTCTGCCTGTAAACTTTGTATAAATGCTGCTACACAAGGTGTGTTGTTTTGAGCGTTGCCCTCTCACTCTCGTCAGGGTGGCTGTGCCTGCTCAGCTTACGCTTTATTCCCTTTCTTCCTGTTGGCATGTCTCGTCCCGTTGCCACAACGTATGTGTTCTTTACTGCCAACAGACCCTGGAGTGGCTTCTTGTATTGGGCTTCTGTGAATGGTGTGACTAAACTCTTGCACATGTCGTGGTGGGAGAGAGAGAGAGAGAGAGAGAGAGAGAGAGAGAGCACGAGCTGCGGACACTTCTGTCAGGCAGAATTGTGGGCTTCCAGGCAACGCTCTCCTCAGCTTTAGGAGCCCCTCCCTCTGCCAGCAGTTTTCCCCAGCAGCTGTGGCAGCTCACATGCCTCCGCTTTCCGTTTTTTTATGAGGGTCCCAGCTGTTCTACACCTACCACCTGAGACCGATGAGTCTTTTACCTGTGAGCTAGCCTTTTTAAAAAAATATTTATTTATTCCCTTTTGTTGCCCTTGTTTATTGTTGTAGTTATTATTGTTGTTATTGATGTCATTGTTGTTGGATAGGACAGAGAGAAATGGAGAGAAGAGGGGAAAACAGAGAGGGGGAGAGAAAGAGAGACACCTGCAGACCTGCTCTTCACCACCTGTGAAGCAACTCCCCTGCAGGTGAGGAGCCGGTGGCTCGAACCGGGATCCTTATGCCGGTCCTTGAGCTTTGCGCCATCTGTGCTTACACTGTGCTACCGCCCGACTCCCCCCGTGAGCTATTCTTAAGGGCTTTTAATTCACATTTTTCTGGGGAGTGATTGGGATTGTTGCTTTGTGTTTATTGCTGACAGCCAGCTCTTAGCTAGACTGCTGACCAGTTGGCTGGCAGTTTGGAGTGAGTATGCCATAGGTATCAGGTAACAAAGCACTCTGAACACAAGGGCCCAAGACGCCAGCGATCAGTGCCTGCTCTACTAGGAACACGCTCACAGTTTGCTGCTTTGCTGGCTCACCTCTGGGATGGGACTAGATGGTCCTTCTGCATTGCTTGATTTGTAGTGTATGTGCTTGCTACCTTACCCAGCTAGAACTTGGCAGGAAGATAAACTGGTACTAGAATGCCACCTTGTGGTTAAAAACCCCAATGACATGCTGTGCTAGAAAACTTAGAAACTTAAAACTGAATATAATAGCTCATCCTAAAAGAACACTGTCATTTGAAAAAGCCAGTCAAACGGAGAGGAGAGACCTCCAGCTCAGTCTTCTTGTGATTCTCATCCCCATCTGTTGCACACAATTATCTTGGGCCCCCAAGAATTTTACAGCCCCCCAAACCAGAAATACCTGAATTCTCTCACATGTCTGAAGATTTCTCCCTAATGCAGATGTATCCAACTACCATGCTGCACATTTCTGAGTCACTTGGACTGGTATAGCCATTTTGAACCTCTGATTGAGACCAGCGTAAACATGGGCTCGTTAAACCTCAGTTAGTATGTATCTGTTGTAAACTCAAAATGATCTGCTCTTCACTGCATGTAAAGAGACAGGGTGATTTTTTTTATATTTATTTTTCCCTTTTGTTGCCCTTGTTGTTTTTCATTGTTGTTATAGTTATTGTTGTTTTTATTGATATCATCGTTGTTGGATAGGACAAAGAGAAATGGAGAGAGGAAGGGAAGACAGAGAGGGAGAGAAAGACAGACACCTACAGACATGCTTCGCCACCTGTGAAGTGACTCCCCTGTAGATGGGGAGCTGGGGGCTCGAACTGGGATCCTTACTCCAGTCCTTGCACTTTGCTCCACGTGCATTTAACCCACTGCGCTACAGCCCAACCCCCGACAGGTTGATTCTTAACCAACCAACTCAGAGGACACTTGGGCTGTAGCCTCATCTCTGGCACATATGAGGGTGCCTGATTTTGAGAAGAAACTTTGGTTTCCGCATCACTGAAAGGTTAGGGGAACAGAGTGTGGCTGTTATGTGAGATTCACATAAGTACCGTAACCCTTAAAGTGTAAGACGAAATGTTGACATAATTGTCAGGTGGCATTAACACTGTGACTTTTGCTTGGCAACCAACCTCACATTCACCCCAAGTTAGTAGGACTAGATTTATAACGTGACTTTGGAAAGAAAGCCTGAAGAGTAACTTGTGTTTTTATTACCAACCAGGTCTTGAAATCTAGGTATTTAGGCAGTTTGTACTGAATTGTAAGGGTAAGTCTGATTCAGAACAGCAATGGAAAGGTAGACTGTCGGTACAGAGAGCCAGTGGGGTGTAGGAAGGGGGACTTATTTAGTGAGGAAATGCTGGGGAGAAAGAGGATTTCACTCATGGCATCTTACTTAATGCAGAACCTCGTACTATGTTGGACTTTATAATTAAGACTTGGGTTTCTGTACATGAAGAGGCACAATTAGTTCAGTAATCCTCGGGTAAATGTTAGTCGCCCAGACAAATCCTACAGTAGACCTGACCAGAAGGTATGAACCCTGCCTGGGAGTCGGGTGGAGGGCCCTCTTCAGGTAGCTCCACGCAGCACTTTTGCAGAGCCGAGCCTGACTTCCGTCTGCCAGCCTTCAACAGTCTGTGCTCATCTTGGTTTATTTCCCTCACTTCTGCAGTCTGCTCCAAAGCAGTTCAAAGCGTCAGGTCAAACCGCAGCCAGACAGAGTGTAGAGAAGAAAGGAGCTTCTCACTGCTTATCACCAGGTGCTGTCGGCTGTGGTGACTGAGTATCAGGGTGTCAGCACGTGCAGTTGGGCTCATGCCTCTGGAGCAGTCAATTGAGCTCCCCTTTTGTGTGGCTATTTGGGATTTAAGTCCTTCAGAATAGCACCTTTTGAGTTATAAACCCCAATTGGGTATTAATGGCTTAAGGGATTGCTAAGTTAGTGAAGAAGCATGTGACCAGGATTTCTCCCAAGTCCAGCTCCCATGGCCCTCTTCTTGGAAAGCAGTGTGTGCCCTGTTCTGTTGGTATGACATCATAGAGACCCATGCATTTCTGGAATCGAATGCTCACGGTGGTAGAACAGGTACCTGTTCTCATCCCTTGATTACAGAGATCTCCTTTCCTGCCTTTGGATATGGTCTCACCCTGTTTTTCTCCATTTTTCAGTTCCTCTGTCCCTGTCTCGTACCTTTGTTGTCAGCAGAACAGAGTTGTTAGCAGCAGGTTCACCAGGTAATTCTGCATGTTTCCTTCTCTTAATTCTCCTGATTGCCTGCCCTCACCCCCAAAACGCCTGGCTGGCCAGGTCTGTTCCCCTCATCTGGTCAAGGTCATTGCCAGTTTTCTCTCCAGATTTAAGAGTGCGTGTTTCTACAACTCAAAACGAACTCTTCAGGAGAGGCTCAGTCTATAACACATGCAGAGAGAGCTCGGAAGTCTGGCAGGGAACTTGGAAGAGGGCCAGTGAGGAAGCATGGAACAATAACCAGGGCTGGCATGGATCATCCATGCCCCCTACTTGTCCCTCCAACGGCACTGACTGGGTTCATTCTCTGACCTCAGCAAAGTCACCATATGTGGAGTTTGCAAGGGCCTCAGGATATACCATGACTTTGCTGAGGTCAGAAAGAACCAGAAGATCTCATTCAGGGGATGCTTCTTCAGAGCACACTGGACCCAAAGTCTGCAGGACTGTGAAGTTTACTTGGTGAACAAGAAAAACGCTCCCTCTGCAGAGACTGGCAGCATTCCTGCCCCCTTGGTCGTTTTTCCAACACCTGTGTGAGCTCCATCTCCCTCTCTATCGTGAAGGGAGCACTGTATGCACTTCTAACCAGCTGCCAGTTATCATGCCCTGCAGGAGAGTTTGCCTGTCCCTGGCTAGCTGTCCAGCTGCTAAAAAAAAAAGGCAAAGGTTTAATCTTTTTTTAATTAAAACTGTGGGGCTTTTCTGCTTAGTGGTACAACTTTTCCATGTTTATTTTGTTCCCTACAGCTTACATTTTAAAATCTTATGAAATTTATGTTCCATAATCCAGTCCCAGCAAAACTTTAAAAAGTTGGGGAACATGAGGGTAGGATTTTATTCACAAAGGGTGTTTGAATAAAACCAGCTGGCAGAACATACGCACACACATATGGAATCTGGGAGTATATATTGATGAGTGGACACTTTTTCTTTCCTTTTCCCCCCTACATCAATGACCTACTTATTTTGGCTGAAACCTATGGGGATATCATCTACATTTTACATTACTCCTTAAAATTTAAGAGATTTCGTAGCTCTGCTCATCCCATCTGGTCCACTGACAAATAAAAACCATTGTGTAGGGTAGAGTGCTTACAGCCCTGGGTTCGAGCCTCATCACCATGTGGAGGCACCAATGCTGGAGTTTCTCTTTCTCATTCTAAAATGAAAAAGAAAAAAATCAGATTTCTTTTTCTTCTCTTCCCCTCATTATTTTGTCGGTCTAGGGCTATAGGAATGGTGACTTTAAAATAATATGGAAGTTGGGAGGCTTGGAAGTGGCTCACCCTGTGGTCACATGATAGTACCATGTGCAAGGAGGGTTGGGTTCAAGCCTCTAGCCACCAAATGGAAGCTTCTTCAGGGGAAACTTCTTGAGTGGGGGAGCAGTGCTCTAGTGTCTCTCCTTTCTCTGTCTCTCACTCCCTCTCTCTTTCTGTCTCTTACCCTCTATCTAAAAGGGGGAAAAATGGTTGCCGAGAGCAGTGGAATCATTTCTCTCTGTCCTATCCAATAACAACAATAACTACAACAACAATAAAACAATAAGGGCAACAAAAGGAAATATATATATGTATATATACATATATAATATATATATTTTAATTATTCTTCTTTTTCTCATTTTGGCCTTGGCTGAATCCTTTCTTTTTTTTTTCTTCCAGCAAGCTAGAGAGATGTAATAAACACTTCCAGCCTCAGTATAAATCAACTTGCCAACACCCATGTTCGGCAGGGAAGCAATTACAGAAGCCAAACCTTCCAGTTTCTGCATCCCATAATAACCCTGGGTCCATATTTGGCCAAGGCCAAAATGAGAAAAAGAAGAAGAATTAAAATTTAAAGCATTTTTTAATTATTATAATGACACTTTGGCAAGGAAAGAGGTATGGGCACTCAGGCTACAAGGGCGGTCTATACTGGGTGCCCTGTGCTAGGCAGAAGCAGAAGCAGCCTCTCAGGACAGTGGTGACGACACCAGCAGCTCTCAGAAATAGGGTCACAAATTGAGATGAAGACCAGAGAAGCTCCCTCCTTTCTTCCTTGGGGGAAATAGCAGGAGTCTTGAGAATATACATATATATATTGAGTGTCAACCCAGCTAATACACAAGGTCTGTACAGTAGGCAGAGTGCCTTAGAAGTCTTGTATATATATATATACATATATATATATACATATATATATATATATATATTTCCTTTTGTTGCCCTTATTGTTTTATTGTTGTTGTAGTTATTGTTGTTATTGGATAGGACAGAGAGAAATGGAGAGAGGAGGGGAAGACAGAGAGGGGGAGAGAAAGACACCTGCAGACCTGCTTCACCGCCTGTGAAGCGACTCCCCTGCAGATGAGGAGCTGGGGGCTCGAACCGGGATCCTTATGCCGGTCCTTGTGCTTGGTGCCACGTGCACTTAACCCACTGTGCTACCGCCTGACTCCCAAAGTCTTGTTTTTATAACAAGATGCCACTGAAAAGGTATCTGAACAAGTGTCCATGGGTTTGAGGCTGAATCCCAGGGGTACAGAGGACTCTGTCGGTGTAGCAAGGCTGTCACAGAGTGGAGAGGCCCAAGAATAAGGCAGATGCCTTGGAAAGAATGTTATAATGGTGGCCAGTTCAGTGCCAGGCCCTCTGGGGCATCAGATGCTGAGCTGTTAAGTGTTTTCATTTGAGTCTTCATCAAACCATGGAGGTGGGTACCGTCATTACCTGCCTTTTACATGTAAGGAATCTGAAGCACAGCATCTGAGGGTCATCTGTTCAAAGTTTTGTTCTGCTAAATCAAGAACAGCTGATAAACCTCTGGTTTGCCTCATCCTCTTAGAAGATAAGTGGAAGTAACGAGAGGAACTCCAAAGAGCTCCTTTTTGACTCCCAGTGGGAACTTGGCTGAGTACATGCCAGTTGTAGGGGAGTTGTCACAGAAGATCCTGGGTGAAGCCGAGCTTGCTATCTGAGGTTCCTTGAGCCCTCTGAGAAGAAGACATCTTCCAGATGGAGCCCCAGATGGTGGTAAAATGTGTGCCGTGAGGGCAGCTGAAATTTTTAGCCTGAAGAAGCTTAAGAAGAACATGGCTATATTGAAATGCTTAAGATCTTTTGCAAGGGCAGAGGAAAGACAGTTAGTAGAGCTCTGTAGAGCAGAGGTGGGATGGACATTTAAATTAGGATGGCAGATTTGATAGCTGGAGAACAAGGGCAGCTAATAACCAGGCTCTCTGACAGGTATCTGTCGGGACACTTACCAAAGAGGAGCCAGTCAGTAAGTGAGAGGACTACCCCCCCCCCATACCTGTGACATTATGCTATTCAGGACCTATCCTGCCTGGTACGTGGTTAATATTTGTGCAATGGCTTTGACTAGAAAAGTAAACATGGAGAAAGTCTTGGCCATGAGGGGTGGGCTTTATTTTTTTCTATTTGTTTTTATGGGTTTTTAAAAAATATTTATTTATTTCCCCTTTTGTTGCCCTTGTTTATTGTTGTAGTTATTATTGTTGTTTTTATTGATGTCATTGTTGTTGGACAAGACAGCAAGAAATGGAGAGAGGAGGGGAAGACAGAGAGGGCAAGAGAAAGAGAGACACCTGCAGACCTGCTTCACCACCTGTGAAGCGACTCCCCTGCAGATGGGGAGCCAGGGGTTCGAACCAGGATCCTTACACTGGTCCATGCACTTTGCCCACACTGCTTCACCACTTGCAAAGCTTTCCCCTAGCAGATGGGGCCTAGGAGCTCAAACTCAGGTCCTTGAGCATTGTATCGTGTGCTTAGCCAGGTGCACCACTACCTGACCCCAGGCTTTATTTTTAAGAAAGTGTATATTAGGAGCTTCAATGGAGTTGCTTTGCGAACACGCCTCCACTGCCTTTCACCTGAACTCCCTCCATTTAGTCTGTTGTAACAAAAGAGACTGCCAGTCATCCTGGGGGGATTCCCACAGCACCCGAGGGAACCTGCACCTTTGAAGAGTTTGATGTCTTCTAATGTTCTGGAATTCCCTGGGACAGCCTAGGCTGCCTGACAAGGAGGGGTTGTTGAGTCCAGAAGCAAAGATAGCAGGTCCATTAGGGGGTACAAGCAGATGGCAGTGTCTTGATCCCTTTAGAACGTGTCCTGACTGAGGCACATTCTCCAGGGTCCTTGGCTTTTGGCTGAATAATGATACTCACTTTTCCCAGAGCCCACCGCCTGTATCTTGGGCCTCTCCTCACTTGGTCTGTGCACTGCCAGGCCCTCCACCCAGGCATGTGGTCCTCTGCCATGCAGGGAGGAGTGTGTTCACTCCCATAACAGGTCAGGCAGCTGCCAGGCCAGAGTGTGGCAGGAGACCCCCCAAGGGGCCCACTTTGTGGCCACGGTCGCAAGAGTGGATCTAGCGTGTCTGTTATTGTGCTCCTCTTACTGGGATGATAAGGAGCTGACCCCTTTGGTTTAGATCCAACACACTAAAAGGGTTTCTCGCTCCCTTTCCAGGTGAAAACAAGTCGCCCCCTCGCCCATGTGGCCTGAACCACTCAGATTCGCTCAGTCGAAGCGACCGGATCGATGCAATCACACCGACGCTGGGGAGCAGCAACAACCAGCTGAATTCCTCCTTCCTGCAAGTCTACATCCCTGACTACTCTGTCCGCGCCCTCTCTGATATTCAGTTTGTGAAGGTGAGAGGAGAGGGAATGCTGGGAGCAGAGGGCAGCTGTGGCCACCAGCTCTGGGCCACCCTCCCACTTTCCCTGGGCACTGTCCCCAGCCACTGTGCCTGAGGCTCAGTTGGGAAAATCACTTATCTTCTCAGCTCTGTCAAGGAAGCCACAGGTCAGAGGTGTCCTTTTCAGGAAATGGGAGCTGGAGGTGGTGAGAGGAGAACCCTGTTCAGTCATGACTCCAGGCACAGGAGACTCAGTACTCCCTGCTTAGCTTCTGCCCAGGGGACAGGGGTCTTTTCTTTTGCCCCCAAGGATTCTTCATTGCAGCTTCTGGACAGAACCTCAGATAGTGGTCAGGGTGGCGTGAGGGGTGCAAAACATATTCAGTAAGACAGTTGACATATTCAGCAGTCCCTGATCCCAGTGAACTCTTATTTTCATTTATTTATTTATTTATTTTTGAGATGGGGGAGGCGAGACACCATAGCACTACACCACTGATCATGAAGCTTCTCTTTTGCATGGTGCTGATAGGGGCTTGAGCCTTGGTAAAGCAGTGCACTCTATTGAGTGAACCATCTCCTGCCTCCATCTCCTCTCTTAATCTGAACTAAAAACATCTTTTGGAGAGCAAGCTAGCTTTAGCTTATGAAAGCCTGTCTCCATTTCCCTGAAATTTCTCTGAAATTCTGAGACAAAATTGAGAAATGATTTTTATCTATATAAACTATCTTGTTCTCCAGAGTTATCTTTACCTTCCAAAAGGAATTCTGTTTGGGGCTGGGAGATGGCTCACTTGGGAGAGCACCCATCTGGCTATGTGTGAGGCCCAGGTTCAACCCCCACACACTACATAGGAGCACCATGGATGGTGTCAGAAGAAACTCATGGCCTGTGGAGCGATGCTGTGATGTCTCTCCTCACTCTGAAAAAATAAAGACTAAACATTTGGGCTGGGGCTGGCAAGATAGCTCACCTGGGGGATGTCTGCTTTGTTGTGCACAGCCCAGGTTTGAGCCAGCACCCCACCACACTGGAGGAAGCTTCAGTGCTGTGATGTTTTTCACTCTTTCCTTCTGTCTCTCTCTGTCTGAAAAAGTCTGCCACAGAGACCTCTATGGTATGGTGTCACTATGTCTAGGCTGATTGTCCCAGCACTTCATTGAAATAAAAATAAGAAGCGGTTCAGTTTGTGCTCCAGGATGACTGCTAGGGGCCTGGCTGGGGGTTTCAAAGTGTATCAGGCTGTCCAGACAAGAAGAGCACAAAGTAAGCCCATTAACCTTGGTTTGTCTCTGTGCCATCTCCTGGCCCCAGATCTCCAGACAGCAATACCAAAATGCCTTGATGGCATCCCGGATGGACAAAACCCCGCAGTCTTCGGACAGTGAAAACACAAAAATTGAATTGACTCTTACGGAACTGCACGACGGGTTACCAGACGAGACGGCCAACCTGCTCAACGAACAGAACTGTGTATCTCACAACAAGGCCAACCACAGCCTGCACAGCGAGGGCGCCATCTAGCGGCGCCTTCCGCCCACGGCCCGGGGCCAGGCCGCCGGCCTCCGATGAGACTCACACTCACTCCCAGTGTGAGCTCGGTGCGGGGTCCGGGTCGGGCATCCTGCAACATCCGAGACCAAAGACTTTGCCCCCTTCCCAGTGGCGGCGGGAGGGGAAACAGGGAACCCAGAGATGCGGCACTGACGGTTGGGGCGTGGCATTCGAGGTATTTTTCAGAGACGAACTACTTCCGCCCAGATAGAATCATGGTTTTGTTTTTTTTTCAGCCGTACATTTTTTCTCAGTACTTGCTTCTCCTTTTTCTTCCATGTGCATGAAGCTGGAAATTGTCGCGACTTTTTTTCTACCCTTCACTCCCAAGAGATCATGTTTTCAAAGTGTCTCCTGCAGAGTTGAGCGTTGATCTGTCTGCAGTCTGCTGTGGCCCCAGGATGTGACCCTCCCTCTTCCCACCCCGTGGCCTTCCTTGGCACACCCTCCCTCTGCACCCCTTGGGTGCTGCTGTTGAACTTGAAGGATGAGTGAAGAAAGCTGTGTGGGGCTCCTGACTACCCAAGGGAATGCAGTCCAGTATTGTCTCAAGACGTTCATGTCTGACTGTGCCCCTCACCCTCCAAAAGGTTGACACCCTGTGGGTGTGACCTTGCCCCCACTCTAAGGAATTTTTATCACCAAAATGAATGTTAATGGATTTTAAACCCACGTTTTATCATCGGCAAGAAGCCAAGTGACTTCACCCCTACATTTCTGCAGCTCGGGGTCTCCTATGCGCCCCAGGGCTCTGTCACCCACCTCCCCATCCTCGCTCTTGTGAACCCAAGATGCTGCTACACAGATGCCAAATGGAAATCTTCCACGAGGTGTGGAGCTCGGGCTCCTGCCTTTCCCGCCGGGATGCATGTAAATTGTCTGGAGAGAAAGAGGAATTGGACCTTCCAGCTGCACTCTGTGCTCCAGGCCCTGGAGGCTCACACCCCGGTGTTCAAAGGGGGAACTCTGGGGACTGTCAGCCCCTGACCCTCCTTCCAGGGCACCCACCTCCATTCCTGCCCCAGTGTCCCTGGGCCCGCAGTCCCCATGGTGGCTGTTATCACCTGCCAGAGAGGCTGCCTGTACAGCCAGGGGCCATTTCACCCCAAACAGGGATTCAGAAACCAAATGTGTGTTGTGGCCATTTCATATGTGTCTCTGTCTCGTTTTAATACCAAATCCACCGCCCAGATTAAGATTAACATCAGGAGGCTAGTTCTTGAGTGACTTTGAAGTCTTAGCCCTCTTATCTGTGTTCTAAGTGTTAGCCCTGGTGATGTGTGCATTTTGCTTTGTTTCTTTGGCCCCTGTGAAATGTGTGCCCTGAAATGAATCCACACTGACCACGGCTCTCAGAACAGTCAGTCCCCTCCACGTCCAGTCACTAGCAAGAAGATGGCTTCTGCTCTGAGAGTCTGAGCCAACAGAAGCTCCTGAGGCCAATGGTGTGTGTGTGTGTGTGTGTGTGTGTGTGTGTGTGTGTGTGTGATTGATTGTTACCTCCTGGGGAGCAGTTTGGGGGTTCTGGTGTCACATGCATGCCTGATACCATTTTTTTCCTCTGGGAAGTCAGTCCTGGAATAACTCCCCTCAGAAGGTGCTGTACCCACCTCCCCCTAGCGTGTAAAGTACTGGCCTGACCTGGGAGAGTCACACTGACTTGCTGATGGCACCCAGCCTCCCACCGTGGGATGGAGCCCCCACCAGGCAGCCCACTCTTCTCAGTGTCCCCTTCTATAAATGGTTAAGATGACTTTCGAAAGTGCACCTAGCTGAGCACACCGCACTCTGATAAAAGAACTGGGATGTCCTGTACAGGACATAGAAAGGGAGGTTTCCTGTGACAAAGTGACAGCTGGCCCTGCACAGGAAGGGGCTTCTCCCCAGCAGCCAGGTCACACCCTTGGCTGGACAGCACTTGCCTTCCTGTGGTCTGAGGGAGCCAGGTGCTCTGACCCACAGGACTCTTCTTTTCACCACATAGCTCCTGAGCTGTCTGCTTCTCCACCTCAGGTGGCTATGCTCCTAGAATTTGTGTGGAGTGTGAGGCCTCTTCCTGAGTCCCACTCTTCCATGATGAATCCTAAAGCACTGTGAGGGCCCAGGGAGTGCAGAGAAGATTCTAGCTCCCGCCTCCTTGACTTTAGGGAGAAGCAGGTCAATTTCTCAGTGCTGTCTTACCTGCTCACTTTATGAAAAGTCCTTCTTGCACTGAAACTCCCAGAGGATGAACTGTTAGCTTCCCAAGTTTTCCTGTAAACCATTTGGGGTAGGGGAAGACGGGGGTCAGCCATCAACCCCAGAGTCTCATGTGCTCTGCCAGTGAGTTACATCCTCGGCCATGTCAAACACTCTTTATCTATAAACGTTAACATGATTCGATAACAACAGGGAATCCAAAATAATTCCTGTCTGGTCCCTGAAGTTAATAAAGACTGACATTTGACTGTACTTCCACTTGCTTTGGAAGTGGAATTCTTGAGTTCAAGACCCTTCAAACAAGTGATGCTGAGTAACCAGACTCCTCTTGGAAGCCCTGGTCAGTCTACCTTTGGAAACCGACATCAGGCCGTTGGAGAAATGCTGGCTCCCTGCTTCTCTGGGGCATCAGGAAAAACACTTGGGTCTAAAAGGTTTATGTGATTCATGTCTGCGCAGTCAGTGGAGGTCAGGTGGAAAAAGGTCATCAAGTGAAGTAGCTGAGATCTGGGTGCTCAGCGGGCAATCCTTAGCACTAACTGTGAATTGTCCTTCCTGGGGTGCTGGGTGTGGAACCAGTGGGCAGATACAGGTCCTGGGGTCCTGCACTCTTACTCTAGTCTAAGAGAAGCCTCAGAGGCACACCCAGGGCCACCTCCTACTCTTAACAGCCTGAAGGTTCTGCCTGGAATTGGATTCCTAGAGTCCGAATGTTCTCAGGACAGCCTGCTATTCTAGAGTTTTTCCTCTACTATTTTAGAGGGCTCTCCATTCCATGTTCATCAGATAAAAGAAAAAAAAAACAAACTCTTAAGGAAACAGGACCTTAGGATTTGAACACGCATATTGGGGTGCTAATCAACTAGTTTTACATATTGGTCCTTGCATGAGATGCCTGTAAAAGGAGCCTCCCCGAATCACATGACTCTGTTGTCCCCTCCATCAGATCACAGCTCAGCGCCCCTGCCGACTTGGTGGCTTTCCTGAGCGAGTGGGGGGCGGGCGCATGGCCACCTCCTAGTGTTACTCCTTCGAGGCACTTCACACTAATACGGAACATTAACTAACTGTGAATATATTTATCTATACTGTCCCCAGTACTGTAGGACTAAAGGACCAGCTTTTCCAAGTCTAGGAAAATAGCAACAGATATGAGTAGAACTGCACCACCACGCCTCCCCACACCCTAACCTCGGAAATGAAGCAGCAAAAATGTACGCTAAGCAGGACCACAAACTGCCCTCGGATTCTCTCCGGCTTGGGGAGCAGACATAAGTAGACCCAGCCTGCCTGAGCCTGTCCAGGGGAATGGCGTGTCAAGTCAGCCATCTTCACCTACTGAAAACCAGCCTAGCTTCTGTGGCCATCTTTACTTCCCTGGGCCCAGGAGGCCAGAATTCCTAGTGTGAGACCCCCAGGGTTATCTTGGGCTAGCACGGAGAAGCATTCACCATGTCCCCCAGGATCCAAGCCAAGAGGCTGGGAAGTGTGGCGTTGGAGCACAGCACCTGCTCCTCGATGGCATGCGGCAGTGGGAGCACAGCCCCCCACTCCCCTGGCAGAGGCAGGTGCTTCTTGCAGGGGGCCTAGAACATTGGCCATGGCTGAGGGGGCAGTGTAGGGCCTGGAGGCCCCCTAGGCCCCAGTGCTCACTTTCTTACTGAGTATCAGGCTCTTGTCTTGGGTCAGGCTGGGTTCCATTCTAGGTTCTAGAGCCTACTCTAGACTCAAGTTAGTGGTGCTTGTGCCCAACAAAATTATCTAAGTGAGCTGTAAATTGACCCAGAATTGGGAGAGATTTTAGAGGGTCGAAAATGAAAGTGTTCTGAGGATTTGGAAACTTTTGCAATGTAAATGAGCGACCTGCTCAGTGGAATTTTTTATCTCAGGGCCATTTATAGATCCTTTTTTTTTTTCTCCCAAGTGGACCGACAGAACATCCCAGTTCAGAGAATTATAAAGGAGTCACTTGGCTCTATTTGAGTGTGCACCTCCATGTTCCAGACTTGCTGACAGCGTCACTCAGCTGTGACAGCAGCCTCTCCTCCTTTAGCACTTACAGGCGTTCCTCCTACAGTGAATACTTGTCTCACTGCTGCCCCATGTGAAGACCCCCGAGTCAGCCAGCTCTTCAGAAGGGCTGGTGGTAATTCCTAGCAACTACACAGCTCAGAGCAGCTTTCCTCTGCCGCTGTCACCAGGCTAGGGACCCTCACTTCTTAGATCTTTGTGCTTGGCTCGATTCACTTAAGCTTCCCCTAGTTATGTCCTAAAGCCACTGATACCATCTCACTAGGTTGTCTAAGCTATCTTTTGATGGGAAATACCAGACTGTACTTGAAGAAACATGGAAGCAGGTTCGAGTGACAAGTGTTAGTTTGTATGTCAAAAGTTTCTATGTACACAGATCCAACACATTCTATAAGAAAGACTTGCATTTGTGTTTAAGTTTTAATACTTATAAAGACCATAAACAAATTGGAATAATGACTAGCCTTAGTATTGTCTTGATTTCTCTGGAAGGGTTGTCTTACGGTATTTGTCCACATCTTACGAACATGAATTCACTCCAAAAGTGATTGGGGTGGGTGGGGAAACAGATTCCTTTTCAGACTAACCCCTGGAAAGAGCTGTAAGGCAGACTCAGTGGGGTCTGGCCTATGTCCTTTGTGTTGGAGGACCAGGACCCTTGGGTATGAATAACTGGTCTCAGGCTCCTAGAGCAGAGGTGGTGGGGAGCAGGGTGCAGAGAATAAGGCCTTGGGTCTTTTTCCAGAGAGCCCAGCTGAGCTTATGACTCTTTACTCCCCATGTCTGAAGTCTACTGTGAAGATGAAATGCGGCAGTCCATTGACTTAGGTCTCTGGAGTCCTTTACATCCACTTTCAAATGTATATGCTTTATTTTTTATTATTATTTATTATGTACATATACCCCTACTGTTATCATGTTGTGACTTAAGGTGAGATCTGTTCTGGAGCCCTTTATCCATGGAGCTTGGGGTTCTCTTGGCCCTTAGGTGGCTGAGAGGGCAGTGGTTGTGCTTTTTAAATAGGTTGCTGCTGTTACGTTGGCCTTAGCGTCCCCACCACCTTTCACTGGATTCACCTCTATTCCTGATAACCAGGGCGTGGAATGAAGATGGAGGTAGGCCTCCTACCTTGTGGCAGGGCCTCTCAAGAACCTCCATGAAGTGTTTTGGAGGTGGCTCCCTGGGTCTGTTCTGTGTCTAGTGCTGCAGTATAGCCGCAACCAGAGCCTCCCTCCTCTCTCGTTCGCCTCCCTATCCAGGCTGGTTGCCTGGGCCTACAGCAGTGATGGTCTCTACATCTCTCCTCGGGTTGCAAAATCCATCTCTATGGACCATGGAAGCTGCCAGCCCCTCTGGGCTTCCAATAATGCCTTTTCTTGGTTTTGAGGTCCAATGGCAACAATGCCTTGGCCCTCAAATAAAACCTGACATTGTGTCTGAGTTTTATCCTTTTAATTCTCCACTGTATCATAGTGTACATTTCATGCTTTTCAGCAGTGAAGTTTTCTGAACACAGTATCCAGCGCTGTACATAAACTTAAAGCACAAATGACATGTATAGGTTTCATGAGCTGATTGTCATAATGAATGCATTTTATAATTCAAATGATGTAGATTTATAATCTATTTATTTTGTACCAACTTATTTGTAAATTTTGTGATTGTTTGAAAAGGTTTTTATTTCTATTATTCTATTTAGATAAATGATTTTCTGTTCACCCTTCTGGCAGGCGTGTTTTCCCTCCTTCCCCTTTCATCTGTGTGATGCCAAGCCTCAGTCCTCCATCCACAGCTTTACTGATGGAGAACTCGGACTGGCTGGCATGACAACAACCTCGTGTTGAATATGTACTACAATTATGTCACCAACCTGCAACCTGATAGCATGTCAGGGGGCAGTCTCCTTTGCAAAGACCAGTCTGTTTCCCATCATTGCTGATGAGAAAAGGACACAGACGGTATGCACTCAGATTGTCCCAGGTAACTTGATTAGGTACCAATAGCTATTTAGCTGGGCAAGTGCCCAACTAAGCTGGTTTTTCTAGGCAAAAACAAAAGGCTTCATTCAAGCCTCTCAACTGGCTCTTAAAGATAATGGTTCTGTAGGTCTTCCTCTGTTATGCAAAGCCTAGGACGAAGATTGGAGCAGATATAGATAGTTCACCCTCAAGTTAAAAACACAACACAGGTGGATAAGACATGTTCTGATGCTCTCTGGGATTCAGTGGGCATTCCACATTCTCTGCCTCATGTATGTGGCCCACAGTAGATTCTCCCACACTCCCATCATCATTTCTTCTCAAGTCTTTCTTTTCCACTCTGCTCCTTCATATAGACCAACCCAACGGTCAAGGGTCAAGGCCCATCTGTGATCCACAATTAGACCACACTTTGGGACTCTTTTTCCTTCACTCTTAGTCACTATTTTATATTCCAAAGAGGACTGTATTAATAAAATCGAGCCTCTTGATTAATTTCCCCTGTTGTGTTGACATGATGTTTGTGGTCTATTACACTCACACTTGCTCTGTGGATGGAGACATTTCACTGAAGAATTGCTGACAAACTTAGCTTTCCAACAGGCTATCACAACGTACAGTTCAATCTCCCCCAGCCACTACCCACAACGTCCTGAAAGTAGCATCAGACAGATCTTTATTCCAGTCAAGGATTTCTGCCTTGGGCAGTCTGTTTGTTTCCCTTAGAAGCATAGCAGAAAGCAGCAGCAGGGCCAAGGATGGAATGAACGTGCATCTAACACATCCCCTCCCAGTTTCTTCTGTTTTACTCATTTTGTCTACAAGAATATATTGTGTTTGTTATCAGGAAGTCTCCAAGGAAATTAGAGTAAGTTTTTCCTACTGAAAAGTAGAGATTTGTCGATACTTCACATCTGTATTCATAAGGTATACATCGGATCATTTCTAAGCTTTATTGTGGAAAAAATTCTGCGGTTTATTTTGTGTAACAAACTGTGTTCTCCAGTCCCTCTTTCAATCAGCATTTCTGAGGACACAGGTAGAGGTCAGTGGGTCTTATAAAGAGGGTAGTACAAAATGAATTATCTTTTCATAGCCTGGAGTTGATTTCTGAAAAAACATTTTATACTTTTGAAGGTAATTCAATTTAATAAAGAGATGATTCCTTATTAAAGTAAAAAAAAAGTTTAATTATATTAGATGTCTAATAAACTTTTGCTTTCTTTGTATACTGTTTCATCATTTCCACTCCAAGGTTCTCACATCCATTATCTTACTCCCCAAAAGTTCCCAACACAGGAATAGTTATAGGCCCTTTCTCTGTTGACATCCTACTGACATGCAGTCTCCTCTGGTGGATGACTGTAAACCCTTAAGATGCAAGGACAAATTAGCTGCCAGAATTCTTTGTCAAAGTGCTTTTCCTGCTAGGGTATTAGTGACTGTGATGTTCTTAAACAGTAAGCTGCCATATGGTAAGAATATTAAGTTAGGCCAGCTTCTCTACCACAAGTCTGCATCACTGATTTTTGGAAAGTACTTGTTTCAAACTACCCACATTCACAAGTCACAGATCAAACAACCACTGGAAGGTTTCTTGGAAAATCTTAGTACCTCTGGCACTTGTGAGACTTGAAGGACTGCTGCCATCTGTCATGGGAAAAATGTGCACTTCGCTGTTTGGGCACCAATGCGTGTGATAAGGTTTTAAGTTTGTATCAGCCCATATATATATTTTTAAATTACCACCATGGTTATTTCTGGGGCTTGGTGTCTGCATGATGAATCCATGGCTTCTGGAAGCTTCCCCCCTCCCCCCATTTTGTTTGATAGGACAGAAATTGGGGGATGGAGAAAGGTAGGGAATGAGAAAGACACCTACAGACCTGTTTCACTACTCATGAAGTGTCTCCCCTACAAGTGAGAAGCAAAGGCTTGAACCCTGGTCCTTGCACATGTTAATGTGTATGGTTGACCAGGTATACCACCATCTGGCCTCTTTGGCCCAGATTTTTAGAGTTCAATGGGATAGCAAAGCCTAATTTGATTCATGAAGCAGTATAACTAATCTACCTTTACATTAGCAATACAGTGGAGCAGTGGTATTTTGTGAAAACAAATTTAGGGACTAGATTAAAAACTAGTTATTTTGCTTTAAATTGGAAAATACAGGGGCTGGGTGGCGGCGCATCTGGTTAAGCGCACTTAGTACTAAATGCAAGGACTCACACAAGGATCTGGGTTTGTTGCTTGTGGAGGCGGCAGGATGCGAAGGAGAGAAAATCCAAGCGCAGAGGGAACACAAATCTTTATGTTGGGTCAGACGGGTGGTTCAGGCCACGTGGAGCCAGCCAGAAAAAATGGCTGTGTCCTGCTTCCTTACCACTGGGCTAGAGACAGCAAGTGAGAGGTGGGGGGGTGGAGGGGGAGGGGGGAAGGAGTGGGCAGATTTTTTAGGTCAACACCCCGGAGTGACGTGTCGGGGCAGGATTGGTTGGGGGAAAGCCCTGAAAGTACCATAATGCTCTGTGTAGGGTGGCAGGGCCTTGGGGAGATATCTGCACAGCATGGGTTCTAACCTCCCACTCCCCCACCTGCAGTGGGGATGCTTCACAAGCTGCGAAGCAAGTCTGCAGGTGTTTATCTCCCCCCCCACCTCCGCTCTCAGTTTCTCTGTCCTGTCCAATAAAATAGAAAAAAATGGCCACCAGGAGCAGTGGGTTTGTAAAAAAAGGAAAATACATATTACTTAGACTTGGAGAAACAGACCCAGCAAGCCCAAGATGAAATGTTCTGCGTTCATTGGGAGTACTTTTTAATGTATGTTAAAGATCACTGAGGTAAACTACTGCGTGTGTTTTATTCTTGAAATGAAGACCTTCTTTGGGACAAACTAGTAGTGGCCTTGAGGTGAAAACATTTTGTCTGAAAACATGGAAAAATGGTTGAGACTGTTGTTAGACAGAAAACTTGCCATGTTAATTCTATAAACAAATGCATTCTCTCTATAGATGACTTGTTTTCTGCTGTTTCCACATAGCACTAAGAAATGTGTGAAATACTGCTTTACTGCAGGTAGAGACGGGACCATGCAGGGCCCCACGAGGCACCTGGCTCTGCCTCCTGATTACTGTGTGCACACTATCTTGTTTCTATCTTCAAGGCCACTTGGGAAGCTCCATGGTAGACTTCGTTCTCAGAGCCTTCCCAAGGAAGTCTTACTTGACATTGTTCCATCTGAGAAAAAGCTCTATGCCTTAGTCACAAAGGAAAAATGTTATAAGAAAACCAAGTATGAAGATGTAAACTACTAAGCCAAGTAAATAGACCATTAACTGTATGGTATTAGGTCATAGTTACCATTTTTCCCACCCTCAAAGAAAGGTTAAATAGTTTCCATAGCATGGAATGTCAAAAAGTCTACTACCCTTAATGCAGACTTAAATATGCAGTTGTTTGTCTCAGGCTATTTGTGGTGACTAAGAGTATTTTTAAATGCTCTCGCAGCCTGGAAAAACTGTAGGGTTTTAAAGTTGACAAAATATTTTTTAAATAAATAAATCTGATTCAGAAACATCTAAACATGGACAAAGGACTTAAGTTTTACATACAACTGCAAGTGCTTTTTAAAAGTGGTTTCTTAAAAACAATAGATGTCTAAAAGGTTAATGCCAAGTTATTCTAGTCCCATTCAGAATGACTTCTGTAAAAAGCATCTTGGGGCTTGCGAGATAGCTCACTCAACAGAGCCTCCACGTTACCATGTTCAAGAACCTAGGGGTCACACAGGAGTATCTCCCATGTTATGTGGAATTGGGTGGAACGCCAATGGTGGAGTTAAACTGTGGGGTCCTTTCTCTCTCTCTTTCCCCATCTTTCTCAATCTGAAATTTTAATAAGTTGGAAGACAGCGCAATGGAATCACACAGGTGCAAGACCCTCATAACCTCCCCCTTTACCCCCCCAAAAAAAGCATCTTAAAAAGTGGGAGAGGGGAGTTGAGCTAGTCTTAGCAGAAATATCTCATGGTGGCAGATTATCTAAGGTCTAAGCAGAGTGTGCTTATTTTAAACGCCGTTTCTGAAATCTAATGCCTGAGCATGAATTAGCATTAGTGTGGAGATGAACAGGCAAGGCCTCTTGCACAGGAAACAGCAAGGCTGAAGTCTGCTGTGCTTCTGACTTACTGCTGGGTCCTTGCTAGTTGGTATCTGCCAAAAATTGTGTAGTTCAGTATCACCAAAAAAGTGTCTGGTGCTTTACAGAGCACAGAAGTGAGCAATGTTTCCCAAATACTCAGGAAAGAAATTCTTTAGAGGTTGAAGATCTGTCTTTTCATGGTCTACAATGATTTAAAAAAAAAAAAAAGTAAAAGTATACATTTTCAGTTCAGGTGTCTACATCACAGGCAACAGAGAGAAACATTCTAGTTTTAACAAGCCAAATTAGTGCCCTGAGTGCTGACTTGTGGGCCACTCACTCCCTTCTCTAGCACATTGAGTTCTAAATAGGAACAATACACAGAGGTCTATTTTACTCTGGTTCTCAGATTTCTTATTAGAGTCCCAGTTCTTTCAAATATCTTTTAAAATGTATCCTGAAAAGCACTGTGACCAGCAATAAAATTCTCATTTCCAACTGTTTTTTTTACTGCTCAATTTCACTGTGAGAAAAAGCTGGCTAAAAGCCTCTTACACAGACAAACTCTTATTGGAAACTCAGTATAAAAAAGTTAGAGCGACTTAAAAAAATGTGATGTGTGATCCAGGAGGTGGCACAGTGGCTAAGGCACTAGACTCTCAAGCATGAGGTCCTGAGTTCAATCCCTGGCAGCACATGTACCAGAGTGATGTCTGGTTCTTTCTCTCTCCTATCTTTCTCATTAATAAATAAATAAAATCTTAAAAAAAAAGTGATGTGTTTGCTTTTGCAAAAAGTGAAATAAGTACTATTAAATTTAAATAGACACATATAGATGTACTATCATGAGTTAGTTATGTCACTCAGAAGTTTGTGACGTTATGTGTCCAGCTTCAATGAGAGTAATAAACTGTTGGGGTGATCACAAACAATCTCAAAAATTAAAAACAAGGAGACTACCTAACTGCTATTTATAGTAGCATTTCTTTTTTCTTTCTTTTTAAAAATATTTCTTTCCTTTTTGTTGCCCTTGTTTTTATTGTTGTTGTAGTTATTGTTGTTATTGATATCGTTGTTGTTGGATAGGACAGAGAGAAATTGAGAGAGGAAGGGAAGACGGGGGGTAGGGGGGGAGAAAGATAGACACCTGCAGACCTGCTTTACCGCCTGTGAAGTAACTCCCCTGCAGGTAGGGAGCTGGGGCTCAAACAGGGATCCTCACGCTGGTCCTTGCGCTTTGTGCCACATGTGCCTAATCTGCTGCGCTACGCCCAACTCACTACAGTAGCATTTCTGACCTGTTACTTTTAAGGCAGCATATATACATTCTCAATAGCTAACAGTTGGAATAATGACTTGGCAATGTAAAACCATCTATACACTGAAAGTAATGTGGCTTTGGATGAATTCTCTATCTAGAAAATGACTTTAAAAAAAAAAGTCTCATCATGTTATTGCGTCAAAAAACTTTTCATGAAAAACACAGTAGGCCTATTATATGCCATAAATTTAACCACTAATGAATCATGCTTAACTTGATTTCCTGTAAGAGAATGCCAAAATGGTATCACCAAGCCAAACCTAAACCCTTGAAGAGCAATAAATATTACAGTTGTTCCACAGGAAGGGGCCAAAGTCAGTATTAGAAATATTATACTTTATTGAATTCTAGAATAACTAATCTACCTTCCCAATTTGACTAATGACATTAAGGACAGACAAAATATGTGATGGTTAAAGTAAGAATCTACACTATTAAAAATGTTGAACAACTTTCACTGTACTTGCGAGGCAATTATAATAACCTAAAATACACATAGTAATGACATATTCTTGCTCAAAACAAGTAATTTCACTTGGGATTCTGAAGTGAATTTATTCACACTGATTGTGCCCTCTGCTTTAGTAAGGTTCTGGCTTACAGAGCCCTCTTACCTCTAATATTCATGTTTGAAATATAGCAAT
Source organism: Erinaceus europaeus (assembly GCF_950295315.1). Classification (NCBI taxonomy): domain Eukaryota; kingdom Metazoa; phylum Chordata; class Mammalia; order Eulipotyphla; family Erinaceidae; genus Erinaceus; species Erinaceus europaeus. The sequence goes on along the minus strand of NC_080175.1, from coordinate 25,434,517 downwards.
CAACCCTTGAGGATACAGATGGCTGGAATGGAGTAGCAAGAGCCACATTTTTAACCCACATTAGTGAATTTTACTCAGTTTACTACAATATAAGAAAGTTATCATTTTCTAGGGGCAGGAGCTTGCTCCTTTGTCCTCTTTCAACTAAATTTTTTCTATTGATCTATTTCAGTTAAGAAAAAGAATCTTTGAATAACACTTTTTCTTTTTTAAAAAAATGTGAAAGTGAAGACTTTCATCTCAAAATGAAATTGCTGCAGTCTATTCCAGACAGGCCCTAAAACAAGCATGGAATACATCTGCAAAGCCACTGATAAACAGCAACCTGATTACAAACACTGAGGAGCCATAAAGCCTTGTAAAAGAAACCCTGACCTTAACGGAAGATTACATTTGATAATGGAAATAATATATTTGTCCACTGATATACAAATGCACTGGGAGAAAAGTGGATTTTGTAGTAACAGCACAATTTGTAAGATAATACCTTTTTTGATCACCTCGTTCCCATAATCCTTCTTGTTCCATTCTGATACCCTTCACCAATCTTAGTGTATCTAGAAATACTAGAATATACTGATGATGAAACAAGAAACAATGTCACAAGTCACAATGGAGTCATCTGTGCTTTTTAGCCTGACTTTACCCTTATTTTCTCTCAATACAGACTCCATTATAATTTGGACCTGCAAAGTGCAGACACATAAAATTAAAACAAGTATCTCCCCATGTGATAAGACTATTTTGAAGTCTTCAGAAATTTTCTAGATGTGCCTTTGATGGAGATCCCCCTCCCTCAAGTAGGACCCAACTAGGAACATCCTTCGCTCCTATGAGTCCTGCCAGAACTTATTTTAATGGGTGCTCAGTTTTAGTTTTCCTTATTCTTCTTCCTCTTCCTCTTCTTCATCATCATCTTCATCATGGCAGTGTGTAATTTCCTGGGGAGCCAGTGGGAAGAGGTTGGGAGGTTTGATCTCACTTATCGACCGTGTCAACTGGTGCCGCTTATAATCTGTATCTTTGAAATCCACTGATGTACGGTTCCGGGTGGCAAGGGGGGACTCCATTTCATTGATATCTACATGTGTGTGCTCCACAGTTGATTCATGTGGCATCTAGAACAAAGTCAGAGGTTGAGAAAGCAGGAGGAGCTAAAGAGTTATTTTCCTCCAAATTCTAACCCCTTTCTCTCCATTAGGTGCTTATGTAGAGCTATATCTACAACAGACCAGAGGCTAGGCCAATGTAGTAATAAAAATCTTCCTAGGGAGTTGGGCGGTAGCGCAGTGAGTTAAGTGCAGGTGGCACAAAGAACAAGGACCAGGGTAAGGATCCCATTTTGAGCCCCCGGCTCCCCACCTGCAAGGGATTTGCTTCACAGGCGGTGAAGCAGGTCTGCAGGTGTCTATCTTTCTCTCCCCCTCTGTTTTCTTCTCCTCTCTCCATTTCTCTCTATCCTGTCTCACAACGATATCATCATCAACAACAACAATAATAACTTCAACAATAATGAAAAACAGTAAGGGCAACAAAAGGGAAAATAAATATAAAAAATATATATCTTCCTAGAACTACCTGTCCTCTCTCCCTGATCCTCAAAACTATGGGTAGATCATTTATTACAGCATGAAACTGAATTAGATGGTAAAGAAGAGACTCTGATTTACTATTTCACAGTAAAATACAGTCCCAAAACATTAGTCAGTATCAATACAGATGTAAAAATACATTTCTCTCAATTAGTGCCAAGAAAGGAGGAAGTCTTTGTCACTGAAACACAACTTTTAATAGATTTCAGAGTGGCTGCTTTTCATGCTCCAGGTCTACTAGGATAGCAAAGAGGATGACCTGAGAATGCAACAAGACAAGACAAGGATTACATTGGGAACCCACCAAGTCATGGGTGAGTGCAAACATGTGTGCCTCATGGACAGAGGGGAGCTTGGCAGATTCCTGGGGCTAAAAGCCCTATCTACTCAAGAGCAGCTGGTAACAGCCCAGCAGTTTGCCAGTTGAGAAGCTACCTCTGGTCTGAGTTTTATCAACAAAAAAGACTGCTTCAGGGAGAGGACCCAGTAAGTCTCACCAACTGCAACTCTGAGTCTCCATTGCTACTGTCCCTTGGGGGTTGGCATCAGGGGGCAGAGAACTGACTAGGTAACTCAGGAGAAGATCTACACTCCTGGTGGTCTGGAGGTGGGGCTGTAGAGTGGGAGCCTTTCCAAATTCTTCTCCTGATGAATTGGGAGACACAGTGAATAACTGCCTCAGAGCCACAGAGTAAGTACAAACAGAATTTGTTTAGAAACTCATAGGGCCAAAGACTACTGCCCAGCTCAGCTCTGACTACTGGCAGAGCAGCTGAACTGGGCCAGGTTTGGAACCTTGGGGCATGGGAGTCTCTTTGCATAACAATTGTGCTCTCTCTCCCCATCCTGTTTTATCTCTTGGTCAAGTGAATGATTAAGCTAAAAAGAACTACCTGCAGTTAAAAAGTCCTCAGGCTTCAGGGAAGCACCTAAGAGGGATTAAAAACCACTGTGCTTTACCTCAGAGATTGAGATAGCATTGAAACAACTGTTAATTTCTAGAACTTTTTTTCTTTTTCTTTTTTTTTTTTTTCCTCTAGGGTTATTGCTCGGTACATGCATTACGAATCTGCTGCTTCTGGAGGCTATTTTTCCCTTTTGTTGCCCTTGTTGTTTATCATTGTTGTTATTATTATTGTTATTACTACTATTGCTGTCAGATAGGACAGAGAGAAATCGAGAGAGATGGGGAAGACAGAGAGGGAGAGAGAAAGATAGACACCTGCAGACCTGCTTCACCACTTGTGAAGTGACCCCCCTGCAGGTGGGGAGCCAGGGGCTCAAACTGGGATACTTAACCAGTCCTTGTACTTTGCACTCTGTGCGCTTAACCTGCTGTGCTACCGCCTGGCCCCCAAACTCTTATAATCTTATAATACAAGTACCTTACTTACACAAGCCAATCCAGGCAAGAGTGATCAGTAGATTGAAAAGTACTGAGAGAGGGACCTCATAAAACACTATAAACAATGGTTAAACCAAGAAGGAACACTGGAGAAATGAACCAGGACAAAAGTCCAGCTAAAAGCCCCCCAAAGGTAGAAGCACATAAGAATGAGGTCAATATCCAAACACTAATTGAGGAATTAGTTGTAGTCGTGAGGAGAGCTTTTGAAAGTATTATCAGAAATGGGGAATCAGCAATGAGACTCTAAAAGAAAAACACTAATTATCTTGAGATAATTAGCTGAAAGCTGAATGAGCTGAGCTCAGAGCACAACTAGCTGAACAAGCTAATAACAGTATCAGAACAGGGTAAAAAAATAAAGCTGAGCTTCAGAAAACAACAGGGGAGAGAGAAAATAGAATAAGTGAGGCAGTAAACAGAATCAGCAAGATTAGAGAAAACTAAGAAAAGATCTAAAAAAAAGATTGAGAGATATTGAAAACAACAATAGAGACATATGGGATGAATTCCAATGAAGTAATATTCGCATTACTGGCTTACCAGAGGAAGAGAGAAGGAGGGGAAGAAAGCACTCTACAGGACAGAGTATCTGAGAACTTCCCTATTCTAGACAACATAAGATATAAGGGTTCAAGAATCCCAGAGAATCACAAACAGAATTAACCCAGACTTAAAGGCACCAAGACACATCATTATTTAGAATGCAAAGGAATAAGGATAAAGAAAGGATCCTGAAGGCCACAAGAGGAAAACAAAGAGTCACCTACAGAGAAAAACCAATAAGATTAGAAGCAGACTTCTCCACACAAACACTACAGGCCAGAAGAGAATGGCAAGATACCTATCGAGTGCTCAATAAGAAAAGCTTTCAGTCAAGACTACTGTATCCTGCTAGACTGTCATTCAGACTAGATGGAGGCATCACAACCTTCTCAGACACCTACAGGGATGCAGAGGCTCCTGTGCTGAGTATGGAAAACGGATCAAATCGATAGGGTTTACAGTTAACAGTATTTATATACTTTCTCCATATTTGGGAGCTACTCTCTTCCTTGATCCAGCTTTCTAGTCCTTCTTCCAACTATGACACCATCTCCTTCAGACAAACCTTGGGTCCATCTGCATGTTAGCTGTCAGACTCAGGCAAAATAAGCCATAGGCCTCTTTGAATATACCTAAAATTGACCTAGCTTTTTCCAAAATAGACCCCCAACCAAAACATCATCTGTAATAGTCTAGCCTTTAGGTTCATGATTAGTCAACAATTTGTTCTACTTTATAGCCTAACTCTTTTTCAGCTACCAGGTTCTAGATGCTATCATGATGCCACCCTGACTTAACAATTATTAACATCTATGCACCCAATGAGAAGCCACCTAAATACATCAAACGTCTACTGAAAGAGCTATAGCAATATATTAACAGCAACACAGTCATAGTAGGGGACTTCAACACCCCACTCTCTCAACTTGACAGATCATCCAGGCAGAAAATCAATAAAGACATAAAGGAGCTAAATGAAGAGATAGATAAAGTAAAACTATTAGACATTTTCAGAGTCAGTCATCCCAAGAAACTGGAATACATATTTACTCAAACCCACATGGGTCATTCTCAAGGATAGACCATATGTTAGGCCACAAAGACAGACAGCATCAACAAATTCAAGGGCATTGAAATCATCCCAAGCATCTTCTCAGACCACAGTGGAACTAAACTAGCACTTAACAATCAACAAAAGGTTAGTAATAGTCCCAAAGTGTAGAAGCTCAACAGTACACTTCTTAACAACCTCTGGGTCAAAGAGGAAATCAAGGAAGAAATCAAAATGTTTTGATACTTCAATGAAAATGAAGACACAAGCAATCAAAATATTTGGGACACAGCTAAGGCAGTACTGAGAGGGCAGTTCATAGCTATACAAGCACACATTAGGAAACAAGAAAAAGCACAAATAAACAGCCTGATTGCACATCTTAAAGACCTAGAAGAAGAAGAACAAAGGAACCCTAAAGCAACCAGAAGGACAGAAATCACTAAAGTTAGGGCAGAAATAAATAACATTGAGAATAAGAAAAACATACAAAAGATCAACGAAAGTAAATATTAGTTCTTCGAAAGAGTTAACAAAATCGACAAACCTTTAGCCAGACTCACAAAACAAAAAAGGGAGAAGACCCAAATAAATCGGATACTAAATGAAAGAGGAGATATCACAACAGACACTGCAGAAATTCAACATATCATGTGAGGCTTCTATGAACAACCAGATGCCACCAAGCTAGAGAACGTGGAAGAAATGGACGATTTCCTAGATACCTACCAACTTCCAAAACTAAGTAAAGGGGAAGTGGATAACATGAACAGGCCCATCACAGCTAATGAAATTGAAACAGTTATCAAACATCTCCCCAAAAATAAAAGTCCTGGACCAGATGGTTTTACAAATGAATTCTACAAAATCTTCAAAGAAGAACTAATACCTCTACTTTTAAAAGTCTTCCAGGGGAGTCGGGCTGTAGCGCAGCGGGTTAAGTGCAGGTGGCGCAAAGCACAAGGACCGGCATAAGGATCCCGGTTCGAACCCCGGCTCCCCATCTGCAGGGGAGTCGCTTCACAGGTGGTGAAGCAGGTCTGCAGGTGTCTATCTTTCTCTCCTCCTCTCTGTCTTCCCCTCCTCTCTCAATTTCTCTCTGTCCTATCCAACAACGACAACAAAATAATAACTACAACAATAAAACAACAAGGGCAACAAAAGGGAATAAATAAAATAAATATTAAAAAAAAAAAAGTCTTCCAGAAGACTGAAGACACTGGAATACTCCCTGCCAGCTTCTATGAAGCCAACATCATCCTGATACCAAAAGCAGACAGGGACACAACCAAAAAAGAAAACTACAGACCAATATCTCTGATGAACATAGATGCTAAAATACTGAACAAAATTCTAGCCAACCAGATACAGCAGTATATTAAAAAGATTGTTCATCATGACCAAGTGGGGTTTATCCCAGGTATGCAAGGTTGATTTAATATACGTAAATCAATCAACATGATCCACCACATCAACAAAAGCAAGACCAAAAACATGGTCATATCAACAGATGCAGAGAAAGCCTTTGACAAAATCCAACATCCCATTATGATCAAAACACTACAAAATATGGGAATAGATGGATAATTCCTCAAGATAGTGGAGTCTCTATATAGCAAACCTACAGCCAACATCATACTCAATGGTAAAAAACTGGATGCATTTCCACTCAGATCAGTACTAGGCAGGGATGCCCACTCTCACCATTACTATTCAACATAGTGTTGAAAGTTCTTGCCATAGCAATCAGGCAGGAGCAAGGAATTAAAGGCATACAGATTGGAAGAGAACAAGTCAAACTCTCCCTATTTGCAGATGACATGATAGTATACACAGAAAAACCTAAGAAATCCAGCAAGAAGCTTTTGGAAATCATCAGGCAATACAGTAAGGTTTCAGGCTACAAAATTAACATTCAAAAGTCAGTGGCATTCCTCTATGCAAACACTAAGCTAGAAGAAATTGAAATCCAGAAATCAATTCCTTTTACTATAGCAACAAAAACAATATTATCTAGGAATAAACCTAACCAAAGAAGTGAAAGACTTGTATACTGAAAATTATGAGTCACTACTCAAGGAAATTGAAAAAGACACAAAGAAGTGGAAAGATATTCCATGATCATGGGTTGGTAGAATTAACATCAGCAAAATGAATATACTACCCAGAGCCATCTACAAATTGAATGCTATCCCTATCAAGATCCCAAGCACATTTTTAAGGAGAATAGAACAAATGCTACAAATGTTTATCTGGAACCAGAAAAGACCTAGAATTGCCAAAACAATCTTGAGAAAAAAGAACAGAACTGGAGGCATCACACTCCCAGATCTCAAATTGTATTATAGGGCCATTGTCATCAGAACTGCTTGGTACTGGAACATGAATAGACACACTGACCAGTGGAATAGAATTGAAAGCCCAGAAGTGAGCCCCCACACCTATGGACATCTAATCTTTGATAAAGGGGCTCAGATTATTAAATGAGGAAAGCAGAGTCTCTTCAACAAATGGTGTTGGAAACAATGGGTTGAAACATGCAGAAGAATGAAACTGAACCACCATATTTCACCAAATACAAAAGTAAATTCCAAGTGGATTAAGGACTTGGATGTTAGACCACAAACTATCAGATACTTAGAAGAAAATATTGGCAGAACTCTATTCCGCATAATTTTCAAAGACATCTTCAATGAAACGATTCCAATTACAAAGAAGACTAAGGCAAGTATATTCCTATGGGACTACATTAAATTAAAAAGCTTCTGCACAGCAAAAGAAAACACTACCTAAACCAAGAGACCCCTCACAGAATGGGAGAAGATCTTTACATACCATACATCAGACAAGAGTTTAATAACCAACATATATAAAGAGCTTTCCAAACTCAACAACAAGACAACAAATAACCCCATCCAAAAATGGGGGGAGGCCATGGACAGACTACTCACCACAGAAGAGATCCAAAAGGCTGAGAAACACATGAAAAAATGCTCCAAGTCTCTGATTGTCAGAGAAATGCAAATAAAGACAACAATAAGATACCACTTCACTCCTGTGAGAATGTCATACATCAGAAAAGGTAACAGCAGCAAATGCTGGAGAGGGTGTGGGGTCAAAGGAACCCTCCTACACTGCTGGTGGGAATGTAAATTGGTCCAACCTCTGTGGAGCACAGTCTGGAGAACTCTCAGAAGGCTAGAAATGGACCTACCCTATGATCCTGCAATTCCTCTCCTGGGGATATATCCTTAGGAACCCAACATATTCATCCAAAAGATCTGTGTACACATATGTTCTTGGTAGCATGGTTTGTAGTAGCCAAAACCTGGAAGCAACCCAGGTGTCTAACAACAGATGAGTGGCTGAGCAAGTTGTGGTATATATACACAATGGAATACTACTCAGCTGTAAAAAATGGTGACTTCACCGTTTTCAGCCGATCTTGGATGGACCTTGAAAAAATCATGTTGAGTGAAGTAAGTCAGAAACAGAAGGATGAATATGGGATGATCTCACTTTCAGGCAGAAGTTGAAAAACAAGATCAGATCAGAAAAGAAAACACAAGTCGAACCGGAAATGGAATTAGTGTATCGTACCAAAATAAAAGACTCTGGCGTGGGAGTGAGTGGGTGGAGAGAATACAGGTCCAAGAAGGATTCAGAGGACCTAGTGGGGGTTGTATTGTTATATGGGAATCTGGGGAATGTTATGCATGTACAAATTATTGTACTTACTGTTGAATGTAAAACATTAATTCCCCAATAAAAAAAAAAAGAAAAATTGAAAAAAATCACCGTAAACATACCATGTATCAGAACACTAAATAAAAGTTTAGAAGAACAGAATTAAAATATCTTAGATCTATAATATTAAATGTCAATGGCCTGAATTCACCTATTAAAAGGCACAGAGTAGGAAGATAGATCAGAAAACACAATCCAATCCAACCATATGTTGTCTGCAGCAATCCCACCTAACTCAACAATACAAACAAATACTCAAAGTGAAAGGATGGAAAACTACTATACAAGCCAATAGACTACAAAAAAGGGCAGAAATAGCTATTCTCATATCTGACACAGTAGACCTTAAAATAAATAAAATTTTAAAAAGATAGGGATGGGCATTACTTAATGCTTAAAGGATCAGTCAATCAAGAGGACTTAACAATTATTAACATCTACGCACCCAATGAGAGGCCATCTAAATACATCTACTGAAAGAGCTACAGCAATATATTAACATCAACACAGTAATAGTAGAGGACTTCACCCCACTCTCTCAACTTGACAGATCATCCAGGCAGAAAATCAATAAACAAATGAAGGAGCTAAATAAAGAGATAAGTAAGAACTATTGGACATTTTCAGAGTCATTCACCCCAAGAAATGGAATGCACATTCTATTCATGTCCACATGGGTCATTCTCAAGGATAGACCATATGTTAGGCCACAAAAACAGTATCAACAAATTCAAGAGCATTGAAATCATCCCAAGAATCTTCTCAGACCACAGTGGAATTAACACTTAGCAACAATAAAAAAATTTAGCAAATGCCCCCCCCCCAAAAAAAAAGAAACAACTCAACAGTACACTACTTAACAACTACTGAGTCAAAGAAGTAATTAAGGAAGAAATCAAAATGTTCTGAGAATTCAATGAAAATGAAGACACAAGGTATCAAAATAGTTGGGACACAGCTAAGGCAATACTGAGGGGGAAGTTCCTAGCCATACAAGCACACATTAGGTAATGAGAAAAAAATCAAATAAACAGCCTGACTACACATCTTAAAGACTTAAGAGAAGAACATAGGAACCCTAAAGTAACCAGAAGGACTGAAATAACTAAAGTTAGGCCAGAAATAAATAACACTGAAAATAAGAAAGCGATACAAAAGATCAATGAAGCTAAATGCTGGTTCTTCAAAAGTAAACAAAACTGACAAACCCTTAGTCAGATTCACAAAAGAAAAAAGGGAAAAGACTCAAATAAATAGGATTGTAGATTAAAGATATCACAACAGACACCACAGAAATCCAATGTATCATGCGAGGCTTCTTTGAACAACTATATGCCACCATGCTAGAGAGCCTGGAAGAAATGGACAAGTTCCTAGATACCTACAAACTTCCAAAATTAAACAAAGAGCAACTAGAAAGTATGAACAAGCCAATCACAGCCAATGAAATTGAAACAGTTATCAAAAACTTTACCAAGAATAAAAGTCCTGGACCAGATGGTTTCACAAATGAATTCTATAAAATCTTCAGCCTCTATTTTTAAAACTCTTCCAAAAGATTGAAGACACAGGAATATCACCTTCCAGCTTCTCTGAAGCCAACATCACTGATACCAAAATCAGGGATACAACATAAAAAGAAAACTACAAACTGATATCTCTGATAAACATATATGCTAAAATATTAAACAAAATTCTAGCCAAACAGATACAGCAGTATATTCATCATGACCAAGTGGAGTTTATCCCAGGGATGCAAGGTTGGTTTAATATACATAAATCAATCAACATGATCCACCACATCAGTAAAAACAAGACCAAAAACCACATGGTCATATCAATAGATGCAGAGAAAGCCTTTGACACGCTACAAAAAAATGGAAATAGGAGGAAAATTCCTTAACATATTGGGAGTCCATATATAGCAAGCCTACAACCAACATCATACTCAGTGGTGAAAAACTGGAAGCATCCCTCCTCAGATCAGGTACTTAACAAGGCTGCCCACTATCACCATTACTATTCAACATAGTGCTAGAAGTTCTTGCCATAGCAATCAGGCAGGAGCAAGGAATTAAAGGCATATAGATTGGAAGAGAAGAAGTTAAACTCTCCCTATTTGCAGATGACATGATAGTATACATAGAAAAACCTAAGGAATCCAGCAAGAAGCTTTTGGAAATCATCAGGCAATACAGTAAGGTATCAGGCTACAAAATTAACATTCAAAAGTCAGTGGCATTCCTCTATACAAACACTAAGCTAGAAGAAATTGAAATCCAGAAATCAATTCCTTTCACTATAGCAACAAAAGCAATAAAATATCTAGGAATAAACCTAACAAAAGAAGTGAAAGATTTGTATGCTGAAAATTATGAGTCACTATTCAAGGAAATAGAAAAAGACACAAAGAAGTGGAGAGATATTCCATGTTCTTGGGTCAAAATGAATACAAATTTAATGTAATATCCACCAAGATCCCAGCCAATTTTTTTTGGAGAATAGAACAAAAGCTACAATGTTTATCTGGAACCAGAAAAGGCCTAGAATTGCCAAAACAATCTTGAGAAGAATGAACAGAACTGAGGTATAACACTCCCAGATCTCAAAGTATATTATAATGCAATTTTGATCAAAACATAGACACAATGACCAGTGGAACAGAACTGAGAGCCCAGAAGTAAGCCCCACCTATGGATATCTAGTCTCTGACAAAGGTGCCCAGACTATTAAATGGGGAAAAGAGGTCTTTTCAACAAATGGTATTGGAATGGTATTCTGAAACATGCAGAAGAATGAAACTGAACGACCAAACACAAAAGTAAATTCCAGATGGATCAAGGACTTGAATGTTAGACCAGAAACTATCAAATACTTAGAGGAAAATATTGCAGAACTCTTTTCCATATAAATTTTAAAGACATCTTCAATAAATGAATCCAATTACAAAGTAGACTAAATAAAAAACAAACCAATGGGACAACATGAAATTGAAAAGCTTCTGCACAGCAAAAGAAACCACCACCCAAACAAAGAGACCCCCTCACAGAATGGGAGAAGATCTTCACATGCCATACATCAGACAACAGGCTAATAACCAAAATATATGAAGAGTTCACCAAACTCAGCAACAAGAAAACCAATGACTTCATCCAAAATTGGGGAGAGGATATAAACAGAATATTCTCCACAGAAGAGATCCAAAAGGCTAATAAGCATATGAAAAAATGCTCCAGCTCACTGTCAGAGGAATGCAAATCAAGGCAAGGACATACCACTTCACTCCTCTGAGAATGCCATACATCAGAAAAGGTAGCGACGGGAGTCGGGCGGTAGTGCGGAGGGTTAAGCGCACATGGCGCAAAGCACAAGGACTGGCATAAGAAAAGGTAGCAGCAACAAATGCTGGAGAGTTTGTGGGTACAAAGGAACTCTCCTGCACTCCTGGTGGGAATGTAAATTGGTCCAACCCCTGTGGAGAGCAGTCAGAAGGCTAGAAGTGGACCCACCCTATGACCCTGCAATTCCTCTCCTGGGGATAGATCCCAAGGAACCAAACACATCCATCCAAAGAGATCTGTGTATATCTATGTTCACAGCAGCACAACTGGTAATAGCCAAAACCTGGAAGCAACCCACATGTCCAACAACAAATGAGTGGCTGAGTAAGTTGTGGTATCTAAACACAAAGGAATACTACTCAGCTATTTAAAATGGTGATTTGGAGCCAGGTGGTGGTGCACCTGGTTGAGCGCATGTGTTACAATGCCCAAGGACCCAGGTTCAATCCCCTGGTCTCCACTTGTAGGGGGAAAACTTCACGAGTGGTGAAGTAGTACTGTAGGTGTCTCTGTCCCTTTCTCTCTCTACTTTCTCCTTCCCCTCAATTTCTGGCTGTCTCTATCCAATAAATAAAGAGAAATAATAAAAAATGGTGATTTCATCTTTATTAATTATTATTATTACTACAGATTGAACAATGGCTTACAGGATTATATGATTACGGGGTAGAGATACACAGCACATGGAATACCTCATATTGGTATAATTTTTTTTTTCCTCCAGGGTTATTATTGGAGCTCCATGCCTGCACTACGAATCCACTGCTCCTGGTAACCATCTTTTTTCTCCATTTTGTTGTTGTTGTTGGATAGGACAGAGATAATTGAGAAAGATGGGGAATATAGGAAGGGGGAGAGAAAGATGGATACCTGCAGACCTGCTTCACCACTTGTGAAGTGACCCCCTGCAGGGGGGAGCCCAGTGTTTGAACCAGAACCTTCTTGCTCCAGTCCTTGCACTTGGCACTTTGTGTGCTTAATCCAGTGTGTCACCACCCGGGCCCCTTACTGGTGTGATTTTTATGTTGATGCTAGGAGAATGGGTACACTACAGTCAACCATTTTGACTCTACCCTATCTTGAACATTCTTAGAGACTGCTTTGCCTTCAAGATTTGTCAAGTAGAATTTTTTTCTCCCATGACCTGGATTTCATCTTCTTTACTCCATCTTGGATAGAGCTTGAAGAAATCATGTTAAGTGAGGTAAGTCCGAAACAAAAGAATGAATATGGGATGATCTCACTCAGACATTGAAAAACAAGAACAGAAGAGAAAACACAAAGCAGAACTTGGACTGGAGTTGGTGTATTGCACCAAAGTAAAAGACTGGGGTGGGGGTAGGGGTCCAGGTCCTGGAACATGATGGCAGAGGAGGACCCAGTGGGGCTTGTATTGTTATGTGGGAATGTTATGCATATACAAACTATTGTATTCTACTGTTGACTGTAAACCATTAACCCCCCCAATAAAGAAATAAAAAAAACATAGATTTCAAAGAGTTACATTCCAACATTCTACCCTGCTCATACTTTCTCAAGAATTTTTATTTTTATGGAACCAACTGTGCAACATGCCCAGGGCTTTTACCTACTAGATCCTCGTTCTCTTGTAGCATTCCATTCAACTCATTGCAAATTTTAGCCTTTAGAATGTATCTTAACTATAAAAAAAAAAATAGATTAAGGCTTGATTAACTTACCAAAACATGGGCAGCTCTAAAGAGGTAGCTGAAAGGGTAATACAGCAGATTGATGAAAGATGCTGCATAGAGATCAGCATAGCGCATCACCTGACTGGCAAAGAGTGTCTGCCTGGAGCCACTGCGAAACAGGCTTCCCATCATCCCATAGCACATGTCCATGTCATGAGTTACTTTCTAAAATAAAGAACAAGATCTGAATTTCAACTTATTCAACATACATTTTCTGAGCACCAGATGTATACTAGGTCTTATAAGATCAGGAATATGACAGTAACTCAAATTCTGTTTTCCAAGTTTCCTCTCAAATTCCATTTGGATACCTTAATACGTTTCTGGATGGAACTAATATCAGGGCGTTCATTGCTGCTGCTGTCAAGGTGCCTGGAGACAAAAGAAAAATCCAGTGAAAAAGGCCACCTATTACATTTCCAAAGGACTAGATCATTTTTAGGAAGATTTTTTTTTTTGAGTTAGAGAACTTACTTGTAGAGTTCAGCCAAGAAAATATCCAAGCTCTGAAGCTCTTCAAAAAGTGCTAGTTAAAAATTGGAAAGAAATGAAATCTGTTATAAGTCAAATAAAAGACATTAAGTACTTAATTGCTACTGCAAGTACATTTAAAAGGTCGCATTTATTACTGAAAAGTAAGCCATAGGTGGAAGTCAAGATAAGGACTTCTCCCCACACAGGGGAAACCTATTAATATACTCTGGTTGGGTTCTGGTCAGTAAATGTATACCAGTTTCCTCTTTAATTACCTTTCCTCCAACTTAAACACCACTGCCTATCAAGCTGATTCTGAGCTAAATCCCAAATCAGCAAAGTATTAACAGTTCCATTTTTCAAATTAAAAATGAGAATTAGAGGAATCAGGTGGTAGCTCAGTGGGTTAAGCGCACGTGGCGCAAAGCACAAGGACTGGCATAAGGATCCCAGTTCAAGCCCCTGGCTGCCCACCTACAGGGGAGTTGCTTCACAAGCGGTGAAGAAGGTCTGCAGGTGTCTATCTTTCTCTCCCCCTCCTCTCTCCATTTCTCTCTGTCCTATCCAACAACGACGACCTCAATAACAACAACAATAAAGGGGGTCGGGCGGTGGCGCAGTGGGTTAAGCGCATGTGGAGCAAAGCGCAGGGACCGGAGTAAGGATCCTGGTTTGAGCCCCTGGCTCCCACCTGCAGGGGAGTTGCTTCACAGGTGGTGAAGCAGGTCTGCAGGTGTCTATCTTTCTCTCCCCTTCTCTGTCTTCCCCTCCTCTCTCCATTTCTCTCTGTCCTATCCAACAACGAATTGTGTCAACAAGGGCAATAATAATAACCACAACTAAGCTACAACAAGGGCAACAAAAGGGGAAAAAAAAAAAAAAAACGGGCCTCCAGGAGCGGTGGATTCATGGTGCAGGCACTGAGCCCAGCAATAACCCTGAGGAGGAAAAAAAAAAAACAACAATAAAAAACAACAATGGCAACAAAAGGGAAAAATAAATATTTTTTTCAACCTGACTTCTAAAACTCCATAGTAGAAAGCTGAAAACATGGATGAAAGACTAGCCACAAAATTCCACAATTAAGATGATAGCAACAACCAGCAAGTCATATGCTTTCTGTGTGTTTTAGCCTTTCCCAGCTGGTGAGGGGAGTCCCAAAGAGAATTAAGTCCCATTGAATGGAACACATTTTCTTTATCCATCACCTTTGGGAAAACTCACATTCCAGTCATTTACTGTATTCTGTGATTCAGGTGAAAAACCCTGGCTGCAATAGGCTGTTACATCTTTTTAATACATTACCCTACTGTATGTGTCCTAGGCATTAGGAAATAGATATTCTTATTAAGGGAATGCAGAAATCATGGACTCTACTGGGTGTGCAGTCTCAAAATTCTTAAAAAGAGGCAGTACCTTTCATTACACTCGGTGATGCTAGCTAGGACTGGATGGAGAACCTGTGTGTCAGGATCTTTACATAATAAGAGTCACAGCTAATTCAGTGGACACATGTAGCTCAGTTCAGAGAATGCAACTCAGCTTCATTCTATACTTCTTAGAAAAACAAATAAAAAAATACCAGGAAGTGATTAACACTCAGGGCATCAGTGACCCACATAGTGAATCACATAGTGGACTAACAGCAAAGGAACTGAAACTAGTAGACATGCTGAACAAATACAGAACCACAGAGAAAGGAGTTCTGTTTAGCTTCTATTGTAGCTATATTCAGGACATGAACATTCTGCACTTAATCTTGAAAGGATTCAAGAAGAACGAATAGGCTAAGTTGTCACATTTCAAAAAAATTCTAGAGTTTTGTGAACTATACGGCTATACTATAGAGAAGTATCCTAACATCAAGAAATACTACAGGCCCTCTGCATACAAAGTGGTGGCCGCACCTGGAAGTAGCAATAGGTGTATGAGTGGCTTAGAAAGGAAGTGAAGGTGGGGCCTTAGAATTAAGTAAAAATGAGCATCAGCTTCCACTTGGTGTCATCCATCTTTGCCCCAATATCCCACATGCTTCCCTGTTGCAGGCCTTTTCATTTTCCTGATTAAAAGCTTAAAACATTGGTGGTGGTGGTGGTAGTGGGGTGTGTGTGTGGGGGGCGGGGAGGGAGGACCCTATAAAGGATACTTAAAGAGTTAGGGGAGAGGGAGTCGGGTGGTAGCATAGTGGGTTAAGCCCACGTGGTGCAAAGCACAGGACCAGTGTAAGGATCCCGGTTTGAGCCCCCAGCTCCCCACCTGCAGGGGAGTCGCTTCACAAGTGGTGAAGCAGGTCTGCAGGTGTCTACCTTTCTCTTCCTGTCTCTGTCTTCCCCTCCTCTCTCCATTTGTCTCTGTCCTATCCAACAACGACATCAATGACTAACAACAACAACAACAACAACAACAAAAAGGGCAACAAAAGGGAAATAAATATTTTTTTAAAAATATGTTAAAAAAAGAGGGGAGAAAAGCCTTTAACAATGCAATAAAAATCACTCATTTAAGTCTATAAATATATTTTTTAAAAAAGTCATGGGACATATACTCGATGGGATACTACTCAGCAGTTAAAAAGACTATATTGTGTCATTTGGGACAAAAGGATGGAACTGGAGGTGATTATGTTTAGTGAAGTAAGTAATGGAGTGAAAGACAACAACAAGATGATTTCACCCATATATGGAATTTAGAGAATTGAAACACATGAACAAAGAAAAGTTTATATATATTCAACCTATGGCTATGACCTTGGGAGAACTATGATAGTTACCACTGGAGAGGGATAGGGGCACAAAACTTTTGTGGTAGGAGTGGTATAGAATTATAGACCTATTACCTTATAATCTTATAAATCACTAAAATATATAATAATAATTAAAAAACAAAGTGATAGTCCCTCTGCAGTGCAGGTGATTATTTTAAGTGAAAGAAGAAAGGAAAGACCACTAAATTAAATGACTTGAAGTAAAATGGTAACCAAACTGTCTTTAAGACACTGTAAGAGCTACAGTGGTTGTCAGGAGGTAGGGCACATGACTTTGGTGAAGGGCATGTATGGCTTACACAACAATATATGGATGTGAAATTATTTATGTGAAATCTTATAGTTTTGTGAAATACTATTAAATTACAAATAACATAACATGTAATGGCCCATCAAAGATGGCTGACTCATAGCTGGCCACTGAGACAAACTAGATACATAAAGGATTTATAAAGTAAGAATGTTTCCTTACAACTCTTGTCAGTCCAGACATGCAGCTCCTGTGCAAGTTCAGGAATCACTAAGAAAGTCCGCCATCCTTGTCGTTTCTTTGATTTTAAAATGTCCCCAAAAATGTGATCTCCAATATATAAAATATCCTTGCCCTTGGCTCCCAGCAGATCACAGATTGTATCAGATGAACCTAACAAAATGGAACATACAGTAAAATACATATATTCACAGTGAGAAACAGTCTTCCAAGAACCATAGTCATTAAATTATATAATCAATTAATCTTATATTTATGTAAGGAACAGATTGCAAAAAAAAAAAAAAAAAAAAAAACCTTCCCTTAATTTTTTTTTAATTAAAGAGAATAGAGCACACTGCTTTATAGTTAATGATGTTCTAATTGTTTTGTCCTTGCTTTTATGCAGTACTGGGGATCAAACCAAAAGTCTCATACATGTAAGGTATGCACTCTACCCACTAAGTCACCTCCCCATGATTCTTTTTATTGCTTCTAAGACAAGTCTTCAATTCTGCTGGCCAGAAACCTTGATTACCAAATATAAGAGAAACTACCTATCTCTCTGGTGGGTACAGCCCTAAAAAGTGCCACCACCACGTCTCATCACAGAATTGCCTTAAATTGGCTTTGTTCAACTGTTCATAACTCCAACAAAATTAAGCATCTATAGTTTTAGACCATAAACCCTTGAGGACCTTCTAGAAACAAATCTAAATTATTCTAGAACACTAAAAAAGAAAAAAAAAAAGTAGTTTTTTTTCCCCAAGTCAATAAATAAGAATGGGGGGAAATAGATCCTTTTAATGAAAAAAAAAAAAGTCACAGATTCATTAAGACACACTAAGATCGGGGATGGGATATGGAGATCGGGTTGTGGGAATTGTGCAGAACTGTACCCCTCTTATTCTATGGTTTTGTTAATGTCTTCTTTCTTAAAAAAATAAATAAATAGGGAGTCGGGCGGTAGCACAACGGGTTAAGCGCATGTGGCGCAAAGCGCAAGGACCAGGGAGCTCGGTTCGAGCCCCCGGCTCCCCATCTGCAGGGGAGTCTCTTCACAGGTGGTGAAGCAGGTCTGCAGGTGTCTGTCTTTCTCTCCCCTGCTCTGTCTTCCCCTCCTCTCTCCATTTCTCTCTGTCCTATCCAACAACGACAACAACAATAACTACAACAACAAAACAACAGGGGCAACAAAAGGGAATAAATAAATAAATAAATAAAAATCTTTTAAAAATAAATAAATAAATAAAATAAAAGACACACTAAGATCATCTCAAGCCCATTATCCTTATTTCTTACTGCGTTAGCACATCTCTGGAATACTTATCCTAGGTAGGTATATAAATATTTAAATCTCTACATTTTAAATGTATTACATTCAAATGTTAGTAAATTTCTACTTTATTAACATCCATATTTTAAGAAAATTTTAAAAATATAAGTGTGTGGTGCCAAGAGGACATCAAAGCTTTCACAGTGACATCTGAGCAAAGACTAATAGTAAATGAATGAAGGCTGTCACTCACCTCCTGAGTAGACAATGCCATGCTGTAAGGGGCCTGTGTAGGTACCAATTTTCAGTTTACCAGTTTTCTGTGTGAAAAAAAATATGGTCTTTGTAATACTTAAGATCACAACTCTTAATTTCAGAAAGAGATACAGAAAGAAAAAGCTGCTAAGGAAAAAAAAAGGGGGGGCCAAGGACCTGGGTTTAAGTCTTTGGTCCCCCCCACCTGCAGGGAGAAAGCTTCACAAGCAGTGAAGTAGTGGTGAGGTATCTCTTTCTCCTCCCTCCCACCTCCCTATATCTCTCTATCTAGCCAATAATAATAAAATTAAAAAATAAAATTAAAAAACCTGTTTTCTCAGGGTAAGTAGAAAAAGAAGCATGATGGATAACTTGCTAGTATTGTTAGCTAGAGAGATCATTTTATCAACTTACAGTGTCCACCTGACGTAGTACTGTGCCTTCTCCAAAAAAGAGTGGTTTCCGTGCATCCACCAGGATCAGGTCAAAGTAGGACTGCCATGGTCGATGGGAACTCCCAGGCTGATGAAGAACAAACAAAAGCCAAAAAAAAAAAAAAAAAAAAAAAATCACTCCTCACTTTTAAGGCATTAATATTTAATCTCAGATGCAAGGAAAGTATAACCAAAAGAAGACTCTACCACTTATTAAAAACATACAATGTCTCATTATAAGCCACATCCTTTTGGATGCAGATGCACTGAGAATATAAAAAGTCAATGACTCTAATAGTCTTTACATTTTAAAATCATCTACTACATATTAACTTACTTCACAGTAATTAAACATTGAAAGAAGTATACAGAAATGGACTAAACAAACAAGCTTAAAGGGCAAATGGGAGAGACACATTGCCAGGCAGATCAGCATCAGAACTGCAGTACACAAACTGACAATGGACTATTATTACTGGGACATTTTATAAGTTATGTTCTCAGAGTGATGGTTATAAGTAAACATTGGTCTTTGGCCTATATTGCAGGCTATATTGGTTGCCATTATTTCTATCCTAAAGTGGAATCCTGGCAATAACATCTGAAGGCCAAACTGAAGAGCACTGAATATTACGTTTTTGAATGTTCAAAAAATAGATATTTACTCACATTTGTTCAAGAAAGCACAAGACTAAAATCCAACAGGTATGTGACTAAGTTGCAACAAGTATTCTTTTAAAATCTAATTGCAGCCATATTTCCGGAAGAAAGATTTCTCTGCCAAATATCAAAGTTAACTGTCCTCTTGGCATAAAATTCAATAGTAATTAACAGCTAAACGTAGAAATTGTCAGAAAGGTATACAATTTTCTCTATTTCTTTTCATCAAATATCTTCTGCCACACAAATGTAACAATTATACACAGGAATTACTGGGCATAAATTTCTAGTCCCATGCTACTAAAATACTAATCATGCCTGTTGTTGTGTACTATGTGTTCAAACTGCTACTGCCTTCCAGTTCTACCAGCTCTACAATATTTTTAATTCTACAGAAGATTTCTGAATGCATCTGACCAATTCCATACCCTCAATATCCCATGATTATTAAATGTATCCATTACTAATAAAGCAATATTCTATTAAGTTACATGCAATACCTTGGGGCCATGTGGAAAATCAAACAGGTAGGTCATAATTTTCTGGAAGAGAAAAAAAATCCAACATAAGGTTTGTTTACTGCTTCTGAAAAAAATGCAAAATCTCTTTAAAATTACAATCAAGTTTTTCATAAGATGTCTTTTTCAATATAGGATACATATTCTTATCTCTTTTAAGACTATGAAACTATGTATGGCATTGGAAATCAGAACTTAATCCTTCATAACAAAAGTTTCTTAAAGTCTCAGAGGATAGACTTCTTGTGGAAGATATTTTGTACAACTTCATGCTTGTATCTCTATTCAATATTACTACTGGACTGGAATAGTAGGATACTACTTTCCTGGAGATACAATACATATGAATCAAGGGTATAAAGAAAACCAGTGAGTTACATCAAAGTAACATATTACCTGTTTCTAGATAAAGCCAAGCCATTGCTTTGTAAGGCTGCATACCCCAAACTGAACTTCCAAATCAAGATTTTTATATAGAAAACTGGGGAGTGCTAAGCTTCTTGCTAATACTATAAACTTACTATTTTAATAAAAGTACAATTAAAGAAACAACTCAACTCTTTAAATGCTTTAATCACAGCAAAAACAAATGTTTAGATTAGAAGGTAGCAAATTTGTACCACCTATTGATGTCTAGCTACCAATGACAAGGGAGGGCATGTGCAGTTGTGCAATAAAGGATGATTTACATGAATGATGCACCAAAAAGAAATAAAAGCCACATAAACCAGTAAAAAGTCCCTTCAAGCAGACAATTATAAGTAGGGAAAGTGGAACTATTTAGAAAAATTTGAGAACTACTCTGGTGAAGCTTTTATCCATTTTTTAGGTATTTTTCATCACTCTAAAGTGAAAAACAAAACAAAAACAAAAACCCTGCAGCTATTTAATACACTATTATCTTCCTTATTACTCTTATAATTCTTTAAGCCAAAGTAATCCCTCTATGTCAATAAACAGTGAATTTTTTAGGACTTACATCTGTATACTTATAGTCACTATTTGTAGCAAGAAATACTTTTCCCACTTCTTTCATCCGACTCAGAAGCAATGGCAGTTTTCCCTGAAATGTAATGTGATGAGATGATAAGCAACATGGACTGGTCAATTATATGCTGGACTCTGTCCACTTATATAGGATGAGGGGAAGCACTTTAAAGCTGGGTTAGTTCCAGAACTTTGGATCGAAAAGACAAGATTACTACTCACCATGAATTAAACATTAACATGCATAGTGTAAATAGTATATATATGTCTCTATAAAATATATAAAGTATTATATGTTTATAAATAACCTAGCATTGCTGTATCTGCCTCAAAAAAGAATTTAAAGCACCTTACAATTTCTTAAAGCATATGAATTAGGTGTGTTAGGGGTCAAGTGAAGTTGATTTAATACTCTAACACTGATTTTTATATATAAAGCAATAGCCAATCACAATTACATGATGTCATTGTTACAAGAATAATGCACAGTCTATATTTAAATGACAGGCTTTCCTATTTTTGCAATTAAGCACCTAGTAACAATAATATAATTAGTCTTTTCCTGTAGCAGAAGTTTATTTGAAACATCACCGGCAAAATATATAGGGTTCCAGAAATGACTTCAATGTATATAAAGCATCTGGAAAATGATATGGCATATATAGGATGCACTAACTTAGAACCACCTATACTCACTTGCAGATAAAGATATTTTAACTTCTACTGTCACCACAAAGAAAAACAACTGTTTTCCTCTCACAGTAAACAGGTTCCTTCATTCATATTCTCCTAGACCTCTCCTATATCCTTCAGTGTTCTTAAAACAAGGAAGTGGATAAGAGTGGAGAAGAAATAGGAGGTACAAAGACTGAAAACAACAGAAAGCTTAGCCAAAGGGAAAATACTGCATTTTACTATTTTTACTCTGTAGGAAAAGGAGTCTCATTTTAGGGCTTTCTCTGTGTTTACATTTGTGTATACACACATTCAGTTTCTGAAAATATTTCAAACCTATAGAAAAGTTGTGAAAATAGTAAAGGTTTACATAATAACCTTTAAAAACCACATCTTGTATTAACATTGTACATGCCTCCAGTACAATGGTCAAAATTAAGAAATTAACACTAAACGGTCAGAAAATAGCTCAGCCAGTAGAGTATACACTTTACTATGTGTAAGGACCTGGTTCAAGCCCCTGGCCACTAAAAAAGGAACATTATACAGCAGAGGGCGTTTCACTAGCTGTGAAGCAGTCCTATGCCGATGTCTCTTTCAGTCTCTTCTTCTATTGGGGGCTGGGGGGGAGAATCTGCCAGGAATAGTGGAATCTCACAGGTGGGAAGCTCTAGCTAAGCCCTGGTGACAAAAATAAAATAAAGATAATAGATATAAATATATATGTACAATACACATTGATGCACTACTATTAACTATAAATTTCTATAAACTGCATTATATTTTCCATTAATATATTTAAAAGAATTTTTCATCATTCTGTTAGTATGTTGATAACATTTTAAATGACAGTCACACGTGTGAATTTTTTTTTTTTTTTGCCTCCAGGGTTATTGCTGGGGTTTGGTGGCTGCACTACGAATCCACTGCTCCTGGAGGCTATTTTTCCCATTTTGTTGCCCTTGTTGTTGTGCTTGTTGTAGTTGTTATTGTTGTCATAGCTGTTGTTGTTGTTGGATAGGACAGAGAGAAATGGAGAGAGGAGGGGAAGATAGAGGAGAGAAAGATAAGAAACCTGCAGACCTGCTTCACTGTTTGCGAAGTGACCTCCTGCTGGTGAGGAGCTGGGGGCTCGAACCAGGATCCTTACGCTGGCCCTTGCACTTTGCACCATGTGCGCTTAACCCGCTGTGTTACTGCCCGACTCCCACGTGTGCATTTTTTGAGTCAATCTGGCATTGTGCATATGATTTGGGTTAGTTTAGGCGTGACTTGACTTTACTATGAATTCTGACAAGTGATTTAGTCCCTCTGTTCCTAGATTCCTTAATCTATAAGCAGAAGTAATAATACCAAAGTGAAATAGGACAATGCATGTAATCAATTAGAACACAAATATACACACCGTAACTACTCTAGTTGCTGCTGTTATTATAATTAAGAGATAAAAAGGACAAATAGAATACTGGGCCATGCTTATAGACAAAAAGAGTGTAATAATAACAGTCTAGCTGAAAACCTTTGATGATAATACCTAGCACATAGTATGCCAAGACAAAGAAGTATCTTCCCTTGTGAACTTCATTATAAATACACATTCACTTTCCAATAGGTAAAATAAGCTATCACATATTTTTTCAGTTTCTTACTTACATCTTTGACTACATACTTCTCAAGATTTTCAACTGTCTTTTCCTTAAGGGAACCCTAGGGGGATGAAAAATGGGAATAAGGAAGAAACACAATCAGTTTTTAAAAGTTGGTGAGAAGAATGTATTCACTATCAACCCAAATGTACTTTTAAGTATTTACCAAAACAGAAAAGTCAAAAACACAGAAATAGATTAGCTGATACAATTTGCTGAGATCTTGCCTCCAAAGGTATCTGATGTACAAAAGTTTTTTTCTATATAAAAACTAAAAATAAACAGCACCTTATATTTTAGTCAGTATAATTTATAGTAGATATAAATAGATTTATTAATGTTTTTATTAATGTTATTAGTGAAATGCTAAGGACTTTGGGAAAAAAATGGTCCATAGTCATCCTCAAAGGATATGGCAAATACACTCTTAATTCTAAAGCCTGTTCTTTGGGGAATGCAAACTGAAATAAGATCTAGAAATTAAGTATGTATAAACACTGAGGAAAGATAGGCATTACCCTGAAAACAAGACAACCAAATGTCAGAACTAAATCATTTTAGAAAACTATCTCTAGAGGGACGAATCCATTTAAATTTTTTTAAATATATATTTTTATTTAATGGAGAGAGAAAGCCAGAAATCAAGAAGGAAGGGGGGAAACAGGAAGGGAGACAGACAGAGGGACACTTGCAGAGCTTTCCCCCTGCAGGTGGGGACTTGGGGCTCAAACCTGTGCCCGTGTGTATTGTAACACATGCACTCAACAAGGTGCGCCACCATCTGACCCCTGACAAGTCCATTTTTTAAAACCTGAACAGTTTTACTCTATTTATACTTTTAAAAATTAGCATAAGAGCATACATAAAGGGTTGTGGAGATAGCATAGTGTTCATGCAAAGGACTTTCATGTCTGAAGTTCCAAGGCCCCAGGGTTTGATCCCCAGCACCATCAGCCAGAGCTGAGCAATGCTCTGGTAACACACAAACAAGCAAACAAACAAACAACACATGCCAGGAAGTAAACTAATGAAGTAACTTCTAATTACCTTATAATGAACCCAGTCAACAGCATCTCTTACATCCTGGAACATACTTCGATAAGACATGAAGAGGTCTCCATCTTTAAATCCTGTTTCACAGCTTTAGAGAAGTGAAAAGAATATGACAGTGAACCCAACAGATGGTAAATAAAAAGAAGTTGTCAAGAATTGCCCAAGGGGCCCAAAGGTTCCATTATCACATGGATAAAAACTGTCACTAATTAGGAAAGTAATTACTCCCTACTGAAAGTCCATTTTGACCACTAGACATGATTAGTGTTCAATGGACTGCAATATCCTGAACAAACAAAATGACAGAAAAATATACTGAATGGAAGCTCAAAGTTCAATATGTTATTTTATTACTTTTAAGAAATAGGGTTCCGGGAGTCGGGCTGTAGCGCAGCGGGTTAAGCGCAGGTGGCGCAAAGCACAAGGACCGGCATAAGGATCCCGGTTCGAACCCTGGCTCCCCACCTGCAGGGGAGTCGCTTCACAGGTGGTGAAGCAGGTCTGCAGGTGTCTATCTTTCTCTCCTCCTCTCTGTCTTCCCCTCCTCTCTCCATTTCTCTCTGTCCTATCCAACAACGACAACAACAATAGTAACAACAACAAAAAAACAACAAGGGCAACAAAAGGGAATAAAAAAAAAAAAAAAGAAATAGGGTTCCATAAAAAAAAAAAAAAACTTGACATTAGATTCTGTCCATCCTGTCTTTTCTGATATTATCTCTAAGTACAAATGTATTATCTAATTTTCCACTTAGCTTAGTGTTCCACCAAAGTTAGTGTCTTCAAGTGGATATGGCCTAAAGAGGGTTAAGAAGTTAGCAAAGTCTGGCACATACAGCTAAACTTTCAACTTGGTTATACAATTCCCTCTCAAAAAAGGAGAGGATATCTAGTTCACAACTAAAGCAAAATTTTACTTCAGGGAGGATAAACAAGATTTATTCTTCAGTCAAATTTGCTAGACCTGGGAATGAAACTAAATTACCATCCCTGAGTGGCTCCTGGGTAGCAGCTGTGAAATGAGTTGGGGGGTTTTAGTGTAATTCTGCTTGGACAGATAATCACCACACAAACCTCCCACTCAGCTGTCACAATTAGCACCTCTGCTGGCAGTCTTCATTCCCAGGAGAAGCCAATCAGAAGTGGTCCCTTCCAAACATGGCAGCAGCACACTGGCAAGAAGAGGGGCCGTGTGGGAGTGAGAGCCTGCATGAAGCTGCTGGTGCTGTCCCATCTCTCAGGTTGGCAATGTGGCATCTCTCACTAGCACTAAATTCACTTCAGAAAAGCAGAAAAAACCTACAATGGCCAGTTCTCTAAAACCCTGTACATAAATTTTTAAAAAATCAATTGGAAAAAAAGAAACGTTTAGTATATACATACCTGGTATATCTGGGACAAGTAGTAAAAAAATCTACTAGGCAGGCCAACAGGTAGGTCTCTGAAAAATAAAGAATCAAGTATTCATAAGTTATAGTGAGATAATTCACATTATTTCATTATCTCCTTGAGCAAAAACAAATGATCTTGGAAAAGGACAATCATCTAAATAAAAGCACAGAATGAATCTACCTGGTAGGTTGAATAGTGTGTTCAGAATGTAAAATCTTTCAGTGTCATCTCGTTGGATAAATTTATTTGGATACTGCTCTCTAGTTTCTGGTCTGAAAGAAAATATAACAATTAACTGATATCCAAAAGTTAATATATTAACTGTAAGAAATATTCACTCTGATATTTGTAATATTTTGATGGTTATGTGCAAGGCAGGGTCCCAAATACTACACATGGATTAACTATGAAGATGAATAAGCATTAGCATTCTGGGTTCAATCCTTAAGACAATCTCAGTATAATAAAGGAGGTGAGTTATATTCATAGGCAGTGTGTAAATTTTTTAAAAATACATATACTATCAGAAAAGTACAAAGACTAATAGGAAAACTGAGGGAAAGGAAAACATTTCACTTAAAGGATAGAGAAAAAAGAATGTGAGAGTGAGGAGGGAAAAATCTAAGAAGAATTCATGAAAGTGGTGGCAACTGAAGTAATCTTTAAAAGCTAAGTAGACCAATTTAGAAATTAGCCCAATCTGAGTGGAGAAAAGGGAGAAAAATATTAGTAAAGCTTGAAAGATGAATTGAAGTAGATCATGCTATTATTTTTATGCTTCATTCTGGGGCAGCAGAGTGGAGTACGGGATAAATCCATCAGAGGTGAACTATCAAATTATTAATTAACTTAGCAGCAGTTTTAGGAAAACAGAGAAAAAAATCTGATGTGTTATGAAAATGACTACAAATCCTTCCTGTCTCTTAGGAATGTAACTTTGAAGTTCCTCTAAGAAGCTCAGTCTAGCATCTGGAGAGGTGTCTCAGAGGCAGAGCACACGATTTGCATGTGTGAGGCTCAGGGTCTGATCTCTTCTTCGATATCTCATGAAATAAAATAAATCACAAAACATAAAACAGTTCTGTCTGGGGGCCGAGCAGTGGTGCAGTGGCTTAAGCACACATAGTGCAAAGCGCAAGGACTGGAGTAAGGATCTTGGTTCGAGCCCGTGGCTCCCCACGTGAGGGGGGGGGAAGGTCACTTAACAGGTGGTGAAGCAAACCTGCAGGTGTCTATCTTTCTCTCTCCCTATCCCCTCCTTTCTCCATTTCTCTCTGTCCTATCCAACTACAATGACATAAGGACAACAATAATAATAACCATAACAATGATAAAACAAGGGCAGCAAAAGGGAAAAAAAACAGCCTCCAGGAGCAGTGGATTCGAGGTACAGGCACTGAATCCCAGCAATAACTCTGGAGGCAAAAAAAAAAAAGGGTTCAGTCTATTTCTCCATCCTTAAATTCAGGATGACTACATCCTTGAAAAGTAGCAATTGGTGTATTGCACTAAAGTAGAGAACTAAGGGGGGGAAGGAGGGTTGTTTAGGTCCTTGTGTACAATGGTAGAGGAGGACCTAGTCTGGGGGTGTGAGTGTTTTGCAGAAAACAGAAATTTTACACAGGTACCAACAACTGCTGACTGTAAACCATTAATCCCCCCAATAAAAAAAAATAAAAAGGGGGGGCAGGTGGTAGTACAGTGGGGTTAAGCGCACATGGTGCAAAGCACAAGGGCTGGCATAAGGATCCGGGTTCAAGCCCCCAGCTCCCCACCTGCAAGGGGTCGCTTCACAAGTGCTGAAGTAGATCTGCAGGCGTCTTTCTCTCCTCCTCTCTGTCTTCCCCTCCTCTCTGTCTTCCCCTCCTCTCTCCATATCTCTCTGTCCTATCTAACAACTACAAGGGCAATAAAATGGGAAACATGGCCTCCAGGAGCACTGGACTCAGGGTGCAGGCACGGAGCCCCAGTGATAACCCTAAAGGTAAAAATAATAATAATAAGAGGGGACGGGCAGGGACACACCTAGTTAAGCACACATAGTACTAAGCATAAGGACCTGCACAAGGATCTGGGTTCAAGCTGTCGGCTTCCCACCCACGGGGGGATACTTGAGGAGCAGAGAAGCAGGTCTGCATGTGTCTATCTTCTCTTTCCCTCTGTATCTCCCTTCCTCTCAATTTCTGTCTTATCCAATAAAAGTGGAAAAAATAGTCTCTAGGAGCAGTGGATTCGTAGTGCCATCACTAAGTTCCAGTGATAACCCTGGAGGATAAAGGGGAAAAAAAGAAATAAAAAAGGAAAAGAAAAATAGCAAATGGGATCCAAACAGAGAAATGGAAAACATTTGTGTCACTGTGGCTTGCTTACTCTTGGAGCACTTGGAACTGAGCCTACTGTGTGACTAGAGGGAAAGAGCGTGCAGAAGGATGAAAGGTGTCGTGCAGAAATGAGGCGCCCTGACAACAGGTTGTCCAAGAGCAGACACCGAGCATGGCAACTGTATCAACAGATAAGCTGAGCAATTCTAGAATTTCCCATGATTCAGCAAAAAGCTAAGTGATACAGAGACAAAAGGACTGAGAGATGAAGCGGTTATGTAGTAGCTCACATAAGAGGGACAGGAGTCTCTCTACAAGTGATGGCAAAGAAAATGAACAGGAAGAATGTTTGCTAGAGAGATTGCCATGGTTAAATGAATGACAGCAGGCAACTGACTATGGGAGATAGGGGAGTTAACAAAAGGTGACGATGTTCATAATAAGGTGTCTCTGAGAGGCTGGTGGTACCACTAACAAATATGGAAACTGGCCAGTAGACATAAGAGGATTTTTACTTTGAATATATTAACTTAAAAGTAAATAGAGAGAATACAGGTCCATGAAAGATGATGAATGACATAGTGGGGGTTGTATTGTTAAATGGGAATCTGGGGAATGTTATGCATGTACAAACTATTGTATTTACTGTTGAATGTAAAGCATTAATTCCCCAATAAAGAAATAAATTATTAAAAAAATAATAATAAAATAAACAAAATCTTAAAAAAAAAGTAAATAGATATTTACAGGCAACTAAAAACAAAGGTCAAAAACTTAGAGATTGACTTGAGAGATAATTTGGATCATCTATGCACAAGTAGTAGATAAAATTATGACAACTAGCAGAATAAGTGAGGCCACAAAGTACAGAGGAGGAAGAGAAGACTGGGACAATGATCATGGAGAATATTTAGGACTTAAAAGAAAAATGCAATCACAACAGATGTAAGTAGTTAAAAGATGTGTTAAAGTCTTACTATGGGAAACGAAGAAGAAGAGAACAGTACTAATAAAATACCACAGAGAAACTAAAAAGCATAAAGAATAAAATGTAAAAATTCACGATTTTTATAAAAATATAATTTTGATTAAAAATACATGGTGACTATATGGAGATATACTAAATGAAGTACACTAGATTTAAAGTTCATACTTAAGAGTAACTTAAGTAAATTCCTGCTTAGCAACAGCATAAACTCTAATTAGGAATATAAAATCACACTAGTTCCTGACTTGGTCACCCTTCTGAAATAAGAGTTCCTAGTAAAGAAAATTTTTATGGACATCTTCTAGCCTTCCAAGATTTTCTACAATGAAAATTATGGTAAAAGTGAACAATAATAAGCTTTCCTAAGTAAGGTTAGTAAGATGACAGTGTCCCCTTAGATATGATAAGCTTTCCTATTCCCTTTATCACTAAAGAACAAATTCTTCATGTAAAGATAGTTGACCATTACTTATTAGGCAATGAGAACTCAAACTGACTTATAAAGGTATCAATTATATTTTATTTAAATTGACAATGTTAGTATATATTTAAAATAAAACTTAATTCAGGATGAGGTAATACATCATAAAAGGAGGAATGCCAGACATGGAACTTGGAAGAAAACTGTTCAAATTATTACACAGGTTATTGCTAATTTTCTGTGATCTATAGAATAAAGGTCTAATATCAGGATTCTTCATTCAAAAATGTAGATGTTTTCCCAATGTTCAAAAAAAGTCACTGACAACTCACTGACAAGGCACATCATGATGGAATTCTTACTTCCAGTTTTGTCTACCAAAACAGATATATAGAATTCTCTTCTACAACTTCCATTCTCAGCTTCCCTTTCCTCATGAACTTTTCCTCTTTACTCTTTTTTTTTACAGTGCTATATCCTATCTGCATTTATTTATAAATGATCTATTTTGGAAACACTATTAAATATATTTTGAGGGTCTATTTGGAAACATTATTGGTTGGGGAGGGAGAAGAAAAGAGGTTTGTGGATCCTGAACTAGTAAATCTGATGGTAATATAACTTAACTCCCCCCCCTTCTCTACTATCAATACTTCCCACATTAAAAAAAAAAAAACCCTCTAGGTGCTGGTGCACCTGGTTGAGTGCACATGTTACAATGCACAAGGATCCAGGTTCAAGTCTCCAGTATCCGCCTATAGAGGGAAGCTTTGTAAGGGGTGAAGTAGTGTTGCAGGTTTCTCTCCCTCTCCCTATCTTCCTTTTCCCTCTCGATTTCTCCCTGTCCCTATCAAATAAATAACTAAATATTTTTTAAATGCATCTTTAAAAATTCCACTTCAGACATTAAAAAAAATAGAGCCTTGGTTTATCTTCACTGGAATTCTGAATTTCTACTGATGGTTTCTGTATATGATATAGATTGGATTTCCAGTACTATCTGCAATCAATTCAGATTCTTAATCTTTCTTCCTGGTTAACAGACATGGATCTTGAGCAAACACTTCATGAGATGAGCAGTAAAAGATAAGCAGATATGGCAGATGTGTCAAGATAGATGTCTATTTTAAACTACTCTACGTGTCCTACGGCAATTTTGAGCTTAGAATGCCAACCCAAGAGTCTTATGTCAGATGTATTTCAAATAAGGTACAGCTGTGAACTCAGATGCAAAAGAAATACTGTTATAATTTGCTTTTTGGGTCCCTTATCACAACAGGTATTTACCAAAAAGACATGATCTCTTTAACAATCTCCAGACAGCTTGCCTAGTGAAACATAGGCCTTACCATATGTGAAGCCTCAGGTTCAAATCTCAACACAAGAGCACCAATGCACCAAGGGAAACTACATAGATGGTGCAATGGTGGTGTTCTCTCTCATTCTATCAGTCCCTCTCTTTATCTCTCCCTGTAATAAAAAAAAAGAATGAAAAAGTCAGCCTAGAAGTAGAGTGGCATTGTGCTTTTGAAAGAAGACCAAGCACTAGAAAATAAAAATTTCATTGAAGACTGTATGAATTTTACCACTATCATTGGGAAAACTATATAAAAAAGTTACTCAAGAGACTAATGTACAGTCTACTTTGACTATGGAGATTGTTCTGATCCAGTTCAGCGTCAACAGTAAATGAAGTAACATAGAAGTAGAGAAAAATAGTAGGGCAGCAAAGTAAAAACCCTGGGTGGAGGGTGAGGGTGGATGTTCAGCTTCATGGGGTGAGGGGAGGGGACGGGGGATGGGATGGCACACAGTCTTTTGGTGGTAGGAATGGTGTTTATGGACACACCTATTAATTTGTAGTCATATAAATCACTATTTAAGTAATATGAGAGGGGAGGAAATTGATTGAATGTCTCAAACATTTTAAAGCACAGACTGAGTCTTTTTAATACACAGGCTGAGTATCTGATATGTTGACTCTTAAAAGTTAGTCCAGGGAGAACAGAAGCAACCGGTGGTATAGCTATATACAAAGGGCATAAAACATGGTGATGGTACAAGGGCAACAAAAGGGAATAAAATAAATAAAATAAATATAAAAAAATTTTTAAAAATATGGTGATGGTGTGTATAACACAGCAAATCCTAACAAAGGGATTTTTCAAAGTTAACCCAGTTGCCAAATAATGTGATCTATTGTCTTCTTAAACCCTAAGACAGCAGGAACCTCTTGCTTCCTCTATAGAGCCGCCTATATTTCCCCCAGTCCTGGAACCTCTGGGGTGGGGCTCACTTCCCTGCACGCTTCTCTCAAGTCATACCAAATAATATTACATCCACCGATCCCAACCTAATCAACACGAGTACCAACTCAGCATGCTTCACTTCAGACTGTGTCCAGAGATGTCAGGCATGGAATGCCAACCCTTCATCCTCATTACTCGGGTAAGACCTTTGCTTTCAAGATAGTCTCTAATTCCATTCCAAGAGGTTCACTTCCTAACAAAGTCCCAAAACCTAGACATAGACCAGGTCCCATGAGATATAGCATATGTTCACAAGTATCCATAAATTAGGGCAATATAATTACCTACCTGAAAGCAAAAGTACACAATAGTCTACAGTGAGTCAGTATCAAGTTTATAATGAAATAGTGTCTACTTAGACTTAGATACCCTCCTTACCTACTTCCTATTACAGTTCTCTCACTCACTCCAAAGCTAACCTCATCAAAGCGAGGACTGCAAAAGCTGAATAAGGGCAAGAAACTGGCATACTTTAACAATGACTCTTTAATCATTATCAGGCCATTCCATCAGCTGGGGCCCTAATAGAGGAGTCCTGAGATTCCCAAGCAGACTTGATGGGCTTAGACCTTGAATAAACCCCTCTCTCCACTGTTACCGGTCATCTCTATCAGGAACAACACAATAGACCCCTTTCGGGGCCCCATAGGACCTTGCCCTCAACTTGGATCAACAATGGTAAAGAATGTTCCATCCCTGAAGGGAGGATGGACAACATACTCTGTGCTACACCTGAGGAAGATGGGTCCTGATATTGGGGCAGCATGGAAGGTTCCTACTCTTGACCACAGAATGTGAGCTCAGATATAGAGGGATGTAGAGGTCACATAGGCTCCTAAACTGATTATGAGCCCTAGACTACATTAAATTGATGGGGTTTACAGTCAACAATATTTATACTCCTTTCCCATATTAAGGAGCTACTCTCTTCCCTGATTCAGCTTTCTGGTCCTTTTCCCAGCCATGACATCATCTCCCTAGACAATAACTTGGATCCACTGGCATATCAGATTTCAGGCTCAGGGGCAAAAATAAAAAAGGGGGAAAAAAAAAAACTAGTATAGCCACAGGCCCTTTGGAATTTAAGTAAAATATGCCTACTAGCTATCTACAAGATGGAGGACCTCCCCCCCCCCAACTCCTCATCTGCACTATTCCAGCCCTTAGGTCCATGACTGGTCAACAATTTGTTTGGCTTTGTATGTTAACTCCCTTGTCAACCACCAGGTTCCAGATGCTAGCATGATGCCGACCAGACTTCCCTGGACAGACAATCCCACCAATGTGTCCTGGAGCTCCACTTCCCCAGAACCCCACCCTACTAGGGAAAGAGAGGGGCAGGCTGGGAATATGGATCGACCTGCCAATGCCCGTGTTCAGCGGGGAAGCAATTACAGAAGTCAGACCTTCAACCTTCTGCATCCCACAATGACCTTGGGTCCATACTCCCAGAGGGTTAAAGACTAGGAAAGCTATCAGGAGAAGGAATGCGATACAGAGTTCTGGTGGTGGGAATTGTTCAAAGTTGTACCCCCTCTTATCCTATCGTTTTTGTCAATGTTTCCTTTTTATAAATAAAAAATAAAAAAAAGTAGAGAAAAATATGTAACTATAATGCCACAAGTACAGAAATTGCCAAATTGTGGTATTACTTTTAAAAGAACAAAGCTGAGACTGAAATGTTTCACCAAAAAAGAAAAAATAGTAACTGCTAATTTTATCTGCTGTTTATTATGGTAGAAAGTTAAAACCAATATTCCCAGAGGGTTAAAGAATAGGAAAGCTATCAGGGGAGGGGATGGGATATGGAGTTCTGGTGGTGAGAACTGTGTGGAGTTGTACCCCTCTTACCCTATGGTTTTGTCAATGTTTCCTTTTTATAAATAAAAAAAAAAAAGAAAAAGAAAGAATTCTAAAACCAGTGACAACAGTGGAAATATTCCTATTACAAAAATAAAATTTATCCTTATTTGCTTAAATATTATCACCTCCTACTTGTTTTTGGCTCCATGTTAAAAAAAAAAAAAACCAAAACTTTAACACATGGTCATATTCACTAGATTATAAAATATTTTGCTTTAAGTATCTTAATCATTTACATTGCTATAACTTTAATTTTTAAAGCACTTTTTTGTACATACCTCTTCTGAGCAGCTACCTGAGAACTGTATTAAAAAGGAGAAAATAAAAATCTTAGAATTTCAAATAATTAAAGTCACTATAATTCTTTTTGGACAAGTTCAAGATTAGGTTTATTGGATGTTGAATATTTAGAATGTATTTAAACAAAATCTAACTGGTAACTATGTTTATAAGTCAGTTTGGGTTCCAATTGCCTAGTACATAACTGGTTAAGTTTCCTCATCTAAATGAACTGCTCTTTATGATGAAAGGGTAGGAAAGTTCATTATATTTAGGGAGACAATGTCATCTTCATATTGTTTTACTATACAAACACACTAGAAAGAGGTTACAATTTTATTGTACTCACCCCCTTATAAAGTTAAATCCATGTGCACAGACCAAAAGGTTTCCATAGGCATCAACTTTCAAAAGATTTCCGTATAATGTGTCAAAAACAAGTCCCCTATACGGAAGTGAAGACATCATCAATAACACCAAACAAGACAAGCAATACAGGCACACCTCCTACTGTGCTTCACTTTACTGCACTTTATAAATCTTACATTCTTTACAAACTGAGGGTTTGTGATAGCCTGACTTGAGCAAACAGTAAGTGCTTACTCCTTATATATATGTCATGTTTAATTAAAGTTTGTGCAATGTTTTCTAGACAATGCTATTGTATAATTAATGTATCACAATATAACATAACTATTATGAACTGAGAAACCAAAAATTCCCATGACACTTGTTTTAACACACTTTTTATATTCACTTGATTGCTAATCCACAATATCTCCAGAGTATACCTGAAATCTTATGTGTAACCAGTCTCTTCATAAAGCATCACAACAACTCAAGTATGCCCCAAAACAATAAAAATTTAGAGACTAGATGACTAAATCTTAGAAATTAACACCAAAGTAACTAAAAAGTACTTCCTCTGTCCAGATAAACACAACTGTTTTCTACAAATAATAAGAGCACAATCAAATAAGGTTTAAGTCATAATTCCTCTTGTACATCTGATTCCATTCTAAAACAGCCTTTTAATTTCCCTGGACAACAGAGCTGGTTTATATTCCCCCCTACTAAGCTATTATACACAAGGCATTTATGATAGTATGTTGGTATCACAAGTAGACACCTGTCTTAGTCTTAAATCTTTTCTATCAAATTCAGAAATGCAAACTACCAAGAAGACTCCTGGTTATCAAATTAAGGATAATATCAAAACTGCTCTCCAACAACAAAAGGTAAGAAGAGCATCTATTGGGAGTCGGGCAGTAGTGCAGTGGGTTAAGCGCACGTGGCGCAAAGCTCAAGGACCAGCGTAAAGATCCTGGTTCGAGCCCCCAGCTCCCCACCTGCAGGGGAGTCGTTTCACAAGCGGTGAAGCAGGTCTGTAGGTGTCTATCTTTCTCTCCCCCTCTCTGTCTTCCCTTCATTTCTCCATTTCTGTCATATCCAACAATGACAACAACAATAAAACAAGGGCAACAAAAGAGAATAAATATTTAATAATTTAAAAAGAAGAAGAGCATCTATGATTACTTTTAATAATTTCTTTTCTTTCTGATAAATAGGCCTTCTTCAATAACACTAACTTAAGCTCAATTCAGGAGCACAAAGTCCATGGTTGGGGGCCAGAAGGTGGCATACCTGATTGAGAACAGGTTACAATGCACAAGGGCCCAGGTTCAAGCTCTGGTCCCCACCTGCAGGGGGAAAGCTTCATGAGTGATGAAGCAGTGCTGCAGGTGTCTCAATGCCTCTCTTTCTTTATCTTTCTTTACCCTCAATTTCTCTCTGTCATTACCCAATATATAATAGATAAAATATTTTTTAAAGTCTTTGATGATTTTTTCTTGGTCAGAGATAAATCTGGAATCACTAATTCTATAGTTAGGTAAAGGAGTCATAAAAAAAATTCTTTAAAAAATTACCTGGTGGGAGTTGGGCGGTGCAGCTGGTTAAGCACAAGTGGCGCAAAGCACAAGGACTGACATAAGGATCCCAGTTTGAGCCCCTGGCTCCCCACCTGCAGGGGAGTCGCTTCACAAGCGGTGAAGCAGGTCTGCAGGTGTCTATCTTTCTCTCCCCCCTCTGTTTTCCCCTCCACTCTCCATTTCTCTCTGTCCTATCCAACAACAATGCCATCAATAACAACAACAATAATAACTACAACAAAACAACAAGGGCAACAAAAGGGAATAAATAAATAAATTTTTTAAATTACCTGGTAGGGAATGTAGAGTCGTAAGCAAAGTTGAGCAGCTCCTGAGGATAGCCAATAGAAACTAATCTCTCCACAGTAAGTTCAAAGCCAAGGGATTCATACTCTGGGGACTTGTACACTGCACAAAGAAGAGGTTTTCATTAAGACAACAGTCAAGTTACAATAGAAGGCAAATGAGTGGATTGCTATTCTTTTCCCAATTTCTCCTTTCTTATAATCTGTCATTTTTCTTTTTTCCTCAAACTCCATGTTCTGAACTGCCCAAATAACCACAGAACTTAAGTGTTAGTCTGTGAACATAAGAGCAAGAGCAGTAGCAACATGATGCATTATCAGACAATTCAGGATAGTTTCTGAAAATTAGGAAAACTAATTCAATAATTTTCTCCCTTATCTATTTCTTCATTAACACAGTCTAAAGGCAGAATAAATATCCACAGCATGATAATAACCACAAGAGCATAAGTGAAGAGAAAACTCGTGGAGAAGTCTACATATGTTCAAGGCTTCGCTGGTATGCTTGATTGGAATAAGAATCATTTAAAATGAACTCTTTTTAAAAATTTGTTGTCAGTTTGTTTTTTTTTTAACTCTTACTTGTTTGATAGTTGCTTTACACTCCCTTCTGTACTCAGCATAATTTTATCTGTTCGGATTAACCTATTTTCTTATCATCACTAACAGTATTTTTCTGCACAACCTGGGAAGTAGCACAGTGAATCTGGCACTGGACCCACAAGCATCAGGTCTCTAGCATTGCATATGCCACAGTGCTGCTCTGGTTCTCTCATTCTCTCGTTCTCTCTCTCTCTCTCTCATTCATTCTCTTTCCTCGCCCTCTCATAAATGCATCTTTAAAATGATATTTTATAAGTTTTTACTGGGATTATCAACCATAAAAAGATGTGTTTGAGATAACTAAGGAAATGATATGGATATGAAGTAGGGATTAAGCATTAAAGAATTATGACTTGGGAGTTGGGCGGTGGCACACCCAGTTGAGTGCATATTTTACTATGCACAAGGTACCCAGGTTCAATCTGCTGTTCTCCACTTGCAGGGGGGAAGCTTCACAAGAGGTGAAGCAAGTCTGCAGGTGTCTCTCTTTCTCTCTCCCTTACCTCCCCGCTTCCTTTGCAATTTCTCTATCCTATCTAATAAAAAAAAGAAATGAGGGAGAGAAAAAAAAAAAAGGAAAGAAGGCCCACCGGGAGCAGTGGATTCATTGAGCAGGCACTAAGCTCCAGTAATAACCCTAGTGGTAATATAAATAAATTAAATAAATAAATAAATCATGTATTATATATAATTATGGAAGAGTAAATAGGTATATTATGTATAAGTATTATATGTGTTTCCTTATCTTACAAAACAGTATAGTAAGTTTATTACAGATGAAGAAAATAGATTTTGGAATGGGGGGGGGTCTCTACCAGTGTAATATAAATATGAAATAATCTATGATGAACACAGCTTTTACAATTATCATGTAGTTCATTGTAAGAAAAAATATTGCTCCTTTAAATAGGTTTCTTTCAAATTAAATATTTATGTAACCATTCTTATATCAATTTCTGATTAAATCATATTTTAAAAAAATATCATCCTGGGAGATGTTGCAGGGGATAAACATTAGATTCTCAAGCATAAGGTCCCTAATTTGATACTCAGCATCAAATGTGGCTGAGTGATGCTCTGGTTCTCTCTCTCTCATTAATAAATAAATACATCTTAAAAAATTATAAGACCTGCAATCTTGCTAAATGCTGAATGAGACAAAATATACATTTCCATGTTATAGTCTCATAATAGCTGCACTATGATTATATTATCACACTTCTATAATTATCATTTAGACTATGACTCCAGCTGATCTTTCATTATAATAGTCTGCCTAAGACAATGCTAATATTTTAAT
Organism: Erinaceus europaeus; assembly: GCF_950295315.1. Lineage (NCBI taxonomy): Eukaryota > Metazoa > Chordata > Mammalia > Eulipotyphla > Erinaceidae > Erinaceus > Erinaceus europaeus. The sequence goes on along the minus strand of NC_080175.1, from coordinate 25,396,200 downwards.
GAATACAATTCAACTGTCCCTTCCCAAAAGCAATCTTTTTTAATATTTCAGGAAACATAGAAAATAAACCAGTAATACTGACTGCCTCAATAGCAGGGGACTGAATAACTAAGAGATAGGAAGAGACTTTAGTATCTTTTCCTCTAAAACTTAAATATCCTGTAACACACTAGTGTACTTTTTACATCTCATTGAACTTTTTTAAAGGCAGGCTGAGCATTCAAATACTTTAACAAACATTTTTCATATTTTTTTAAACAGAAAAAAATTATTTTTTACATGTTTGAGTCTCAGAAGAGCAATACCAAAAGAAGCTGTGATTTCTTTTGTTGTCTTGGAAGTAAAGATGATTCAATGCTAACACTAATTCTGCCTCCTAACATTTTCAAAAGTGGCTATGTATTTTTTCATCTCTTCAATTCTAGTCCCATCCTTGCCACTGTCTCCTAACACTTTTTGAAGACTAACGTGGGATTTTAAAATCTAAATGATGTATATATACAAGGAAGTGCTGCATACTTAATATGCACTAACAGGATAAAAGCTGATAGGCTATCATAAAAACCAGGAAAACATAGCATACTCAAATGTCTATTTGAATTCTTATCACAACAGAAATAACATCTTTCACCCCCACCTTATGCTATATCCCAAAAGGAAATAAACTCATTTTAACAATAACTTCACAAAATAAGTATCACTTCTTACTCCTAACAAAGTCCCATTTAATTCAAAAATTTAATAAAACAAAACTTCATGTAGCTAAGTAATTTCAATAATTTACTGACATTCATTCTTAACAAGTCTTGGTCCATATAAAATGATGTACTCATTTTCCAGAAAGACAACTTTCCATGTTAAGAATGGAAAGCAAAAAACAAATCTAAATCGTAACATCCCAAGCTGACCCCTATATCAGCAATTTTCCTCAAAGTGAATCAGGGTGATGGAGTAACTGACGATTAAAAACCTATGTCTGTGAAACAGTTTGGATTAAAACCCAATTTAATATATTCAAAATATTTAGAGAAAAGATATATACTAGGATAAGGAGAATCCTCAAATTCCCATTTTGTCAACAGAACTCTAGAATAACAAAAAACACTTTACACTTGTTGCATTGCTTTATTCCAGGGCAGAGAAGTCTGGGATTCCAAGTGCCCAAATGAGGTAGCTTATTAAACATTCCATTTATGGAAATGAACACTTTAAATTTCCTTTCTCTCAATGCACTTAGGGTACTTCCCAAAAATAAGAATTATTTTCCTCACTGGCTGACCTGAAGTCAACATAGCAAGTACAAACAACAACTATAGCCAGACTCTTATCTTCCCAAGTCTCTTATCCAAAGCTCTTTGTAGAGAGCTAACCATCACTGTTAAAAATAAATTTTTAGGCTTGGGGACATAGCTCAGCTGGTAGAACACAGAACTTGTGTGTCTGAGGTCCCTGATTTGATAAAGTGGCTCTTTGGCTTCCCTCTTTCTCTTTCTCTTTTTCTCATGTGAAACTCAATCTCAGATTACACAAGTCATCGGACTTTAAGCTTGGTGTTGAAACATTTCACTCTCTCTCCAATTTCTTTCCTCTAGTCCAAAAATAATAAATAAAACCCTGCTCGAGTCACACAGGTGGGAATGGAATTAACAAAGAGTCCAAGTTCCACTTTGACAAGACTATCTATTTCACTAAGCTCTATATTAATCAGTAAGACCTACAACCAATTGACATTTTCTCAGAAGCTTCCCAGATAATCGTTTCAGTAACACAAACTCCCAAGTTATTTAATCATCTGCTAGAGAACTAGACAGTATTGCCAGGGCTGGAGAAGCAGAACTGCATAGTACAAGTTTAGACGTTTTGGTTTAAGCATTCCTGGGAAATCATTATAATCTGTTTGGACATGATGGCCAAAGAAACTATTCCTAAAACCTACAGAGCACCACCATTCCTTTAAAATATAAATAAATAGCAAAAATTGTCTTTTAATCAGCCATCTCTTTCAAAGCCAGCCTTGACATCTGTGGGGAACCATATGTATCACCTCAGAATGTAGAGCTCAACGCCCTTTCACAGCTGCAAAGGTTCTAATTTCAATTTCCTTAGCAAAACTGGCAAGTAAATGATGCTCTCAGCTTCAAGCTAGGTTATTACAACAGACTTCCCAAAACACATTCAAGATCTTCAGAGTATACATGATCTCACATATTTAGTGTTTATTTCTTCTTTGAGAAAGTCCTTAGAACTATCCTAATTTACCCAATATCTGAAGACAAAGAAATGAGCTATTTTAGGGGTCAGAGTCCAAAAGAGTGGACTGCTTATCCAGTAGGGTAGTACACAGTGTTCTCCAGTTACGTAAGTAACTATAAAGAGAACAACCAAAGCTTTGAAAGCTGAAGCTACAGAGAGTATCTAAAGATATTCTTTACTCCATAATCTTCATGGAAAAAACAGCTCTTTAAAAAAAATGTATCAACTGCATATTGTGGAGATGAAGGTTGTAGGCTCTGTTCTGATTAGACACTATTCATGTAACACAGAACCTGTTAAGAGGATACAGTCCCTTTAGAATGAACTGAGATGTTCTGCAGGGAGGTCTGGGATTCTCATGCATGTTTTACCTTTGCCACCAAGACATCCTAGTAGTTTACAGGTTTTAGAAAAAGAAAGGGCAAACCTCTACAGAGGTTCCAGCCTAGCAGGGTGCTGCTGCCAAAATGAGAACTCACATGAGGCAGATGAAGATGCAGAGTGTGTCACTCCAGTCTTGAAGGAGTTACACTGGCTCGCCTGTTAAAAAAAACAAAACAAAGCAACAAAACAAAAAAAAACTAGTTTTAAAACTATTGTGATGGGCTGGAATAAAGACACCATTTGGAAACTGGTATTTATAGGACTTACTGTCCTCCTTCAGACCATCACTAAAATTCATCTAGTTGGCAATAACAAAATGAGGATAGTAAAGATAAACCTAAAACTGTACATGATTACTTTCTGGTACCCTAGACATAGAAGGAAAGCCAAGTATGATCCTAAAATGTTAAGTTAAAGACTAACAAAAATATAAATTCATTTTGCTTTAATTCACTTTCCATAGCATTTTTCAGGTTTATATGATAGAAACTGAATGTAGTACAACGCTTAAAACTCAACTATAGCAAGCAGAACACACTAAAGGGTTTGAAGCATAAACCAGAGTAGTCACATCTTATTTTTAGGTACCCATGAACTAAATCTACCTGTACTTATCTACCAAATTTTTTACCCTCCTAACACCTAAATCTGTCATGTTGATATAGGTAAGAACCAACTACATGCTACGGAAAACCTAACTAGATAACAAAATGTCAAATAGAAGGAAAATTGGTTTTTTGTTGTTGTTTTTTATATATATTTTATTTTATTTTTTTGTATTTATTTTCCCTTTTGTTGCCCTTGTTGCTTTTCTGTCGTTGTTGATGTCGTTGTTGTTAGATAGGACAGAGAGAAATGGAGAGAGGAGGGGAAGACGGGGGGAAAGAAAGAGAAACACCTGCAGACCTACTTCACCGCCTGTGAAGCGACTCTCCTGCAGGTGGGGAGCCGGGGGCTTGAACCAGGATCTTTCCCCTGGTCCTTGCGCTTCATGCCATGTGCACTTAACCCACTGTGCTACTGCCCGACTCCCAGGAAGATTGTTTTTATTCTGTCAGTGGATATTTGCTCTTGGTAAACAGAGTTACACTATTCTACTCTCCTAAAGTTAAACTACCTAGTCTGGTAATTAACTGACTTGACGATACATCCACACATCCTTTATAGACACATTGACACTTTTAAAATATTCAGTATATGTAGCTTTATTATATGGAGATCTTCCCCCCCCCCCACCCCAGAGACATTTTGGCTTTAAAAAAAACAGTTTCCTTTAATTTCTGTAGACTTCGTGAAAGGCAGATGACACTAAACAGACCAGAAATGGCCAAATGTAAAAAAGTGTTAAAAGTAGTCCAAGAGGAACTACTATTCATAATGAAAAACAATCCAACCTAAACACCCATGAATATTTTTTGTTTATATGCTAGAAATGTGACCAACATAAACACCTTATTAGACTTTGAAATAATGGTTCTCTGAGACTAACTATGAAAGATAGCAGTTCATATTTTCATTAGATATATTTTTTAGAAATTCTGATTCCTTTTTCTTTTTAAAATATCTTATTTATTTTATTTTGGAGAGAGATGCAGAGGGAAAGAGGGAGAGAGAGACAAAGAGAGAGAGAAACACCAGAGCACTGCTCAGTTCTGGCTTATGGTGGTATGGGGGATTGAACCTGAGATCCTGGAGCCTCTGGGATGAGAGTCTGTTTGCATAACCATTATGCTATCTCTCCCACCCTTCATTACAGATTTAAAAAACCATTTTTTAATCTTTGTTTATTTATTGGATATTTATTGGACAGCCAGAAATTGAGAGGGAAAGGGGTACTACAGAGTTAGTGAGACACCTGCAGCCTTGCTTCACCACTTGTAAAGCTTTCCCCCTGCAGGTGAGGACTGGGGACTTGAACCCGAGTCCTTGCACATTGTAACATGTGCGCTCAACCAGGTACACCACCACCTGGCCCCCATTATAGTTTTTTTTTTACATAAAATCTTTCCATTTCTCATACAAACAGATTAAGATATCATATGAAATTCCTAACAAAATCACAGAGATATAGTCAAAGTTTCTATTTCTAATCCAAGAAATCACAAGTGATCAAAAAAAATCTTGATATAGTCTAAAAATTATTTCATTTACACAGTTACTTAAAATACAAAAACTGAATAGAAGCTGTGGATGTGGCTTTCAGAACACATGCTTTGAGTTCTACCTCTAGCACCACATGAGAGAGCAAAGACAAAAATAGGTGAAGCTTTCTAGATAGTAGGGTGATACTTTGAGATGTATGTGTCTCTCATAGAAATATAAGATTAAAATAAAATGAGCCAGGGAGGCTATTCAGCACTAGAAAACACACGACAGACCCTAGAGTCATTCCTGACACTGCACAGGAAAAGAAACGTTATATACCACACAATAGTAACACACACACACACACACACACACACACACACCCCTACCTTTCCAAATGTCTAGATATGTAAACATGCAAAGTAACACAAGTCAAGTTTGAAAGGCTGGCAATTTCTGTTTTGTCACCTGGGTTATTGTGAGGTTCACCATTCCCAGCAGCATTTCACCCTTATCCTTTCTTTTTTTCATAGAGGTTGGGAGACAGAAACAGAGGGATAAAGCGTAAGAGAGAAACAGAGAGAAGGGGAGATGATAGCAGCATTGCTCCATCACTCGTGAAGCTCCCCCCTGCAGATGGGGACCAGAAGTTTGAACCCCAGTTCTCAAAATGGTAACAGTGCACTCTAGATTCTAGAATTCACATATGAGTGAAACTATTTAACACAATCACCTCTAGTTCCAATCATTTTGTTCCAAAAGACAGTATCATCTTTTTTTTTTATTGCAGGGCAGTAGTCCATACAGTAAATATCCCATAACTAGAAAAATTAGAAAGCTTTTACACTTCAAAAGCCAACTACACAAGGCAACCCAGTAACTAAGAGAAAATATCTGCACATCACGCATTTAACAAACATCAGATAGCAAACATTTACAAAGGACTGGTACAGCTCAACAAAAGAAAAAAAAAAAGCCAATAAAGAAATGGGCCAAAGGACTAAACAGAGTTTTCTAAAGAAGAGCTACACATGGCCCATAGACACATATCAAAATATTGCACTTCATTTATCATTAGAGAAATACAAATTAAAACTACACTGGGATTCCACCTTATGACAATGGCCTACAACAAGACAGGAAATGACAGGTGTTGGTGAGACTGGGGGGGGGGGTGAGGGGAGGTGGGAAGGGTCTCTGCTACACTGCTGGTGGGAACAAATGCAATGTAGATCCTGTGGAAGACTGATAAGAGGGTCCTTAAGTAAAAATGGAATTGTCTTATGATCCAGCAATACTACTCTTATGCATTTATCCAAAGGACATGCAAACATTAATTCATAGGAACATGTGCACCCGTGTCTATAACTGCATTCACAATAGGCAAAGAGTGGAAGCACCTAAATGCCCATCAACAGATGACTTGAGAAAGAACTTATGGGATATGTATATACTCCAGCTACTCTTTAGGAGTATACTGCTCCCTTTGTGGGGGGCAGAGGTTATGGCCTATCCTTTCTGTTGTTTCTTTCCTCTGTCCTTTAAAGTGTTTTGTGTTTGGGGGAATGGATGATAGGGACAGAGAAGAAGTATGTCCATCCTGCCTAGTTTTATGTTGGAAGTAGTAAACTTGAGTTGTTTGGAGTTTCACAGAGATCATATATCCATGTGCTCTCTCTTGTTGGATA